>NC_041384.1:657660497-657678541 GCF_002162155.2 Triticum dicoccoides
CCGAGTGAGAGGGTTGCTCTTCACTCGGTAGGATTTTTATAACTTAGGCGAGCACGAGGCTGCAGCTAAGCCTCCGAGTGAGAGGGTTGCTCTTCACTCGGTAGGATTTTTATAACTTAGGCGAGTGCTTGGACTGCAGCTAAGCCTCCGAGTGAGAGGGTTGCTCTTCATTCGGTAGGATTTTTATAACTTAGGCGAGCACGAGGCTGCAGCTAAGCCCCCGAGTGGAAGGCTGGCTTACCACTCGGTAGGATTTTGATAACTTAGGCGAAACGGATTCGCAGCTAAGCCTCCGAGTGGGAGTCTGGCTCACCACTCGGTAGGATTTTTACAAACTTAGGCGAAACGGATTCGCAGCTAAGTCACCCACTGAGGGGAATTTCATTGGACAAAAATAAAGAGTGACAGATATTATGGAGGAACTATGACACTATTATTTTGAGGTCCATGAACTACAAAAGTACTTTATTGCAACTCATCCGAATGATAAAACTTTAAGTGTAGAATGGGCGGAGTAGCTCCGCGTTCCAAGCTCGGGGCTCATCGAAATTATGCTCGACGTTGTAAAGACGGTACGCCCCATTGTGGAGGACCTTGGTGACTATGAAGGGGCCTTCCCAAGAAGGAGCAAGCTTGTGTGGTTTGTGCTGATCCACTCGGAGAACCAAATCTCCTTCCTTGAAGGCTCGACCTCTCACATTTCGGGCGTGGAAACGGCGCAGATCTTGTTGGTAGATGGTCGACCGGATCAGAGCCATCTCCCTTTCTTCCTCTAAAAGGTCGACTGCGTCCTGCCGCGCTTGTTCAGCTTCTGCTTCGTTGTAGATTTCGACTCGGGGAGCATTATGCAGAAGATCACTTGGTAAGACCGCTTCGGCTCCGTAGACCAAGAAGAATGGAGTTCTTCCGGTCGACCGATTAGGTGTAGTCCGCAGTCCCCAGAGTACAGAGGGAAGCTCATCGACCCAAGCTCCAGCCGCGTGTTTGAGATCACGCATCAGTCGAGGCTTCAATCCCTTAAGAATCAGTCCATTAGCTCGTTCTGCTTGTCCATTCGACTGCGGATGGGCGACTAAAGCGTAGTCGACCCGTGTGCCCTGGGAGTTGCAGAAAGCTCTGAATTCCTCTGAGTCAAAGTTCGACCCATTATCCGTAATGATGCTGTGCGGGACTCCATATCTGAATATTAGTTCCCTGATGAAGCTAACAGCAGTACCGGTGTCAAGGCTCTTGATTGGTTTAGCCTCGATCCATTTGGTGAACTTGTCGACTGCCACCAGTACATGCGTGAAACCGCTTCGTCCTGTTCTCAAAGGACCGACCATGTCCAGCCCCCAAACTGCAAAAGGCCAGACAAGTGGGATGGTCTTCAAAGCTGACGCAGGCTTGTGCGACATATTCGAGTAGAACTGACATCCCTCACACTTATCCACTATCTCTTTTGCCATCTCATTCACCTTGGGCCAGTAAAATCCGGCTCGGTATGCTTTGGCCACGATGGTCCGAGAAGACGCATGATGACCACAGGTCCTCGAGTGAATATCATTGAGGATGAGTCGACCTTCTTCTGGTGTTATGCACTTCTGACCAACTCCAGTCGCGCTTTCTCTGTATAATTGTCCTTTGATTACGGTAAAGGCCTTAGATCGACGGACGATCTGTCGAGCCTCTTCCTCATCCTCCGGAAGCTCTTTCCTCAAGATATATGCGACATACGGAATCGTCCAGTCGGGAATGACCACCAAAACCTCCATGATCAAGTCGACCACCGCTGGGATTTCAACTTCAGTCGGATCTGTGGCGCTCTTGGGCTGCGGAGTTTCTTCGGTGAAAGGATCTTCTTTGACTGACGGAGTGCGTATATGCTCCAAGAACACACCACTCGGAATGGCTTCTCTCTTGGAACCTATCTTTGCTAGATCATCAGCTGCTTGATTTTTCAGTCGGGGTATATGATGGAGCTCCAACCCCTCGAACTTCTTTTCCAGCTTCCTCACTGCACTGCAGTATCCAGTCATGGCTGGGCTTCTCACGTCCTACTCTTTCATCACCTGATTGACCACTAAATCCGAGTCACCATAGACCATTAGGCGACGGACGCCGAGTGAAATGGCCATGCGCAACCCATATAGGAGGGCCTCATATTCTGCCTCATTGTTGGAGGAATCAAAGTGAATCTGGAGCACATATCTGAGCTTATCTCCTCTGGGGGAAACCAGGACAACCCCAGAACCGGAACCATTCAACATCTTAGAGCCATCAAAAAACATGGTCCAATGCTCCGAGTGAACTTCAGTCGGCTGCTGTTGTTCAATCCACTCGGCGAGGAAATCTGCTATCGCCTGGGACTTAATGGCTTTCTTTGCCTCAAACTTGATATCAAGGGGAAGAAGTTCAATCGCCCATTTGGCCACTCGACCAGTTGCATCTCTGTTGTGCAAAATCTCTGATAGTGGAGCGTCGCTGACGACTGTGATGGAATGGTCAGAGAAATAATGAGCAACCTTCTTTGTGGTCATGTATATTCCATACACAAGCTTCTGATAATGAGGATATCTCTGCTTGGATGGAGTCAAGACTTCAGACAAATAATACACTGGGCGCTGAACTTTGAGAGCTTTTCCTTCTTCTTCCCGCTCGACCGTTAGCACAGTACTGACGACTTGTCCTGTGGCTGCGATGTAGAGCAACAGAGGCTCTTTGCTGATAGGAGCAGCAAGCACCAGCTGGGTGGAGAGCAGAGCTTTTAGCTCGGCAAACGCTGTATCAGCTTCTGGAGTCCACTCGAACTTGTCAGCCTTCTTCATCAGTCGGTAAAGAGGCAGTGCCTTTTCACCGAGTCGTGAGATGAATCGACTTAATGTGGCCAAGCATCCAGTAAGCTTCTGGACATCGTGCACTCGCACAGGGCGTTTCATTCGGAGAATAGTACCAATCTTCTCTGGGTTAGCGTCGATTCCCCGTTCGGAAACGAGAAAACCGAGTAACTTGCCACCAGGAACTCCAAATGTGCACTTTGATGGATTGAGCTTGATATCATACCTTCTGAGGTTGGCAAATGTTTCGGCGAGGTCAGCGAGCAGGTCGGAACCTTTTCGCGACTTGACAACAATATCATCCATATAAGCTTCCACATTCCGACTGATTTGAGTGAGTAGACACTTCTGAATCATTCGCATAAATGTGGCTCCGGCATTCTTGAGGCCGAATGGCATGGTGATATATCAGAAGCACCCGAATGGAGTGATGAAAGCTGTTTTTACCTCATCGGGCCCGTACAGACGGATCTGGTGGTACCCGAAGTAAGCATCTAAAAAAGACAACCTCTCGCATCCCGCGGTCGAGTCAACAATTTGATCTATGCGAGGGAGAGGAAAGTGATCTTTCGGGCAGGCCCGGTTGATGTGCTTGAAATCAATGCACATTCGGAGCGACTTGTCCTTCTTAGGAACCATGACGACATTAGCGAGCCACTCGGAGTGGTATATCTCTCGGATAAATCCTGCCGCCAACAGTCGAGCCACTTCTTCACCGATGGCCTTTCTCTTCTGGACGGCGGACCGCCGAAGATGCTCTTTGACTGGTTTTGCAGACGAGTCGACTCTTAGGCGATGCTCATCCAGTCCCCTGGGAACACCTGGCATGTCAGCGGGCTTCCATGCAAAAATGTCCCAGTTCTCACCGAGGAACTGGATGAGCGCTTCTTCCTATTTTGGGTCGAGTGTTGTGGAGATGCGGGTTGGAGCTGCTTCGGGGTCGGTCGGGTGAATGTGAACAGGCTTCGTCTCACCGGACGACTGGAATGCAGACTCTGTGGCGGGCTTCTTGGATCGCAGCAAGTCACTCGGATCTGCGTTTTGCTTGTATTCTTCGAACTCAACCGCTGTCACTCGGGAATCGGCAATCTTGGAGCCCTTCTGAAAGCACTCCTCTGCCTTTTTCCTATCACCGGTGACAGTGATCACACCTTTGGGACCGGGCATCTTCAATTTGAGGTACACGTAACATGGTCGAGCCATGAACCGTGCATAGGCTGGTCTCCCCAAAATGGCATGATATGCACTTTGAAAATCCACGACCTCAAACGTCAACTTTTCTTTGCGAAAATGCTTCGAATCACCAAACACTACGTCCAAAGCTATCTGGCCGAGTGACTCGGCCTTCTTCCCTGGTATAACCCCATGAAAGCTCATGTTACTAGTGCTCAGTCGGGACATCGGAATGCCCATACCTTTCAATGTGTCAGCATACAATAAGTTCAGCCCACTTCCACCATCCATCAGCACCTTTGTCAGTCGAGTGCCTTCGACAACTGGATCGACCACCAAAGCTTGCCTCCCAGGGGTGGCAATATGAGTCGGGTGATCAGATTGGTTGAATGTGATGGGTGTTTGAGACCACTTCAGATAATTTGCCTTTGCTGGGGCAACCATGTTCACCTCTCGGTTAATCACTTTCAGTCGACTTCTGCTTTCCACATCTGCAAAGATCATCAGAGTGGAGTTGATATGCGGATATCCTCCCTCACTGTCCTCTTTGTCTTCGGCCTTGTCCGACTCCTTCTCCTTGTCCTTAGATTGTTTTCCCTGAAACTGCTGGATCAGGAGTCGACATTGGCGAGTGGTGTGCTTTGGGTAAATGATATTCCCCTCTTCATCTTTCTTCGTGTGAATGTGACATGGCATATCCAACACGTCGTTCCCTTCTTTATCCTTTACCTTCTTGGGGTTCCAGGATCCTTTTGGTTTCCCCTTAAACTTTCCTTGAGTCACGGCCAGAGCCTCTCCAGGAGCTGCCGGTTCAGCCTTCCGCTTCTGTTTCCGACTGGTGTTTCCCTTTTCCGACTGACTCGGCTTGTGCTTGCCGCTTCGGAGTCGGTCTTCTTCTTCGCCATTGGCGTACTTGGTAGCAATCTCCATCATCCGACTCAAGGTCATGTCACCAGTTCGACCAAATTTCAAACTCAGTTCTCTGTTCTTGACGCCGTCTTTGAAGGCGCATACTGCCTGATGATCAGAGACATTTTCCACAGTGTGGTGCAAAGTGATCCACCTCTGAATATACTCTCTGAGAGTCTCATTAGCTTTCTGCACGCAGACTTGCAACTCTGTCAATCCAGCTGGTCGCTTGCAAGTCCCTTCAAACGTTCTGACGAACACTCGGGACAGATCTTCCCAAGTGTAAATGCTGCTAGGAGGTAATTGAGTCAACCATGCCCTGGCAGAACCTTCCAACATGAGGGGTAAATGCTTCATGGCCACCTCGTCGTTTCCACCACCAATCTGAACTGCCACTCGGTAGTCTTCAAGCCAAGTTTCAGGCTTAGACTCACCAGTGAACTTGCTAACTCATGTTGCCAACCTGAAATTGGGGGGAATAACTGCGGCTCTGATAGCTCTGCTGAAACATTCAGGACCAGAAACATGCACTCGACTGCTTGTGGGTACATCTCTGTCGAGTGCGCCTCGATGGGCTCTGTTCCGGTCGACCAACCCTTGCACGATAATGGATCGCGCATCGAAGCCTGGCTCTCTGGGGTCAACTGGAACCCTACGCCCTGTACTGTACTGACGCCTATCATCTGGCTGCCGAGGAGCAAAAGACCCACCCCTCGGAGGGGAATAGGGCACTCGACGCCTATCATCTCGGTCGAGTCTGTCGCCATATTGATCTCGCCAATTCTCACGCCCTTCGCGCCGCGGAGGCGATCTGGGGCTGTGAGCCGACTGAACCGTATTCACAGTGACGGATCGACTGTGAATTCTGTTGCGCGACTGAGACACGGCTGAATTCTGATCTCCTGCTGCCCGGAGCAGATCCCTGATCTGCAGCAAACCTCTGCCAGCTTCCGACTGCGAAGGCTGGATGGACTCTGCTATACGGGTCGCAGCTGCTAAATTCTGAATTGGGGTTCGATATACCTGAGTCGGCGGGAAGAGTTGACGTCGACTGGTGTCGGGAACTCGTTGCCGCGCGCGCTCGTCGAGTGCTCGCTGAAGGTTCTCCAGTCGAGTGCGCTCGGCCAAATTGGCCAGACGCGCCTCCTCCAAGGCACGAGCCTCGGGGGTTTCTCCTGCGATGGGAATACGCAGGGGATCCTCGTTCCTGCGGCTAAGTTCTTCTCTTTGCAGAGAGTCGAGTGGCTCGGGCTGGTACTCTTCGTAGCCTCGTGCAGGGTCGCCGCCGTCACCTGCTCCACCACCACGGGCGAAGCCAGGAGGGCTGTGGGGCCCGTCGACCATCAAGATTTCCGCCGCTGGATCACTGCTTCCGCACTCGGATGCAGTCTCTACGAAGCCAGTCGACTGATCGAACAAGCCGTAGAGAGATTCGTTGGGCTCGATTGCCGCAACTTGGGTAGTGGCCGATTGGCGAGCCACCGCGTGACTCACCCATCGCTGAAGCCTCGACCGGCCTGAGCGCTTGCGCTGGCGGGAGACCGGGAGGGTGGACGATGGAGGAGCCGACCGATACTGGGTCGACGGTTGCCGCAGCAGAACGCCGCAGACACATGCGCGAAAATGCGTCGCACCGCAGACGGGGAGCACATCTACATCGAGTGGAGCCTCCTGGAGCCATGCGGAGTCGTCGGCGATGAAGGTGAGAGTGCCGAGACGGATCTCTTGACCCTCTACCAAAACTCCAGGGTTGGAAGTGTTTCCAAGGTTGATGTGATCAAACATCGCACTCTCCCTCTACCATCGGGATTGGTGTTAAACCTAAATAATTGTTATTTGGTGTTTGCGTTGAGCATAGACATGATTGGATTATGTTTATGGCAATACGGTTATTCATTTAAGGAGAATAATGGTTACTCTATTTATTTGAATAATACCTTCAATGGTCTTGCACCTAAAATGAATGGTTTATTGAATCTCGATCGTAGTGATACATATGTTCATGCCAAAAGATATAAGATAGTAATGATAGTACCACATACTTGTGGCATTGCCATTTGAGTCATGTTGGTATAAACGCATGAAGAAGCTCCATGTTGATGGTGTCGTGGTTCTAAGCCTGACAGTAGAGTGGGGGGTGGGTATGGAGAGGCAAGGTCCTAGCTATGGAGAGGTTGTAAGCACAAAGGATGTACGAGTTCAGGCCCTTCTCGGAAGAAGTAACAGCCCTACGTCTTGGAGCCCGGAGGCGGTCGAGTGAATTATGAGTGTATGAACTACAAGGTGCCGAACCCCTCTGCCTGTGGAGGGGGGTGGCTTATATAGAGTGCGCCAGGACCCCAGCCAGCCCACGTAGGAGAGGGTTTAAGGTGAGTTAAGTCTGGGGCGTTACTGGTAACGCCCCACATAAAGGCCTTTACTATCATAAAGTGTACTTGATTACAGGCCGTTGCAGTGCAGAGTGTCTCTTGACCTCCTGGTGGTCGAGTGAGTCTTCGTGGTCGAGTCCTTCAGGCCAGTCGAGTGAATCTTCGTTGGTCGACTGGAAGGCGACCTCTTCTAAGGATGTCTTGGGGTAAGTTACTTGGATCAGGTCCATGACCCTACCCTAGGTACATAACCCCATCAGATGGATCTTTGGACTCACTCGTTTTTGAAAAGATTGAGACATGCGAACCATGTCTGCTGGTAGATATGCATGAAGAAACTCCATACAGATGGATCGTTTGGAATGACTTGTTTTTGAATCACTTGAGACATGCAAATCATACCACATGGGCAAGATGACTGAAAGGCCTCATTTTCAGTAAGATGGAACAAGAAAGCAACTTGTTGGAAGTAATACATTTTGATGTGTGCAGTCCAATGAGTGCCGAGGCACGCAGTGGATATCATTATGTTCTTACTTCACAAATGATTTGAGTAGATGCTGAGTATATTTACTTGATGAAACACAAGTCTGAATTATTGAAAGGTTTAAGTAATTTCAGAGTGAAGTTGAAGATCATCGTGACAAGAGGATAAAATGTCTATGATATGATCATAGAGATGAATATTTGAGTTACGAGTTTGGCACACAACTAATACGTTATGGAAATTGTTTCACAACTAATACCGCGTGGAACACCATAGTGTGAAGGTGTGTCTGGACATCATAACTGCACCCTATTGGATATGGTGCATACCATGATGTCTCTTATCGAGTTACCACTATCGTTTATGGGTTAGGCATTAGAGACAACCGCATTCACTTTAAATAGGGCACCACGCAATTCCATTGAGATGACACCGTATGAACTATGATTTAGAAAAACCTAAGCTGTCGTTTCTTAAAAGTTTGGGGCTGCGACACTTATGTGAAAAAGTTTCAGGCTGATAAGCTCGAACCCAAAGAGGATAAATGCATCTTCATAGAATACCCAAAACAGTTGGGTATACCTCCTATTTCAGATCCGGAAGCAAAAGTGATTGTTTCTAGAAACGGGTCCTTTCTCGAGGAAAAGTTTCTCTCGTAAGAATTGAGTGGGAGGATGATGGAAACTTGATGTGGTTATTGAACCGTCACTTCAACTAGTGTGTAGCAGGGCACAGGAAGTTGTTCATGTGGCACCTACACCAATTGAAGTGGAAGCTTATGATAGTGATCATGAAACTTCGGATCAAGTCACTACCAAACCTCATAGGTCGACAAGGATGAGTACTACTTCAGAGTGGTATGTAATCCTGTCTTGGAAGTCATGTTCCTAGACAACAATGAACCTAGAGCTATGGAGAAGCGATGGTGGGCCCGGATTCCGACGAATGGCTCGAGGCCATAAAATCCGAGAGAGGATCCATGTATAAAAACAAAGTATAGACTTTGGAAGAACTACTTGATGGTTTTAAGGCTGTTGGGTGCAGATGGATTTTAAAAGGAAGACGGACAATGATGGTAAGTGTCACCATTAAGAAAGCTCGACTTGTCGTTAAGATGTTTTCTGACAAGTTCAAGGAGTTGACTACGATGAGACTTTCTCACTCGTAGTGATGCTAAGAGTCTGTTGGAATTATGTTAGAAGTTACTGCATTATTTATTGAATCTTGCAGATAGGATGTCAAAACATTGTTTCCTCGGCGTTTTTCTTGAGGAAAGGTTGTATGTGATACAACCAGAAGGTTTTGTCAATCCTGAAAGATGCTAACAAGTATGCAAAGCTCCAGCAATCCTTCTAAGGACTAGAGTAAGCATCTTGGAGTTGGAATGTACGCTTTGATGAGATGATCAAAGATTTTGGGTTTATACAAAGTTTATGAGAAACTTGTATTTCCAAAGAAGTGAGTGGGAGCACTATAGAATTTTTGATGACTATATGTTGTTGACATATTGTTGATCAGAAATGATGTAGAATTTCTAGAAAGCATACAGGGTTATTTGAAAAGTGTTTTTCAATGGAAAACCTTGATTAAGCTACTTGAACATTGAGCATCAAGATCTATAAGGATAGATCAAAAACGCTTAATAGTACTTTCAAATGAATACATACCGTGACAAGATTTTGAAGGAGTTCAAAATAGATCAGCAAAGGAGTTCTTGGCTGTGTTACAAGGTGTGAGTATTGAGTAAGACTCAAGACCTGACCATGGCAGAAGAGAGAGAAAGGATGAAGGTCGTCTCCTATGCTTTAGACGTAGGCTCTACAGTATGTTGTGATGTGTACTGCACCTGAAGTGTGCCTTGCCATGAGTCAGTCAAGGGGTACAAGAGTAATCCAGGAATGGATCACATGACAGCGGTCGAACTTATCCTTAGTAACTAGTGGACTAAGGAATTTTCTCGATTATGGAGGTGGTAAAAGAGTTCGTCGTAAAGGGTTACGTCAATGCAAACTTTGACACTAATCCGGATGACTCTGAGTAATAAACCGGATTCGTATAGTAGAGCAGTTATTTGGAATAGCTCCAAGTAGCGCGTGGGAGCTGCATCTACAAGATGACATAGAGATTTGTAAAGCACACATGGATCTGAAAGGTTCAGACCCATTGACTAATAAACCTCTCTCACAAGCGAGATATGAACAAACCCCATGGGTGTTGGATTCATTACAATCACATAGTGATGTGAACTAGATTATTGACTCTAGTGCAAGTGGGAGACTGTTGGAAATATGCCCTAGAGGCAATAATAAAATGGTTATTATTGTATTTCCTTGTTCATGATAATGGTCTATCGTTCATGCTATAATTGAATTAACTGGAAACCGTAATACATGTGTGAATACATAGACCACAACATGTCCCTAGTAAGCCTCTAGTTGACTAGCTCGTTGATCAATATATGGTTATGGTTTCCTGACCATGGACATTGGATGTCGTTGATAACAGGATCACATCATTAGGAGAATGATGTGATGGACAAGACCCAATCCTAAGCATAGCACAAGATCGTATAGTTCATCTGCTAAAGCTTTTCTAATGTCAAGTATCATTTCCTTAGACCATGAGATTGTGCAACTCCCGGATACCGTAGGGATGCTTTGGGTGTGTCAAACGTCAGAACGTAACTGGGTGGCTATAAAGGCACACTACGAGTATCTCCAAAAGTGTCTGTTGAGTTGGCACGAATCGAGACTGGGATTTGTCACTCCATGTGACGGACAGGTATCTCTGGGCCCACTCGGTAATGCATCATCATAATGAGCTCAATATGACTAATGAGTGAGCCACGGGATCATGCGTTACGAAACAAGTAAAGAGACTTGCCGGTAACGAGATTCAACAAGGTATAGGGATACCGACGATCGAATCTCGGGCAAGTAACATACTGATAGACAAAGGGAATTGTATACGGGATTGATTGAATCCCCGACATCGTGGTTCATCCGATGAGATCATCGTGGAACATGTGGGAGCCAATATGGGTATCCAGATCCCGCTATTGGTTATTGGCCGGAGGTTGTCTCGGTCATGTCTGCATGGTTCCCGAACCCGTAGGGTCTACACACTTAAGGTTTAGTGACGCTAGAGTTGTTATGGGAAATAGTATGTGGTAACCGAAGGTTGTTCGGAGTCCCGGATGAAATCCTGGACGTGATGAGGAGTTCCGGAATGGTCCGGGGGTGAAGATCGATATATTGGACGAAGGGTATTGGAGTCCGGAATTGTTCTGGGGGTATCGGGTGACGACCAGCGTGTCCAAAAGTGGTTTCGGAGGCCCCGACAAGTGTCGGGAGGCCTTATGGGCCAAGGGGAGGGGGCACATCAGCCCACTAAGGGGCTGAGCGCCCCTCCCACCCCATCTCATGTAACTTGGAGAGGTGGGGGCGCCTCCCCTAGGGCAGCCACCCCTCCCGGCTTGGGGGGGCAAGTTTCCTAGGGGTGGGGCGCCCAAACCCATATAGGGTTTCCCCTATGGCCGCCGCCCCTCCCCTAGGGAACCCTAGGGCGCCTCCTCCACCCCTTCCCCCTATATATAGTGAGGGAGAGAGAGGGCAGTCGCACCCCTTCCCTGGCGCAGCCCCTCCATCCTCCAACTCTTCCTTCTCCTCCTTAGAGCTTGGCGAAGCCCTCACTACCAAAAAAATACACTTCCGTGATGATACGTGTTTGTCACAGTAGGTCGCTTTTTTTGTAATGCATGTACATCCATGAAAAATTTATGACAGAATCAATATAGTCATACCTGTGCTGTCGTAGAAGTGTTCCATGACATTACCAAAATTATCATCACGGAAGTGTCCACTTCCATGACAATAAATCGCGCATCACAGAAGTGCTTTCGTCAAGGGTGACCGACACGTGGCATCCACCATAACGGAACGCCATTAAGCTATCGGGTCGGGTTTTGGATCCGATAACCCGTTAACAGCCCCAACCAATGGGGATTTTCCATGTGTAAAATCATCATTGGCTAGAGGAAACACGTGTCGGCTCATCGTTGGGACAGATGTCATCCACTCACTGGACAGAAGGCGCCTATGATACGTCGACACGTGGCACGGCCCAACAGTGGCCCATTCCTGTGAAAAGGCCGGCCCATTTGACTTGGTCAAAAGCTGGCGGGCCGGCCCATGGAAAGCCTGTTAACGGCCTGTTCGCATATAGCCCATTTACAGCCTGCTAACCCTAGGCCCGTTACACCCTATCCGAATTAGGCCCAGTAGCATCATTTGGGTCGTCCAATATGATTCTAGCCCTTTTTCACTTCTGGCCCATGTATAGCCCATGACGTCTTTCGGCCCATATGAGGCCCTTTGTAACTCTTGGCCCATTAGCGGCCTGTGCTGAAACTGGCCCGTAATGAACAGTGTATTACTTTTCACCCATTAACGCCACGTGGTGAAACTGGCCCGTAATGAACAGTGTATCACTTTATACCCATTAACGGCCCGTTATTCCGTTGGGCCGTTTCCAGCCCAAGTTAACTTTCGGCCTTCTGAGGGCCCATTTATTCTTGGGCTCATTTGCAGCATTCGGTTATTTACGGCCTGTTACTGTCATTTTCTGTTTGTGGGCCAAATTCAGCCCGTCGTTATAGTCGGCCCGTTTGTGGACTGTTAGTCCATTGGGACATTTTCATAACATCACCAAATACGGCCTATTAACGGCCCGTTATGGTCAGCCCATAAAACGTATGATTTCCATTAAAGGCTCGTCTACGGCCCATTAAAGGCTCGTACAAGACCCATAAATGAGCCGGCGGCCCATGGATCCTACTAGATGTAGAAGGCCCATGGATCCTACGAGACGTAGAAGGCCCATGGATCCTACGAGACGTAGAAGGCCCATGTATCCGGCGGCCCGTGAAGGGCCATGGTCGGGCGAATTGGCCCCCGTTTGAACGATATAGCATATTCAAAGAATAATCCTACTCAATACTATCACCTCTAAAAAGCCTACACTATTACAACAAAGAGATCAAGGCATAGAAAGGTAGAATAATCCTACACTATACAATAAAGAAATTACAACCGATTATACCCACTGGGCATTATGGTTCGGCACAGGTGATAATAAAGCATATACAAACAGCAAATTACATACACTGGGCAAATACAGCTCATACATCATGGACGCGCATCAACTTAACTACATTTGAACTATAATCTCTTTAGAAAATAGGATTGGCCGGATTCAGATAGCACAAATTTCAGTCTGCAAAATCTCCAATTCCTTCATGGTTACCTCAGTGTCTTGTTTCATTTTTTTGACTCCTGCATCTAATACCTGCATGTCCAGTCTCAACTTGTTGATTATACGTTGACAATCATGTACACGTTGTCTTGCCACCTCTAGTTGATGCTCGAGAACATCAGCACATTCCAATTCCAATCCATAACCATTCGGTAACGGCCATGCCGCACTGCTCGCAGATCTTTGTGTTGATGTCACTTCATCCTGAAATGTTTCTGTAAGTACACATGACTAGTTCAAAAATATAGTTACAACAGTGAAGCAAACAAGACACTAATTTGTGCTACATGGCAAAACAGGACTAACAATAATGTTACACGTCACTTTCAACAAAAATGTTACACGTCATGAAGCATAAGCAGGTGATATTTTAAAAATTATAAAAAAGATAGTCTGTGCAGCCTACATACAGAAATCCCTCTTAGCTCACCAGAGGAGCATGATGTTGGGGCCCAATCGAAAACACAGACAAGTTACAAATATAGACAACACATTGCATATAAGTAAGCAAGCAATTGGCCATTCTGTGCCTCAATTAAAGTCTTAGGGAGCATAATGAACAACAGAGGGTTTCGTACAAACATACTACAGCAGGCAAAACTATGAAATCATTAGCGTAGTATAAACTAGATTGTGAGCCTCATGTAATAATAGTTGGTTAATAGACTTCAAAGCTTCAGGCACACTTCGGCAGAGTAATTAAATGGTAAGGCCTTTAATTATGTCAACTAATAGTGATACAAGGACCGAACATCAGGCATGATTATTTGGGCATCTCATTAACTGAGGACAAATAAAGCAATTGAAAAGAGAAAATTAACTATGCCCGAAACAAACAAGGAATAGAACTGTTGAGTTGCATACAGTGACTTACCTTAGCAGGTTGAAGAGGCTCAGCGCAGCTCCTACTTCTCTTGCAAGGCTCCTTCCTAACATCTTGTACTTGGAAATCCTCAATCTTATCTTCATTGCACCCCCTCTGTAAGGTGACACAAACTAGTTACTCGTCTCCTTGGAAGATAAATATGCATACTTTCCAGTCTGTGAACACAAAAGGATGAGATTATAACAAAACAACACCACATAATTATGTCAACTAGTTACTCATCTCCTTGGAAGATAAATATGCATACTTTCCTAACATAATTGTCTATTGTAGTGTACATCCAAACCTTTATGTCACCTATGAGTTAGACAAGGCCCCACTACAGCAGCCCTTAGTGTTTAAATCGTTGACAAGCTCTGTTAGAGTGTTAGGTCAAGAACAGCAAGTAATCAAAGCAAACAGTCCTAGTATGGTTGGCTGATGCAAACAAGCAATTGAACAGATGTGTGAGCAAATCTTACATATCAAGAAAAGAAGCAAAGAAGGAGGCTTAAAGACCATCACTTGACTGACCAGATTTAAGGGGCATTTAAACATCATGTGCAACGTATGAACTAACATAAACATTGCATATTACAGATTCTACAATGGAATGCACATGTATTAGGTTATGCCATGTATGATGATGCCTAAATGTACAGATAGCAGGCATGAGTGATTCATCATTGCACGCACAATTGAATTGCAGGTTAAGGGCCAGTTCAATTCCGCCTTTTCAGGGCATATTGTCAAAATAAGCCATAAAAGATGTAAAGAAGTCATTTTTGAGTTATGGGCTTGGGCTTAACTAATTTCGCTTTGGAGGGGGGTGTTTCGGGTAGAACCTCACTAAAAATTGAAGGGAAGGGGAATAGTGAAATGACTCTATTGTCTGCCTATATTACACTCAAAATGCAACTGCTGACGCCCGTGTCACACCTGACCCTCAAGTAAAAACAAACACGCAAGCATTCATTGCCCTGCCCGCTTGCATCTCCTCTCCCCTTTCCCTCTACCTCGATCCCTTGCCTGCAACACTAGGCTTCCTCCAGCGAGCCGTCGCCACTGGTGCACTACATCTTGTACTTTTTCATTGTGTAACCCTATCTGCAAGTTGACACGGCTAATTTCAGACATCTCTACATGCTACTACATTGCATATCCATTGCGCATATTTAAACCACCAATTAACGATTGTGTGTGTACCATAAACTAGCCATGACTCTGTATGCTGGACTAGCAGGCACTCTAAGGGAGCCTAATGTAGTGCACTGGAATTCCTACATGCCACCTACGATTTTGTGTAATGTACTGCCCCTGTTCCTAAATATATGTCTTTGTGGAGATTCCAGCATGGACCACATACAGATGTATATAGATGCATTTTCGAGTGTAGATTCACTCATTTTGCTCCGTATGTAGCCTATAGTGGAATCTCTAGAAAGACTTATATTTAGGAACGGAGGTACGAGGTAGTATCATGTATGACATCTACATATCTAATTTAGCAGCCAGTAGTAGAAATCATTGTCTGCACAAAGGGATTACTGGTCAAAAATCCTAGCAAAGCACGCTGGCAGACACAGAACAATACAAGAGAGAGAGACGCGCTTACAAGCTCATAGCAATGCCTCAGTCCAGGATCTTGGTTGGCCAAGCTGTTAGATCCAGAAGAAACATCGTCCTTGTAGTTTTTGCCAGCTGCATAACATGTAATAGCGACCAGTTAGTATATTTGAAGTACATCGGGCAGGTGATGCTGGACGGGTTTAAAGGTGACAAGTACCTAGGCCGTGGCGGGTGCTTGGCATCTCTCCAGACTATGGGAATCAGGTTAGAAACGTCGAGGGTGATGACGTTGCGCTGGCCGTCGGGGTCCGGTAAGGAGATCTAGAACCGTCGAGTAGGGTGTTTGTGGAGCGGCTCCGGTAGGGTGGACTACGGTGTGGGCGAAGCGGATCTATGGTGGTTGGTTTAAGGATGGTGTCGACGATGCGGATCCGCGGCCGTGGACGGGGCGTCAGAAGCTGCTCCGGTGGTTGGGTTAAGGGTGGTGTCGACGATGCGGATCTGCGGCCGTGGATGGGGCGTCAGAAGCTGCTCCGGTAGGTTGGATGAGGGTGCGAGGAAGCAGATCTGAGGCCGTGGACTTGTGAGTTTGCAAAGCGGACTTGGTAGGGTTGAGAATGGTATAGGCGAAGCTACTCCGGTAGGGTTGAGGAAGGTGTCGGCGAAGCGGCTCCGGTAGGGTTGAGGAAGTTGTCGGCGAAGAGGATCAGAGGTCATTGACGGGGGCGTCGATGAGGCGGCTCCGGGGGGTGTGGATGAAGCGTCTCCGGTGGGGAGTACGAATGAGCCGCTGCAGATGCGCGGTGGTTGACGAGAGTACCGGTGAAGCAGATCCAGCGCCGTTGACAAGGCTGGCACTGAATGGGCTATGGTACAGTGGTGGATGAGCAGTCTACTTGTTTCTAGGGGAGGTGAGAGGGGTAGATGCATTCGCAGAAGCAGATCCGGCGAGGTGGACGCCGATGGCAGTGAATGGCCTATGGTACGCCGGTGGATGAGCAGTCTAGGGTTTCGAGAGGGGAGGGGAGAAAGGGCGATGAAGTACGGACGACGTGATGTAAGATGCTCTGGTGCTGTGGAGTTAGTCGTTTTTGTGGGAGGGGGAGAGGAAATGGGGGTGGCGTGTAGTGGGGGAACCGGAAGTTACCAAAGCAGCCCCGACCTATCATGTAGATGAGGGCGGTATTGTAACTGTTGGTCTCCGTGCACGAAGGACAAAAGGGGGATTTCGCATGCTAAAGACTAAGGTGGTGGAAATTTTAGAAGGAGGCGGGAGATTTTGCCGCCCGCGGGATCGTCCGTATCCAGTTTCAACTAATTTTAGACCGTGCTAGCGGGAAGGTCATGCTAGACTGTGTACACGGGGCACGCGTCAGCAGTTAATAACTAGTGTGAAGTCCACCCCAGAAAAAAGACAATAACTCGGGATGATGCGCCGATAACTTGGACGTTCACACGGGCGCGGCCAATCATACGGGTGTAGTGGCGCGTTCACAAAAAAGGGATCAAACGCTCAACCTATGTATTTCTCATGTAAATAGATAATTTAGTGCCATTGGTTATTTACTTTAAACATAATGCATTGACGTGTTAGTGTAGAGGCGCACAAAAAGAAATGGATATTGTAGTCAGCTACTTAAAAGTGTTACCTCATATGATTACATAGCCTCCATTTCATAAATTGCGTACCCGTTGAATTCATATATGAATATTACATATATTACTTCAAAATAGAAACTTAAATCATCCAAGACTAATGAATTTGAATGCAAGAGTAACAATGGTGCATGTTCATGATAGCTACATTGGTTGTTTGAAGAAACATCACTGTAACTTTGGCATGCACAACTAAAAAGGCTTATTTAAATAGAAAAAAAATGTGATATATGAGTGTCCAATCTTTATAGTGTTGAATCGTATTGTACCTTTGGCCACGATACGAAGTAGATATTGACTTATGTTCAAGCGATGCACGTCCACGATCGCTAGATAGTGATACCTGAATGAATTGTGCAATCTCTCTCACACGCATACATATCTCATTTCCCTGTGGGCATCGGAATCACACACACGCACTTCGTGTATTTCTCTCCCTCCGTCAGGGTTAAGTTCGTCTTTCTACCCCGTCCTACAAGTCTCTCACACAGAAACACACACGCTCTCTATATCTAACATGCCCACCCCTTTAATTCCGCCCACCCACAGCCACTAATGTCTCTCACACATATGTTATCTACCTATCCCTTAATATAGCTAGATATGTGTCACACAAACTCCTTCTCCCTACTAGCAAGATGCCCATGCGTTGAACGGAACATCAAGATGCATTTGTATGAGAAGTTTATCTTGTGGGAGAAAAGGATGAACGAGGGAATGCCTTATTTGCAAATGCGGAGAGGGGTGTGGTTATCTTTTTGCAAAATTGCCCTAGTTTCCTTCGTGTCCGTTGGATATAAATTGGATGGCCAATATTGCAGGATGGCAGGAACACCATCATCACCAACTCTGTTTTTATAAGAGTAGAGATATGTGAGTGTCACTGC
>NC_041384.1:657678762-657693265 GCF_002162155.2 Triticum dicoccoides
ATCTTGATACTAATCTATCGACTGGCTTCTCTCTCAAACATACACACACACACACTACCCAGCACCGAAGGAGTAGGGTGGCACATCGATCTTGATAATAATCTATCTACTCCTCTTTCAAACACACACACACACACACACACACACACACACTCGCTAGTTGTGCCTCTGTGCCTACCGCGCACAGTCTCGATACGTCTTTCTCTCCCTCCCCCCCAACAATGATAGCAGAAGGGTGACAACTCGATCTGATCATAATCTGTCAATTGGTTTCTCTCTCAAACATTGTGTCTCGGTGCCTCTCTCGGTAGCCCCCTCGATATGTAGACTTCTCGCGCGCGCACAGCTATAGTGACTATGACGCTGAACCCAGTGTGCCTTGTTTTTACCGGCCTCATGTGATAGTTTTCACCCTGTTTTCTGTTAATTAACAAGGGAACCTTTTCTTTGTTACTACTAGTGAATCTGAAATCATTCGGGGCACACATAAAATATATCACTTCAACCCAATTATCGCAACAACTATTTTAAAAGAAATAAGCTAGCTGCTCGTGCGTTGCACAGAACATCAAGATGCATTTGTATGAGTAGTTTATCTTGTGAGAGAAAAGATTGAATGAGGGAAGGCCTTATTTGTGAACATGGAGAGATGTGTGGGTATATTTTTGCAAAATTGCCATAGTTTCTTTCCTATCCGTTAGATATAAATCCGACGACCTATATTGCAGGATGGCACGCACACCATCATCACCAACTCTGTTTTCTACTCATAATACGTCTAGATACATTTCCTTTTATCCATTTTGATGACAAGTATTTTCGGACGGAGGGAGTATTTTTCTTTTTAGAGATTTCAACAAGTGACTATGACCGGACCTTACCAACATACTCAAAAAAGTAGTCCATAATTTTGATGTTACCCTCTTTTCTTGGCAGTGCAGTGCCATTTGGATACCTCATAAATAAATAAAGTACTACATGATACTAATATATGATACATGGCGCAGGAGTACTAAGTATTATTAATACAGTTTTGCTAGAACTCATCTACATGAGATATAATTTGGTCTCATTCATCTTTTATAGACATTGGATGTGATGCTATATAAGATGCGTGTGTGCTGCCGTGGGTTGTATTTGTTCTTGTGCAACAAACTGACCACTGCATGTCATGTTTGATAGTCTCGAGTCATTAAAAGCATACAAGCCCCACATCACTTCTTGGTTGATTCCTCTATTTATGTCAAAAAAATAAGAAACAACATGAGAGTTAATGCACCACGCATATGTGTTTACTATTTGGTTTTCGTAAGATGACTTAATACTCACCTAGACGGAGGGAGTATTCGATTTGACAGCGGGCGGTGCAGTTCCCGATATGGCTTTAATGCAGACGAGGGAGGGAGTAGCGGTTCCCGATATGTTGAACAGCCAATGCATCCTCCTTCAATTAATGCATGAGGTAAGTAATGGGAGGAGGTCCGGGAAAAGAGGTTGCACGATGTGAATGCAACGCAGTTTGCCCTCATTGCCCTCATATAATGGCGCCTCTTCATTCCAATGCATCTACCACATCGTACACACCTAAGCATTTGCCTAAGCACCTACACTAAGCGCAAAAGAGTTCACTCCAGACCCATGGCGGCGATGCTCGTGAGCGGCTAGCGGCTGCGCTAGATGGTCCACGATGCCGGCCTGCAGCATGGCGCCAAGGATCATCTCCAGACGGTGTTGGAGACCGGCTGGTGGATGGCCGCCTTCGACGCAAACTATGACTCTCAGTTGGACCAGATGATCGTTGCCACCAGCAACAAGTTCACCGTCCTCAAGAAGCTCACGGACGACATCGCCGTACTCCTCCAGCCCGCGCGCCCGGGATCCTCATTGCCTGCCACCCTAATCGGCCGCCGTGGCCGGAACCTCTTTCAAGCACTGGTGGCCCTGCGACTGCCCGCCGATGCCATGAAGAATGTCCACCTGGAGGTCGCGCTCACCGCGAGGTGCCTCGCCCTGCAAGAATTCGTCGACCTACACATCCACATGTACGAGGAAATCGTGTACATAGATATCGACAAGGCCAGTGAGGACGCTATGACATTGGCCTTCCTCAATCGGCTGGAAGCCTTGGATGCCTTTGCTGAGAAGCACCTCGACCTCGCCACAAAAGCCGTCGCTCCTTAGCCGCTGGTCGGTGGCCCGACGCACTAGGTTGAGGAGGAGGAGGTCGTATGTTCATGGATCCATCTTTCTTCTCGCCTTCTGTAACCACCACTGTGATCGCATCATCGTGGCCTTAATTCTTATTGTGTTGTTGCATTCTTGTTCCAGTCAATACCGACATGTGCGATCCCTTTGCTTAATTATATGCATCACTGTAACTAGTACTCCATCCGTCAATTTATAAGTTGTGCTTACCTTTTCCATCAACTTCGTGCAACGCGTGGGCATCTTGCTAGAAACACTAGAATATGTCTATATAATCCGTATGTGATAGTCCATTTAAAATCTCAAAAAAGACAAATATTTAGGTACAGAGGGAGTAATATATTAGGAGTATATCAAAACAATAGTGATTTCTTTCAAGTTTGTGAACAAATACTACTATTCTACTACTTTGGATCCATCGCAACGCACGAGCACATTGCTGGTAAAAGGAAAAGGCCTGCCGCGTTGGCGTCGCACCCCCACACGCCCAGGAATCGGGAGTACAACACGGCCCGTCCGGCACGACACATAGCTTAGGGAAGGCGTGTTGCCTATCATTTTCACTTTCATGTGGGACCGCCATTGAGCAAACTGACACCCCGCCCGCCGCCGGGTTGGAAAACAGAAATGAGGGGAAGATCTAGCTGTAGCATGGAAGCCAAGAAATTTGGTGTTAGACGGGGCTCGTTGATAGAGTAGGAGCATTCCGTACTAGTACTACTCCTACTAGTACCAAGTTTGTACTCCTAATACTATATTACTAGTACTAACACTATACAACTAGTAGGTACGTGCACGGCACAACATCGTAGGAACAAAAAAGGGTAAGATCTTGTTTTGGGTGATTTATCTTTTTTCAATCAACGTAGTATGAATAATATGATGTGGGGGGCACCCATGAAGCTTATGTGGCTTGGTTGCATGGCTACGGAAGGTTAGAGAAAAATAAATAGATAATGTGTTTAGAGTGCACTCCACTAAATAGATATATATACTTTGGATCCATTGCAACGGACCGGCACATCTATATCTATACCCCCTATATAGTGTGTGAAAAACTTTGAAAGTTGGTCATTGGATGAAGCCAATCCGATGGTACAAAGATGGCAAATCCGAGCACTACTGGCCGTTGGATATCATCTACCAGATTCTGCCACATGTATAATCTAGAAGACTCCATGGTTGAACTTAATTCATGACTAAGGGCCTCTTTGATTCATAGGATTACAAAAACACAAGAATAGGAAAAAGGTAGGATTGGAATGGCATGTTCATTGGATCCCTATAGGATTTGAGTTTGTTTGATTATGTCACATGAAAAACAAAGGATTTCTTTCAAGAGGTTGGAGTGCATGTTAGAATTCCTGTGAAACGTAGTACAAATGAATCCTTAGGAAAATATTCTACATGATTCAATCCTACGAATCAAACGACCAGCGTAGGAAAAATTCCTAAGGATTCTAATTCTTCAAAGATCCTATGAAAATCCTTTGAATCAAACAGACCCTAACTTTGCCACAACTAAGCTTAGGAAAAGTTATTAGTTCTTCAAAACGAGAGAAACAAGTTGGCAAGCCTAAGGGAATCTTGCCACATTTTTTGTGTGTATGTCATGTGGGGCCTTAGTGTGGCTTGCCTAAGGTGTGGATTGAATCAAACACTCGCCTAAGTTAATCAAACTTGCCTAACCTTACATTCCACCAGATTTTGCCACATGTTAGAATCCAGAAAGCTCCACATGTACAAGCATAATGCACAAACCACCAGAATCTCATGCGTGCAATGCACGTGTACCTTACTAGTACTAGTTGGTAGTAGTAAGAAACAAATTCCAGTTTTGGCACGAGCTCGTACTGCGGGAGCACCACAAGGCCTGCCGCAGGAGTTACATTTCCCTCTCGAGGACCACGGACCGAACTTCAGTGGCTTAGTGGTAGAAACAAGAAACATGATGGTCACCGTGGTTCAACTTCCATGGACAAGTTGTCATGTCTGCTGACACATGTATATCAAAACTAGAGTGTTTATATTTCAAGCACGTGAACAAGTATTATTCTACTACTTTGGATCCATTGCAACACACGGGTCAGCACATTGGTAGTAGTAGTGTCCATCTCTATCTCTAGAGGCCTTCCCTCGTTCATCCTTTTCTCTCACAAGATAAACTACTCATACAAATGCATCTTGATGTTCCATGGAACGCACGAGGATGTTTCCTTGGGGGTCTCTCCAGCGCGGCGTGGTCGTAGTTGCAAGTTGACGCCCCTTGAGATGCCGATGTTGAGGGGCACTTGGATTTCCTCCGATGAGCAGGTAAGATGAGTTTGATCATGTAGTAAATGCATTCTAAATACTACTTCCGTCTCCATTTCCTAATTCTCCCCCTGCCCACTGTTTCACAGGTTAGGCTCGGTGCAAGTGGAGATTGGCTTGCATATGTACGGGAGGGTACCAACATCAATTTGCACAACATTTACAACGGTGAAACCGTTCCCGTAGAACCTTTGTCCAACATTGGGATCAGCCATGCAACGGGCCACCGCATGAATTGGTACGATGGAAGCACGTGAGATTGAATAAGATAGCACAAACCTTGCACATGGCGGTCAAAGGTGGACCATGCTGTCTGCGGCCGGTTTGTTGCCGTACGAGTAGGAAGACGTTGTGCTCCTTTCTAACCGCATCTTCGCGGTGACAAACCAGGGGACTTAGACACATCCTACGATATACTCCCTCTCTCCCAGTTTATTTGTTTTGAATCTTTACGTTTTATAAGTTTCAAATTCAAATTTAGAGCTCCCCATCACATGTTGAGATTACAATGTCCATTAAATCGTTGCGTGCATGTATAGTAAAGAAAAAAATCTTGAGTTTGGCACGAGTTCGTGCTGCGGGAGCACCACAAGCCCTGGCGCCGGAGTTACATTTCCCTCTCTGGGCCGTCGGGACTGAGCTTCAGCGCCTTACTACACCTACCTTTGAGTCAATAACATGTGGACCCGATAGGTGACTGGTCCACATGTAATGCTCCCGTAGGCAGAGGGGCAGTGGGGCCAAGAGGAGTGAGCCGCAGGTCGGGGACGTGTGGTTTCATGGGTTCGAGCGGCATTGTGGCAATCGCGGGTGGCTGTGGTAGAAACTTGATGCTCGCCGCATTTTAGGTGGCCCACATGTCATGCACACAAAGGCAGAGAGGCGATGCGGCCGAGAGGGGTGAGGCGCACATCAGGGGGCATGGTGTCGTGGGTTGGAGAGGCGTCGTGGGAATCGCGAGATGAAACGTGATGGTCGCCGTAGTTGAACTTCCATGGACAAGCTGTCATGTCTACGGACACATGCACTACATACCGATCACTGGAAGGAGTACCAGAGAAAGCTATATATGTGGATAAATAGTTCCTTATAGTCAAGCGGACCCACGCTACTACTCTGTTCCAAAGACATGCACACCATCAAAATAGTCCATCTATATCAATATACACCGAGAGGGAATAATTTTTTTTACAATAGAGGAAATAGTTCATCCATCCATAATGCCCTCCTGCTGGTGCAACCTCTTCTTCTTCTTCTTCTTCTTCTTCTTCTTCTTCTTCTTCTTCTTCTCATTCTCTGTGGGAGACGGCTTCGCAACAAGCTCTTTGGACCTTGCAGCTATCTCGTAACTCACACGGGCATCGAGGGCAGCATATTTTATCCGCTCGTACGTCAAGGGATAATTCACCCATCCAGACGACCTTAATGCCACCGTCTCGTCACCCTTCTGAAGATTTGTACCGAGCACAAAATTTGCTACATCGAATAGGGATGGTGTCTGTTTATCACAAACTTCTACAGGAATTTTGATTCTGGTTTGTAGGTCAGCGATGCTATTCAAATCAAGGTTGTACGGCTCTAGCTTCTGTTTGTCCCCTTCGATGGCTGCCCCACAGAAGTATACGTCCTCCCGAGACAAGAAATCGTGAAGCTCACCTGGTATGGAAGGCGAGTGTATGATGTGGTACACCAAAACTTCATCTTCGAGGCATAGCTGAAGGACGGCGGCGCACTGGATCTTCCCAGGGGCACGCTTCGTGTACTCTGCGTCGAGACCGATGACCCTCGTCTCTACCTTTTTGAGGGAGTTGGATACATTGTTGATCCACTGCCGAACAACCCTTGGGTAGATGGTGACGGTGGCAACTATGCGCATCGAGCCTTCGATGAGGACATGTTGGACGCTAAAAACCTGCATCTCGATCTCTATCGCCATTTGGAACCGCTGGAAAGGAGGGCTATGGTTTGGAGAATTAGGATTAGATGGCTAGTCTAACCGAAGTAGTAGATGATTATTTAAAGAGGTTAAAACAATGTGAACGTAGTGGGATTTGGATGCAAATGAAGACGAAGGGGAGGTGAAGAAGCTGAGGAGAATCGGTTCCCGATGGAGAAGTAAATGGGAGAAGTGGCGTGCAGGCAGTTGATTAGATGGCTAGGTAGACTAAATGAAAAGGCTATGTGGGTAGACTGATGAGTCGTACCTGTTCGTGTACGTGCCCATCCTTCCTAATAGGTGGGACCTATACAAACAGATAAAAAAATGTGTCGTAGTTTTTTTTGAGCGCGTGAGTGGGAGACACCACATTCTCTGGTTAAGGAATACTCCCTCCGTTTAGGTGAGTATAAGTCACCTTATGAAAATCAGGTTTTCCCAAAACCTTTAGGCGTGGAGCATTAACTTCCTGCTCGATTCCCTCCCAGCCTCGCTAGCCAGCGTTCTCTTCCTCTGCTGCCGCATTCTACCTTTCCATTTTTCCTCTTCTCAAGTGTGGAATGATCTGCATGCCGTCCTTGATGCACCAGAATGACCACTGCATGCATCACGGCAGAGCGTTGATTGGGCATGCACGAGAATTTGGTTCTGCTTGCAATATGGATGATACCTGAACGATGAAGTAAACAGGCATGCTAGCACGCGAGACCTATTTACGCTATACAATACTGGAGTACTCATGTACCTACTACTACTAGTAGTAGTAGTAGTACAACTGTGGTACACTTGATGGTCAAAATACTATTCATCCGGTCCTCACAGTGAAGTGACAACACCCTGCGCCTGACACTAGTCCAGGCGGCGTGTTCGGGTTACCAAAGTCAGCCTCACCCTATGCACAGTGCAGTCTGTCACCGCCGCTGTATAGCACATTGGCGCCTCGCCTCGTCTCCCTCTCCGCTCCCATAGCACCACTCCATCTCCATCTCCTTCTCCGTCTCCATCTCACTGTGCCCCCGTGTACAGTCGCCTCACTCGCCTCCCCCAGTACCAGTATTCCCTCGCTAGCCGCTCTAGCACCGACATCCTTCTCCCCCGTAAATCAAGCCCCCTTCCAAAATCCACCATGGCCGAACGCGAACCGCGTAGCATCCATATGAGCCGCGATTGGAGCACTCTCCCCAGGGAAATCCTCAACCTTTGTTGTTCGTGTATGGATATGTTGAGCGCCCTGCGGTTGGCTGCATGCTCGAGGGACATGCACACGGCCATCGTCGAAGCGAGGCCTAAGCTTTTCAAGACACCCTGCTTGCTGCTATCTGGTCTTGTGAGATTGGCTCACCATGATACGGAGGCGTGCATGATGCCCCTCGACTTCAATCCGATCTCCATTAGCCGAAACTTCTTTGCAGGTATGTAGTGGGTCGCCGTACATCATTTCCCTCGACATCGATCCGATCACCATCGCCCGAAACTTCTTGGCAGGTATGTACTAGGTCGGCATGAACTCCCACTAGATGGCTGCCTTCAGAGAAGACGGTAAAAAGTTGGTGCTCGTGAACTTCCAGACCTCCCATGAGATTATCCTTCCTCCGTTGGATTATATAGAGTATTACCATCGCGGTCCAAGTCATCTATATTACCACGTCAGTTGGACGGACCTTGTTTTGAAGAAGATTGTAATCTGCCAAGTGCCCACATGACATGCGAATTATGCAGACTTCAAGCTAATTGCCTTGTTCGACCGCGGACTCGCCTATCTTTACGCCAGTGCCTTATTTAGCTGGAGACAACTCGGCTCGCAGTGGATCATCATCAAAGCTGATACACACTTTTGTGATGCTATTGAACACAATGGCATCATCTACGCGATCGACAAAGCAGATGGCACCACGTATTGCTGGGACGGCACGTGTAAGTTGTTTCCTCTCATGTTAATGATGACGCCATGACATGGTTTGAACTTTTTGTGATGATTGGCATATCTCTATTTGAGCAGAATTTGAGTAGAACTATGGAAATGTATTAGAGACGCCGTAAATCAGCTATATTTGGAATGAATTAATTCATGCGATTGTGACCATGTCATTACAGCCAATTTGTACCCTGAATAATCAAACATTTAGGAATATATGGATATTATCCTTATTTTACGTTAATCTATATACTGCTACTAAATATTAGTGTGTATCAATGGCCATTTTAGTTTCCTCATTTTCATGATGTAGAAACATGCACCACACTGTTGGTTTCATCTAACCATATATTAGGGAAGTAAATGTGCATATGGAGAACTCTATATTTGGAAGCAGTGAAATCCTTCAATGTTTACCATGTTTACATACCTATATTCGCCCTTCAGCAATCAATGGCTAGAATAATATCCTCACAAAATTTTTGCCCATGGAACACAGGTATATAACGATACATGGTCTGTTAGTTACCTTGAAGAATTTGTTTGTGAGGACAGAACATGATTACACAACATGCATGATATGGTAGTTTCCTGTGAAGAATCGATTGCGAGATAACATGAGTATAACCATGCATGGCACCTCTATATTTTCGAACCCAGTATACATTTCCCTGTATTTTCCTCCCAGTTCCAACAGGGACATATCAATGTTGTTTCTTGCATTATCCTACTCATACTCTGAACAATGCTGATCTTACATTAACAATGCTTGTCCTTTTTGATATGATGCAGTGTCCCTACAGTTACTGCCCTTTGTAATCACACCACCTTTGCCAAAAACAGGGAAGCACAACTGGTTCGTCGCTCGATCAGACAACGACAAAAGACTGATGATCATTCAGACACATGAGCCAGAAAAGTTATATTGCAAAAACCCCATTGTATACAAGCACCATGTAATACGTGAGTATCCGGACAGTGGCTGTTACGTCTATGAGCAGGATACCAGCTTGTTGGGGCCTTCAGGATTTTTTAGTTGGAGGCGGGTAAACAGCCTTGGTTCACACTCTCTGTTTCTCGGACTCAATTATCCGATTAACCAGGAGATCACCGTTGGCAAGGACCTTGATGGCAGAGAGGCTCTGTTTTCTATGGAAAACTGTGTCTACACGGCGAGCCCTAGGATTTTAGGAGCAAACTCCCATGATTGTCAACGATACAGCCTGCAGCCGAAAGAAGGTGAGAATGACAAAGGCATCCGGATTAACTTTGATCCTTGGATGTCTTAATTACGACAGGCAGTGATGTGGTTCGAGCCTTCAGGTTGATAGGTAATTGGGCTGTTGCATCGAAAGGTTGGAGTACTGGTGTCTCCGGATCACCGGTCGCTGAAGCGGGGCTGCAAATTATGATGGTGTTGGACCATCTCTTCGAATGACTTTGTTCTCTTTGCTGCTGGTTCTGGATGGGCAGTTCTTTCTTTTTTGATGCATATTCCTTGTCATTTGGTCATCCTCGTCTATGTCACTCTTACTATGTAATAGTTGCTTCTGTTTAGAATGTCATTCTCTGGATCACGAGAGTCTGAGCGCTGCAGATGGGTGCGTTTTGGTGGTGTAGCAAGACTTCTTATGAACTATCATGTCTTGCTGTTTATGTCAGTAGAGTCACTAGTCAGTGTTTGAATGTTGTATATATCGTTGTTTCAAACTGTTTATTGTCTCGAACTACTGGTGGGCTAAATGAGGGCATCACCATTCTCCAGTGTCCAGAGTATATCTCCTTTTTTCAAGTTATATAATTTGAGCTCAGTGTCTTTTCGATGATGTACACTTGTTTGGGCCAGTGAGGTGTCGTTGAATATGGGCCGAGTAGTAAAGCAATGCCAAACAGGTCAATTATGACTCTCAGGCCGGGCTCTCAAAAGATCCTGAAAAAAGGTCGGGCTCTCCAAAAAAGAATGAATAAGGACTCTTAGGCCGACATGTGGGCGCCATCGGTGTTTTCGTGCGCTTGCGCACCGAGAGCATATTGGCGCGTGCTCAAAATTCATGCACCTTTTCATCCGCAGTCTCCCGCCCCTCCCCCACCTCTGGAATCTCGATTCCTACTCCAGTTCCCCCAAATCCCCCTCCTGTACTCCTTGTACTCAAGCGCACTATCATGTCACCGGTCAACGCGGATCTCCAAGCCGGAGATCCTGAGGTCCGTCCTGCCTTCAGTCACTACGTGCTATCGCTCAACAGTGGCATGGCGGCGCTTGACGACCAGTTTGCCGGCAAAGTGCTGATGGTAACCATCAACGGCGACCGGCCTCCCGTCTCACCGGATGACCTTGTCAAAGCTCTTGGCATTGCGCACGGCATCCAAATGAGTGACTTGCACGTCGAAGTCTATCCGCCACCGGCTAATTTCTTCATTAGGTTCCGGACAACTTTCGACTACAGTCGTGTGTTCGAATCTTCCCGGCGTTTGTTCGACGGTGGCGTGCTGGTGTGCTTTGATCGGTGGCACCCAGGATGGGGCTCGGTGCCCTCTAAGCTTGAGTTTTTAACAAAGCTTACCTTCCATGGCATGCCTCGACGTGCTTGGAACAGTGAGTCCATGAACGAGCTTATCAACGACCTTGGAGGTGAGCTCGTAAGTATGTTTGTTCCTCCAGACAGCTGGGCTCTGACGGTTATGGCATGGATGAAGAATCCATCCACCATACCGAAGGTGATTCGTGTTGAGATACCGGTGCAGGAACCGGGGTTGTACTATTCGTCGCCACCAAGGCCGCCGCGAACCACGTTAGGGATGTACCTGTATCGAGTGTTCGTGCATGTCGAAGAAGTGGTCAATCCATCAATCGAAGTCCTGCCGCCACCGCTGGTGCCAGGGTCCGTTGACGACGTCCATTACAGGTGTCAACGTCAGACTTTCCTCGTGTTGCTCAGAACGATGGATGGCACAGGGCCTACTCCATCGCGCGGCGGAGGCCACTGCTTCTTTGGGAGAAGAGGCAGGGTTGGCTGCCTGGATGTGCTCTAATTTGAGGTAACAACTAAATCTTGTCAGATACTAGTTAAATATGAGCTATAGGTGTGAAGCACTGATATGCCAGTACATTTGATTGTGACCTGTTCTAATTTTGTACCTGAACTTCTTTTAGAAAGGGTTGTACGTTAACTTAATGTGCTAGGAGAACTTATTGTGTTGTCTGTCTATTTTCTTTGCACAACATTCAAGATATTTCCCCGTCATTGATAAAGACGATGAACCGTTATGTACAACTTCGTTGGTTTCAACATAGCCCTTCCCGTAGCAATCCACTGCTTCCATCCTGATTGTGCCGCCTGCGTGAAATTTTTGTATGCAAGTTCAGTGTGCTATGATGTTCTATATGATTGTGTCAACTATATAAGTTTTTACTGAGCATCAGCAATGCATATGGCTGAAAGATGTATTTACGAGCATCGGCCGATGGGTCTCTCTCTCTCTCACACACACACACGCGAGCGCGCACACGCACAAGTTGGACCCGTTGAATTATTTATTTTATCGTGACATCTTTTAATTAGGTTCCACTGTAATCTAACTTTTTTCTTAAGTTATTAATTGAGCTCAGTGACTTCAAAAAGTTGTACAGAAGCCTTGTTTGGGCCTTTCTGGCATCACTGAATGTGGGCTGAGTAGCCATGTTAGGTTGTACTGTACTACACAGGCCTTTTTCGCTTTTTTTTTTTAATAATACATTTTTTATTAATTTTCATAAATATTACGTTGGGTAAATTTTTTTCAAAAATAATACACCATCCGCCCGCTGCAGGCTGACTGGGCCTAGTCGGCCCGCAGCAGGCCGATTGGATTCCAGTCGGACTACAGCTGGCCGACTGGCCCCTGTCGGCCCACTGTGGGCCGACTGGAGCTAATTGGCTCGCTGTGGGCTAATTGTTTTTGCAAAAGTGTTAATCATGTATTTAAAAAAATATGTGTATTGTGACCTCCTCCGCTCGCTGTGGGCCCACTGTTGACTAAAAAATATGTTTTAAAAAGTATTAATCATGTATTTAAAAATTGTTAAATGTGTGTATAAAAAGTGTTCCTTATCTATACAAAAAAAATTTAAATGTGTGTATAAAAATAGCTTTTTTTCAACATCAACAATGCAACTGGGGCGACAGTTGTACACAATATCCAGGTCAACTTGTTATTCTCCGCCCCGCTGGGCTGCAAACTTTCCTAGGAGGTATGCATTAGGCTTAACAAGAAAATGGACTTTAAGAAATAATAAATGAGATGTAATTATAATAACTGGACAGTTACTATGCACCAAACACGTAATTAGTTTGAAAAATATATTATTTTTGGAATTTGAAAATTCTAATTTCATTACTTGTTGCGCGCGCAATATTTCGTTGGATTTTAACGTAATACAACTTTATTTTGAAATTATATTTAACCTGACTAGATATTTCGGATCCCATCAAAATGTGGGAATTTTTTTTGAATTCTGTTTTGAGCGATTGTTTGAAATTATTAATCGTTGTCCTAGCTAGAAGTTGGGTTGTACTTTTAACAAACTGTATATGGGCTGTAGTAAATTCCATTAGAATTAAAAAATGGATTGTACATTGTTACAAATCGCAAATGAGCTATATGTTCTCTGCCAAATCCGAGCTATGGGCATACTAAGTTGACGCGTATCAAGGGCTTTGTCAACTTAGTCAATATAAATGATTCTAGCTGCAGTGATCGTACGATGTCCATCCAACGGCCGTAGTGCTTCTTCAACCTCTGGTCTTCTTGTTCCAGCCGCCGAAAGCAGCGCCAGTCGTGTCGCGTGCTCCTGCCTCCCGTGGCGGGCAGTGATGCCGCGGAGGCCTCACCGCCCCGTACTACTCCCACCGCTAGCCAGGCCATCCCTCTACTCACCCACACCCCCTGTTATTCTACGACGACGACAGCCTCACACCACAGCCGAACCAGTGAACCCTCGTACTCCTCTCCGCGCGGGCTTCCACTGCTGTGTCTTCCCCGACTCCGCGTCGTCCCCTTCCTAGGCCTCACCGTTGTCCAGATCACCGCCCTGGTGCTCTTGGCGTGGCGTGGTCAACGTGTTCAACGACCGACTTCCATCAGAAGAGTACTGTACGTGGAGAGGCTGACAGCTGGGTCCACGGCATCTGCAAGGAAGTGCCTCCTTATTACGCGCAAAATAAGTATTCCTCCACCTGACAATGGGGACCCACCGGGCAGGCCACCGTATTTTGTGAAAAAAATGATTCGCCCCCTGACTGCTGGGGCCCACGAGCTACATCTTCTCATGCAAGGAAGTGCGTCCGGAAAAAAAACAATTCGCCCGCTGACTGATGGGACCCACCAGGCCCCCGACTAGAGGGACCCACCAGCTATACCTTCGCACGCAAGGAAGTGCGTCCGGGCAAAAAAAACAAAACGATTCGCCCCCTGACTGCTGGGACCCACCAGCTACATCTTCGCAGGCAAGGAAGTGCCTGACAGTCGGGACCCACCTGGTCGAAGTGTACGTAGCGTTGTCATTCTGGTCGCGAACGTGTAAGTACATACCGGTCGATGTAGAGGCGCGCACGTGCTGTAGTAGAGGTGCGCACGTGTTGTAGTAGAGGCGCGCATGTAGCATGTACACGTACGTACAGCGGCTAGGGTGCAAGAAAGAAAATACGGCCACGTATGTGTACATACGGGCAGGGTCTCGAACGCCTACTCGCGCATACGTATGGCCAGGGCTCGTGTACATGGCTGGGTCGGAACGGAGAAACAGCATCGTCATCGTGTTCATGGGGAGGCAACGGAATGCATCGTGTTCATGGGGAGGCAAGGGAATGCATCCTGTTCATCGGGAGGCAACGGAATGCGTCGTGTTCATCGGGAGGGCTTGTATGGAACAGGCGATGGAAACGAGGCCTGGCGTACCGCAGAACGGAGGAAACGGCCTTGTGTTCGACCGGCCACGTTCGAAATGGGATCCTGTTCATCGGGAGGGGTGTGGCGTACCGCAAAACGGAGGAAATGGACCTCCTACGGTCGAAATGGGGGTCCTGTTGATCGGGAGGGGTGTGGCGTACCGCAAAACGGAGGAAACAGACCTCCTACGATTGAAACGAGGGTCC
>NC_041384.1:657693752-657724320 GCF_002162155.2 Triticum dicoccoides
CATCCACCGTCTACTGTTCATCCAGCCCTCCACACCACGGGGTCCTGTTCAACCACCCCTCCACCATCTACTGTTCATCTAGCCCTCCATACCATGGGGTCCTGTTCATCCACCCCTCCACGGGCACCCCTCCACCGTCTACTGTTTATCCAGCCCTCCACCACACCATGGGGTCCTGTTCATCCAGAGGAAACATCACCGCTCACTGTTCATCCAAACCCTCCCGCAACACTCACTGTTCATCCCATCGATCGGCTTCAGTTAGCAACAGTAGCGAAGGAATCACTCGATCGGGTTCAGTTAACAGCCATCGATCGATCGCTCGGGTTCAGTAACGTGTAGCCTGCAGTGCAATCGCTCGTTTTCAGTTAGAGCCCAACGCCTCGCTCATGTTCAGTTAGAGCCAACGCCTCGCACACACGCGCGTACGTGTACGAGAGAAACGCGCATCGCTCGGCCCCCGACCTCCCACCATAACCGGGAACTCCCCGAAATTTTCCTCCCCCTCGCTTCTACCATGGTTTTTTCCGTGATGGACGACCCAAAGAATGTCATGCAGCTGTGTCTCTGGCCCACCCAGGACGAAAAGCCCATTTTCTGTCATGATTTTTGTCATAGAAGTAGGAGCCCACCACATCTATGATGATACCGGGTTTTGTCACAATTATCGTCATAGAAGTGTCATATGTATGACATAAAAAAATTCGTTTGGCCCAAAATGTCACGAATGTGTCTTTTTTTGTAGTGCCTATAGGAATACCACAAGCTCCACCACCACGCCGTCGTGCTGCTGGAGTCGTCCCTCAACTTCTCCTCTCCCCTTGCTGGATCAAGAAGGAGGAGACGTCCCCGGGCTGTACGTGTGTTTAACGCGGAGAAGCAGTTGTTCGGCGCTTAGATCGGAATTGACCGCGATCTGAATCGCTGCGTGCACGACTCCACCAACTGCGTTCTTGTAACTCTTCCACTTAGCGATCTTCAAGGGTGTGAAGATGCACTCCCTCTCTCTCGTTGCTAGTATCTCCTAGATTGATCTTGGTGACAAGTAGGAAAATTTTGAATTATTGCTACGTTCCCCAACAGATAGTCCTATCATCTTTTTGAATTTTCCCGACTACACTATATCGGAGAAGTTTGCCCTTATTAAGGATTGTATTGATGGGTTGCGTTTTACTACTACACATGATAATTTTGATGAATATAATATGCATGTGCTTGCTACTCCTACTTGCAATTATTATGAGAGAGGAACTACATCTCCGCCTCTCCATGTTTCCAATATGATAAAATTGCAAGAAACTGTTTATACTATGCATTGGCCTTTACTATGTGTGCATGAATTGTTCTTTTATGACATGCTGATGCATAGGAAGAGAGTTAGACTTCGTCGTTGCATGATATATGTTACTTTGTGCTCACTACTAAATCGCAAATCATTGTTAATTAAAATTGGCTTTGATACACCTTGGGATCCAGGTGGATCCATTACTTGAGCACTATATGCCTAGCTTAATGGCTTTAAAGAGAGTGCTGCCAGGGAGACAACCCGGAAGTTTTAGATAGTCATTTATTTCTGTTGAGTTCTTTTATATAGTTTTTTTAAAAGAGGGGAACCCAAAACTTTTCAAAAAGGAAAGTGAAAGCGAGAGAGACAAGCATTGTTGAAGTGGGGGAGCTCCTTGAACTTTGTTCATGCTCACGGAAACTTTCTGAATCTTGATTACAGAAACTTTTCAACAAAAATAATTATCCCCTTGTACAATTCCATTGTATTATAAAAATAATGTGCCAAGATTTTCCTTTAGCATGTTTACATTGCTTGTTGGTTTGTGCGGTGCAAAACAGAAACTTTGGTTGTAGTGCGCGGCTTTACATTTTTACTGGAACGTAAAATGGTTCTGAAACTTTTTGCACTCTCTTTACATACGAATTGTTTATTTTTCCTAATTTTGGCAGAATTTATGGAGTACCAAAGGTATGGTGAATGTTCAGATTACTATAGACTGTCCTGTTTAAGATAGATCCTGTTTTTGATGCATAGTTTGCTTGTTTTGATGAAACTATCAATTTCTATCAGTGGATTAAGCCATGGGAAAGTTATATAACAGTAGCTACAATGCAAAAACAAAATATGAATTGGTTTGCAATAGTACTTAGAGTAGTGATTTGCTTTATTATACTAACGGATCTTACCGAGTTTTCTGTTGAGTTTTGTGTGATTGAAGTTTTCAAGTTTTGGGAGAGATCACAATGGATGTAGGAATAAGGAGTGGCAAGAGCCTAAGTTTGGGGATGCCCGAGGCACCCCAAGGAAATATTGAAGGACTCCCAAGCAACCAAGCTTGGGGATGCCCTAGAAGGCATCCCCTCTTTCTTCTAACGATCATCAGTAATTTCACTTGGAGCTATATTTTTATTCGTCACATGATATGCGTAAATCTTGGAGAGTCTTTTGCATTTAGTTTTCACTTTTCTTTTATGCACCATGCTGGTATGAGATAGTCCTTGGTTGATTTGTAGAATGCTCATTGCACTTCACTTATATATTTTTAGTATGGCTTTATAGAACGCTTCATGTGCTTCACTTATATCATTTGAAGTTTGGATTGCATGTTTCTCTTCACATAGAAAACCTCCATTTGTAGAATGCTCTTTTGCTTCACTTACATTTGTTAGAGTGTGGCCATATCTTTTGTAGAAAGAATTAAAATCTCTTGCTTCACTTATATCTATTTAGAGAGATGACAGGAATTGGTCATTAATTCACATGGTTAGTCATAAAATCCTACATAAAACTTGTAGATCACTGAATATGATATGTTTTATTCCTTGCAATAGTTTTGCGATATAAAGATGGTGATATTACAGTCATGCTAGTGGGTATTTGTGGATTGCAGAAATACTTGTGTTGAAGTTTGTGATTCCTGTAGCATGCACGTATGGTGAACCGTTATGTAACGAAGTTGGAGCATGAGGTATTTATTGATTGTCTTCCTTATGAGTGGCGGTCGGGGATGAGCGATGGTCTTTTCCTACCAATCTACCCCCCTAGGAGCATGTGCATAGTACTTTGTTTCGATGACTAACAGATTTGCAATAAGTATGTGAGTTCTTTATGACTAATGTTGAGTCCATGGATTATACACACTCTCACCCTTCCATCATTGCTAGCCTCTTCGGTACCGTGCATTGCCCTTTCTCACCTCGAGAGTTGGTGCAAACTTCGCCGGTGCATCCAAACCCCGTGATACGATACGCTCTATCACACATAAGCCTCCTTATATCTTCCTCAAAACAGCCACCACACCTACCTATCATGGCATTTCCGTAGCCATTCCGAGATATATTGCCATGCAACTTCCATCATCATCATCATATACATGACTTGAGCATTCATTGTCATATTGCTTTGCATGATCGTAAGATAGCTAGCATGATATTTTCATGGCTTGTCCGTTTTTTGATGTATTTGCTATGCTAGATCATGGCACATCCTGGTACACTGCCAGAGGCATTCATATAGAGTCATATCTTTGTTCTAGTATCGAGTTGTAATATTGAGTTGTAAGTAAATAAAAGTGTGACGATCAATATTATTAGAACATTGTCCCATGTGAGGTTATCAAAATAAAAGAGGCCAAAGAAGCCCACCAAAAAAACAAAAAACAAAAAAATGAGAGAAAAAGAGAGAAGGGGCAATGTTACTATCCTTTTACCACACTTGTGCTTCAGAGTAGCACCATGTTCGTCATATAGAGATTCTCTTGAGTTATCACTTTCATATACTAGTGGGGATTTTCATTATAGAACTTGGCTTGTATATTCCGATGATGGGCTTCCTCAAATGCTCGAGGTCTTCATGAGCAAGCAATCCGTTGCATGGCAATCCCTACTCCTCACATCGACATCCATTGATGGGCATCTCCATAGCCCGTTGATTAGCCGCGTCGATGTGAGACTTTCTCCTTTTTTTCTTCTCCACACAACCTCCATCATCATATTATATTCCACCTATAGTGCTACGTCCATGGCTCACGCTCATGTATTGCGTGAAAGTTGAAAAGGTTTGAGAACATCAAAAGTATGAAACAATTGCTTGGCTTGTCATCGGGGTTGTACATGGTTTGAATACTTTGTGTGGTGAAGATGGAGCATAGCCAGACCATATGATTTTGTAGGGATAACTTTCTTTGTCCATGTTATTTTTAAAAGACATGATTGCTTTATTAGTATGCTTTAAGTATTATTGTCTTAATGTCAAATGATAGACTATTGCTTGAATCACTCGTGTCTTAATATTCATGCCATGATTAGATTACATGATCAAGATTATGCTAGGTAGCATTCCACATCAAAAATTATCTTTTTATCATTTACCTACTCAAAGACGAGCATGAATTAAGCTTGGGGATGCTGATACATCTCCGTTGTATCTATAATTTTTGATTGTTCCATCCCAATATTGTACAACCTTCATATACTTTTGGCAACCTTTTATACTATTTTTGGGACTAACATATTGATCCAGTGCCCAGTGCCAGTTCTTGTTTGTTGCATGTTTTTTGTTTCGCAGAAAATCCATATCAAACGGAGTCCAAACGGGATAAAAACTGATGGAGATTTTTTTGGAATATATGTGAATTTTGGGAAGTAAAATCAACGCGAGCCGATGCTCGAGGGGCCCACGAGGCAGGGGGCGCGCCCCAGGGGGGCAGGAGCGCCCATGACTCTCGTGGCCACCCTGTAAGGCGGTTGATGCCCTTCTTTCGCTGCAAGAAAGCTTATCTGGATAAAAATCGTGTCCAAAATTCAGCCCAATCAGAGTTACAGATCTCGGGGAATTTCAGAAATGGTGAAAGGCCAGAATCGGGAACGCAGAAACAGAGAGAGACAGAGAGACATATCCAATCTCGGAGGGGCTCTCGCCCCTCCCATGCCATGGAGGCCATGGACTAGAGGGGAAACCCTTCTCCCATCTAGGGAGTAGGCCAAGCCAGACAACTTATTGTTTATTTGAGACGTTCAAGTATAATCATGTGGCGTTTGCTTATTTCTCATTTCTCTCCAACCCTCTTCTCCATTGATCATGTCGCCCTCCGGTTCCGGTCGAGTCCATCCTCCCGGATGCCTCATTTGAACATTCCGCTGAGTATCATTGGCATTTAGGCCTAGACCATGCTTGTATTTCCAATGTTTTGTAATTTGTCCAACATGCATACAAACAAATGGTTCGTGTAAAGTTTCGCTTTGCCTCCACTATGTGTCTCTTCGCGTCTTAGTTTTGACATCCTATTCGGTTCATGCCTCGACACATGTTAACGAGATCGATTGATGTTCAGAGATCAATTGTGTGTCGTGCAAGGAGATAAAGGTTTGGTCTATGGGCCCCCTGGTGGCTCTCCGATGACCATCTTCTCCTATATGAAGTCTTTCATCGAGAAAAAAATAGGAAGCAACCTTTCGGGACGAAACTCCGCCGCCACGAGGCGGAACCTTGGCGGATCCAATCTAGAGCTCCGGTAGAGCTGTTCTGCCGGGGAAACTTCCCTCCCGGAGGGGGGAATCATCGCCATCATCATCACCAACGCTCCTCTCATCGGGAGAGGGCAATCTCTATCAACATCTTCCTCAGCACCATTTCATCTCAAAACCCTAGTTCATCTCTTGTATCCGATTCTTGTCTTCAAGTCCGAGATTGGTGCTAGTAGGTTGCTAGTAGTGTTAATTACTCCTTGTAGTTGATGCTAGTTGGTTTAATTGGTGGAAGATCATATGTTCATATCCTTTATGCATATTAATACCCCTCTGATTATGAACATGTTTATGCTTTGTGAGTAGTTACGTTTGTTCCTGAGGACAAGGGAGAAGTCTTGCTATTAGTAATCATGTGAATTTGGTATTCATTCAATATTTTGATGAGATGTATGTTGTCTAGCCTCTAGTGGTGTTATGTGAACGTCGACTACATAACACTTCACCATTATTTGGGCCTAGAGGAAGGAATTGGGAAGTAATAAGTAGATGATGGGTTGCTAGAGTGACAGAAGCTTAAACCCTAGTTTATGCGTTGCTTCGTAAGGGGCTGATTTGGATCCATATGTTTCATGCTATGGTTAGGTTTACCTTAATACTTTTGTTGTAGTTGTGGATGCTTGCAATAGAGGTTAATCATAAGTGGGATGCTTGTTCAAGTAAGAACAGCACCCAAGCACCGGTCCACCCACATATCAAATTATCAAAGTACCGAACGCGAATCATATGAACGTGATGAAAACTAGCTTGACGATATTCCCATGTGTCCTCGGGAGCGCTTTTCCTTATATAAGAGTTTGTCCAGGCTTGTCCTTTGCTACAAAAAGGATTGGGCCACCTTGCTGCACTTTATTTAGTTTTGTTACTTGTTGCTCATTACAAATTATCTCATTACAAAACTATCTGTTACCACTTATTTCAGTACTTGCAGAGAATACCTTGCTGAAAACTGTTTATCATTTCCTTCTGCTCCTCGGTGGGTTCGACACTCTTACTTATCGAAAGGACTTCGATAGATCCCCTATACTTGTGGGTCATCAAGACTCTTTTCTGGCGCCGTTGCCGGGGAGTGAAGCGCCTTTGGTAGGTGGAATTTGGTAAGGAAAAATTTATATAGTGTGCTAAAATTTACTATCACTTGTTATTATGGAAAGTAATCCTCTGAGGGGCTTGTTCGGGGTATCTTCACCCCGACCAATAGAGCAAAGAGTTGCTGCTCAACCCACTGAACCTATTGAAAATGAAATTCCTTATGAGTATCCTTCAAGGATAATAGAAAAACTGCTAGCTAATCCTTTTACAGGAGATGGAACAAAGCATCCTGATGAACACGTAATATATGTGGATGAAGTTTGTGGATTATTTAAGCTTGCAGGTATTTCCGATGATGTTGCTAAGAAGAAGGTCTTCCCTTTATCTTTGAAGGGAGACGCATTGGCATGGTATAGGCTATGTGACGATATGGGATCATGGAACTATAGAAGATTGAAATTGGAATTTCATCAAAAGTATTACCCTATGCATCTTGTTCATCGTGATCGCAATTATATATATAATTTTTGGCCTCGCGGAGGAGAAAGCATCGCTCAAGCTTGGGGGAGGCTTAAATCAATGTTATATTCATGCCCCAATCATGAGCTTTCAAGAGAAACTATTCTTCAAAAAAATTATGCTCGGCTTTCTGATAACAATCGCACCATGCTTGATACTTCTTGTGCTGGCTCTTTTATGATGAAGACTATTGAATTCAAACGGGATTTATTGGATAGAATTAAACGCAACTCTGAAGATTGGGACCTCGACAATGGTAAGGAGTCGGGTATGACACCTAAGTTTGATTGTGTTAAATCTTTCATGGATACCGATGTTTTCCCTAAGTTTAGCACTAAATATGGACTTGATTCTGAGATAGTAGCTTCTTTCTATGAATATTTTGCTACTTATGTTGATCTCCCTAAGGAGAAATGGTTTAAATATCATCCTCCCATAGAAGTCAAAGTAGCTGCACCTATTAAAGTTGAAGAAAAGACTGTCACTTATAATGATCCTATTGTTCCTACATCTTATGTTGAGAAACCACCTTTCCCTGTTAGGATAAAGGATCATGCTAAAGCTTAAAGTGTAGTTCGTAAAAGCAATATTAAAACATATACACCTCCATGAGCAAGTTAAAGTTGAACCTAATATTGCTATCGTTAAAGAGCTCTTGTCTGTTAATATTGATGGGCATGCTATTCAGTTCTGCGGTGAAACTTCTAGAATTGCTAAAACTTGTGCTAAAGATAAACATAGACCTGTGGTAGGCGTGCCAGTTATTTCTGTTAAAATAGGAGATCATTGTTATCATGGCTTATGTGATATGGGTGCTAGTGCTAGTGTTATACCTTATGACTTGTATAAAGAAATCAAGCATGAAATTGCACCTGCTGAGTTAGAAGATATTGATGTCACAATTAAACTTGCTAATAGAGATACTATTTCAGCAATGGGAATTGTTAGAGATGTTGAAGTCTTGTGCGGGAAAACTAAATATCCTGCTGATTTTCTTGTTCTTAGTTCTCCACAAGATAGCTTTTGTCCCATTATATTTGGTAGACCCTTCATGAGTATAGTTAATGCTAGGATAGACTGCAAAAAGAATGTTGTTACTATTGGCTTGGATGATATGACTCATGAGTTCAATTTCTCTAAATTTAGTAAACAACACCGTGAAGAAGAATTGCCTAATAAGGATGAAATTATTGGTCTTGCTTCTATTGTCGTACCTCATATTGATCCTTTAGAACAATATTTGCTAGACCATAAGAATGATATGTTTATGAATTAAAGAAGGGAAATAGATGAAGTATTACCCAGGTTCGGGCCCTCTCGATGGAGGTAAAACCCTACGTCCTGCTTGATTAATATTGATGATATGGGTAGTACAAGAGTAGATCTACCACGAGATCGGAGAGGCTAAACCCTAGAAGCTAGCCTATGGTATGATTGTTGTTGTGTATGTTGTCCTACGGACTAAAAACCTCCGGTTTATATAGACACTGGAGAGGTTTAGGGTTACACAAAGTCGGTTACAATGGTAGGAGATCTGCATATCCGTATCGCCAAGCTTGCCTTCCACGCCAAGGGAAGTCCCTTCCGGACACGGGACGAAGTCTTCAATCTTGTATCTTCATAGTCTAGGAGTCCGGCTGAAGGTATAGTTCGGCCATCCGGACACCCCCTAATCCAGGACTCCCTCAGTAGCCCCTGAACCAGGCTTCAATGACGACGAGTCCGGCGCGCAGATTGTCTTCGGTATTGCAAGGCGGGTTCCTCCTCCAAGTACTTCATAGAAGATTTTGAACACAAAGATAGTGTCCGGATCTGCAAAATAAGTTTCCACATATTGCCATAGAGAGAATAATATTTACACAAATCTAATCTGCTGACGTATTCCGTAGTGTGACACACCACGGCCAAGCCTTTATCGGAGTCGTTTCATTATCCCACCTCAGCACGTCATGGGAGGCGGTTTCCTTGGCACGTCTTGTTAAAGCAGAGATCATGTCCCCTTATTCCGGGATTCTCATCAATACGGGCATGGGTAACCCAACCACGCCATTAATTACGGTGCTTGGAGATAAGCGAGTTTTACCAGGCTGGTGGGGACACGTAGTTGCGTCCACCCATATAAGGGGATAAGGATCCACCTTTTCACCTATGCCTTCTTCCTCCCTTGCTTATTCATTCTCGCACACTCGAGCTCCAGCGCCCAAGTCCGCACTCCCCACCTCAACCTTCTCCAGCCATGTCCAGAGCGGGAGGCAAGTGGATGGTCTCCTCCGTCACGGTGGGACACATCAAAACACTGAGGAAGGCCGGATACTTGTCTAACGACATTGCGTACCGGCTTCCCAAAAAGGGGCAGCTCATCCCCACCCCTAGGCCCCATGAGAGGGTGGTGTTCCTCCCCCATTTCCTCCGCGGACTGGGCTTCCCTCTTCACCCATTTGTCCGGGGGCTCATGTTCTACTATGGCCTGGATTTCCACGATCGGGCCCCGAACTTTGTCCTCAACATCTCGGTGTTTATTGTCGTGTGCGAGGCTTTCCTCCGCATCTGCCCCCATTTCGGCCTATGGCTCAAGACTTTCAATGTCAAGCCGAAGGTGGTGCGTGGCAACCAGGCGGAGTGCGGAGGCACCATGGTGGGCAAGATGGCCAACGTCTTATGGCTCGAGGGCTCCTTTGTGGAGACCCTGAAGGGGTGGCAATCGGGGTGGTTTTACATCACCGAGCCACGCGACCCCAAATGGGTCGCAACCCCCGAGTTTCGATCCGAACCCCATTCGCGGCGCACCTCCTGGAAGGAGACGGACCTGTCGTGGGGTAAAAAAGGAGAGCTGACCGGACTCCAAACATGCGTCCAAACCCTGGTGGACAAGAAGCTCAAACTTGTCAACGTAGTCCAGGTTATGCTCATCCGCCTGATCCTCTCGTGTCAACAACGGGCTTTCAACCTCTGGGAGTTCGATCCGGTGAGGCACCAAACTCTGAGCAGGCTCTTCGACACGATGTACGAAGATGCCTAGAAGGTGCTTTTCAAGGGCGCCGAGGTCCCCGCATCCGCTATCGAGGATCGCGGATTCAGTATGCAGCGTCACGCTCATGCGGTAAGCTGTTTTTTCCTTTTACAGGGTATCAGTTCTTCATAGTTTGACTCCATGCAGGATCTAAGATCCCTTACCTTTGACAGGATTGGCAGGTGACGTCCGGACAGATCAACTGTCCGGATCCTTTGCCCGAAGGCCCAGCGGACGCTTGCTTGGCGAAGCTGTTGGTTCCGGCAACCTATGTGGTGCCGGAGAAGAAGGCCGTGAAAAAGGCCACGGGGACTCGAAAGAGTGCCTGGCACCAGGAGGTGTCACATCCATCATCCGACGGTTCCGAGGCGCATTCCTCCCGTGAAGACGAGTAGGAAGAAGAAGAGACCTCTCCCCCTCCAGCGGGAGGAGAGAAGAAAAGGAAGGCCGCCCTCTCTGGGGAGGCCGGAGGGTCCAAGAAGGGGAAAACCCTTCCTCCGGACTACTCCACCAACGCCGACGACGACAGAGAGGAGTGGCCGCCCAGGGCCAAGCCCCTGGCAAAATGGTAAGTATCCGGATACCAGAGCAATTCATAGTATTCGTTTATTGTACAGCTTTCCCTTATGTCGAATATGTTTATGCAGCCCACCCAAAGACCGACTCGACGCGTTGTCGAGCGGCTCACTAGACTCGTCGGATGTGAACTCGCTTCCGACGGCTTCCTCCCCTCGCCCTATGGACGACACTGAAGTGTTGTCCCAACAGGTTCCAAGCCGGGAGGAGGTGGTCCTGGAGGCGCCGCAAGATGACCTCCCGGACTCCAGGAGTAAAGGGGATGAAACCCCCCAGGGCTCCAAGTCCGGCTCTAGGCCGGACACCGCTTCGGAACCTTCAAAGGTTCCAGAGTCTGGCGGGGGACCTCCTTCCAAGAGGAGCAAACCCATCGTGCCGGTGACCCCCGTCCAACCAGAGGCGCCGGACAATCTATTGGAGGCGCTCCAAGGCGCCTCCATCGACGAGGAGCACCACACCATTATGAGTGCGGTGGTCCAGAAGGTTCAGTCCGCCAAGAGCGGACTGACTGAAGCTTGTACTAGCCTTTTAACAGGCTTTGAGGTAAGTAAAGAATATGTAAATAATATTACCGCATAGATAGTAGCCCCTGATGCTCTGTTTGGCGTTCGGGAAGAAAAGCCGAATAGAGGATCAAATAAAATTTGCAAGAGTCTAACAAAAAGGAGTCAATATGCGTATGCAGGCTTCTCTACTTGCGCCCGCCGCACTGACTGCGGAAGTGGACACGCTAAAGCAGAACCTCGAGCTGTCCGAGCAAGAGCTCGGGCGTGCCAAGAAGCAGCTCGAGGACAATGAAGGTAAGAAATACCTTGTTTAAATATATATAAAAAGGTGCAATTGCAAAAAATGACAGGATTATTGTGGCTATTGTAAGGGCCATGTCTGAGTTGGCGACCCTTAAGCAAGCGCTGGTCGAGGCTGAGAAGAGGGCGGCCACGGAGTGCACCGAGCGGGAGAAGTATGAGGCCGAGGTTGGCAAGGTACGGCAAGAGCTCCAGGCTCTCATGGAAAAACATGAGAGTTGGGAGCTTGACTCAAAGACGCGAGCGTCCGAGCTCGCGGTGGCTATTGAAAATGCCAAGTCTGCCAAGGCCGAATCCTAGAAGACCCTCCAGGAGTTGGATGAGGTGAAGAAGATAGCGGCGGGTAAGGCATTCTTTATGCAAAGCAAACGTATAAACATGAGTTACTTGTTACTTACCTGAATCCGGAGCTCTCCAGGAGCGTTCGCAGATCTTCCCCGGAGTGTGTCCGATGCCGCCGCATTCTATCGATCCGAGGAGGGCAGCTCGACAGAGAAGGTGTTCTGGTCTCAGTATGCTAAGGCCGGACACCCCGTGCCCCTGAGCGACCAGCTGAAGCAACTGGTCGAGCTCCACAAGGCGGCCGAACAGGCCATGAAGGGCCTCATAGTTCGGCTGTGGCCTGGAGGGGCTCTGCCTGGGAGCTATTTCGGGCTGGTGCGGCGGCTGGTGGAGGCCTGTCCAAGGCTCGAAGTCATCAAGCGCCCCGTCTGCATTGAAGGTGCCCGTAGGGCCCTTGCCCGTGCTAAGGTGCACCGGGGCAAGCTGGATGCTGAGAAGCTTGTGAAGGACGGGCCACCGCCGGGGAAAGAGCATCGCAAGCCCGTGAATTATTATAAGGATGTTCTGAAGGGTGCCTGCCTTGTGGCGGATGAATGTTCTAGGGATGTAATTTTTGAGTGAAACTTGCTCGTTTTGTCCTGTGCGCTGAAAACTTGTTCATATGCGCTAAGCAATGATGTTTGGAATTTAAAATATTACGTTCTGTGTGGCTGTTTATCTATTCTGAGAGATGGCAAGTCGTCGGCTTCTGCCCCCGTGCCGCTAGTGCTGGGGTGTTCGGGGATAAACCTGAGCGCTCTTTTCCCCATGTTTGGGTCCTTCGAGGGAGGCGCTCAGCCCAACGAACAAGGCAATCAGACTATAATGCGTGAACACTCTCACTTAGCCATAGAATTCTATAATTTTAAATTTCGGCGAAGCCCCTGGTATTCAGAAGACCGAGTTCGGGGCGCTATCCACGCCTTGGCCGGACAGAGCCGGCTCCTCGCTCTAAGCGGCATAAGTCGTTAGGGACTCGAAAAACCTCTCGAACAGCGACCAGCTCTCGCTTCATCATGATAGTCAGTTTTAGCTTTCTCCACTGAGGTGCTCGACCCAGCTCAACTAGGGCACAATCACAGTGGTTCTCCTAGTGCTACCTTAGCCGATATAGCGGAACGTAAGGCACCAAAACATAGGAGCCGGGCAAACCCAACTATTGACCCAAGACATGATTCGGAGCCGATGCATATAATGCTATAAGTTCGGGGTGCCGCACTTGTTAAAGTGTTCGGACTTCTCACACCATATTGAGGGGTACTAAAGCCCCTGGCGTATTTAGGCCGTACCAAAGTGTACGGGTGCAATATGTCGTTAAGGAACATATATATATATATATATATATATATATATATATATATATATATATATATATATATATATATAAAGAGTAATGCAAAAATAGACAAAAGCTATGCAATGTTTATTAAAAAGGGCTGCGATCAAAGCAGAACGATACAAATAATGCGATAAGCAAAAGGTTGGACTATGTAACATGTCCGTTCCAGGGGCAAGCTGCGGAATAGTATGTGAAACAGGTATACTGCTCATGATAGAGACCACCTGGGAGTTCTGTAATGCGGCGTGGCTTGTCTGCTTCCCTGGTTCTTGCATCGTTTGTGCGGCAATTGAACTACCGAACAGGCCTTCCGAAGTGTGGAGTCCTGAAAGTAAGAGAAACTTAAAAAATCGGCAGCCCCTGGTGCGGTTTAAGTCGTGTTTCGGGCGTGCTGTGATGGCGCCCCTTCCCCTGTACCCATGGTATTTATAGAGCGTAGTTATGTACGCGAAGTACTAGTGTCGCATTTTTGCGAGGGCTGGGGTTGGGGCCGCATTGCTACGCCTGCTTGGATCGTGCCAGGCGTACTTGTTGTAGGTTACCCCGGGCGCGCTTGACGGTGTCCGGTCGTTTAATGGCTGGACTAGAGAACTGCCTGGAGAGGCTGCTTTGTACTTTCGCTGCAAGGGCCACCGTGTGATCCTCCATTCGGAGGGAGCGTTCAGTGTTTCCATTGACCGTAATTACTCCTCGAGGGCCTAGCATCTTGAGCTTAAGGTATGCGTAGTGCGGTACCGCATTGAACTTGGCGAATGCGGTTCACTCGAGCAGTGTGTGATAGCCACTGCAGAATGGGACTATGTCGAAGATTAACTCCTCACTTCGGAAATTATCCGGAGATCCGAAGACCACTTCAAGTGTGATTGAGCGTGTACAGTTGGCCTCTACACCTGGTATTATGCATTTAAAGGTCGTTTTGGTGGGCTTAATCCTCGAGGGATCTATGCCCATTTTCCGCACTGTATCCTGGTAAAGCAGGTTCAGGCTACTGCCGCTGTCCATAAGGACTCTAGTGACATGAAATCCGTCAATAATTGGGTCTAGAACCAATGCGGTGAATCCGCCATGACGGATGCTAGTGGGATGGTCCCTTCGATCAAAGGTGATCAGGTAGGAGGACCATGGGTTGAACTTTGGGGCGACAGGCTCTACCGCGTATACGTCCCTTAACGCACGCTTTCACTCCCTTTTGGGGACATGGGTTGCGTATATCATGTTCACCGTCCGCACTTGTGGGGGAAAACCTTTCTGTCCACTGTTGTTCGGCGGCCGGGGCTCCTCGTCGTCATCGCTATGCAGCCCCTTGTCTTCATTTTCGGTGTTTAACTTGCCTGCCTGCTTGAACACCCAACAATCCCTGTTGGTGTGATTGGCCGGCTTTTCGGGGGTGCCATGTATCTGGCACAAGCGGTCGAGTATTCGGTCCAAACTAGACGGGCCCCTAGGATTCCTTTTGAATGGCTTTTTCCGCTGACCGGATTTAGAGCCTCTGAATCCGGCATTAACTGCCGTATCCTCAGCATTGTCGCCGTTAATGCGGCGCTTCTGCTTGTTGCGACGCGACCTGCCACTACTGTCCCTGGTATCCGAATTACCAGGGTTCTTGGTCATATTGTTGCTACGAGCAAGCCAGCTGTCTTCTCCCGCGCAAAAGCGGGTCATGAGTGTTGTGAGTGCTACCATAGACTTCGGCTTTTCCTGTCCAAGGTGCCGGGCAAGCCACTCGTCACGGATATTGTGCTTGAAGGCTGCTAGGGCCTCAGCGTCCGGACAGTCGACTATTTGATTTTTCTTTGTTAGGAACCGTGTCCAGAATTGCCTGGCCGATTCCTCTGGCTGCTGAATTACATGACTTAGGTCATCGGTGTCTGGGAGTCGCACATAAGTGCCCTGGAAATTGTCAAGGAATGCGGCTTCCAGGTCCTCCCAACAACTGATTGATCATGTTGGCAAGCTGTTAAGCCAATGCCGAGCTGGTCCTTTAAGCTTGAGTGGGAGGTATTTGATGGCGTGGAAATCATCGCCGCGGGCCATGTGGATATGAAGGAGATAATCCTCGATCCATACCGCAGGATCTGTTGTGTCATCATATGATTCGATATTTATGGGTTGAAACCCTCGGGGATTTGATGATCCATTATTTCGTCTGTGAAGCATAGTGGGTGTGCGGCGCCTCTGTACTGGGCTATATCACGACGTAGCTCCAATGAGCTTTGTCTACTGTGTTCGGCCCTGCCAAATTTGTGGCCGGCGTGATGGTTACCGTCTCGAGCCGTGGGGCGCCCACGCGATCCGTAGATCGATCTTGTTTGCCTTGCCTTGTCCTCCAACATATCTCGTAAGTCCGGCACATATTCCCATGCCTTGGTACGGGGTGCGGCTTGAGTGGAGGGCCGAGAGGCCTCTCTGTCACGGCCACGAGGTGGTCGGTCGGCCGCATCAAGTGCTTCCTCCTCTAATCGGGGTAGCATCCTGCGCTTTGGGTAGCTCTTGGAGGGGCGTTCGAGTTTATGCTCTTGGCCGCAAGGACTTCCGTCCATCTGTCGACTAGCAAATCTTGATCAGCTCTAAGCTGTTGCTGTTTTTTCTTGAGGCTTCTTGCCGTGGGCATAAGCCTGCGTTGAAAACGCTCTTGCTCGATGGGATCCTCTGGCATGACAAATTCGTCGTCGTCGAGGCTTGCCTTGTCTTCGGAGGGAGGGATATAATTATCGTCCTCGACCTCTCTGTCTGCCGCTCTCTCATGAGGGCTGGTTTCTCCATCCTCCTGTGCTAAATCTTGCTGGGGGGGGGGGGTTCTTCGGCACTTTCCAGAGTATTATTATCTCTCGTGCTGGAATCACCGTATTTGTTTTGGCGGGATTTTGAGCGGCACCGCTGACGCCGGCACTTAGGCTGCTTCTTGGAGGGGTCATCCTCCGCTGTTCCATCGCCATCTCCTTCTTTTGGGGTGTCCACCATGTATATGTCATATGATGAGGTGGCTTTCCAGGGCTTGATAGGCGCTGGTTCTTCATCGTCTCCTTCATCGGTGTCCATACCATCGATGTCTTCGGAGTCGAAGTCGAGCATGTCGGTTAAGTCGTCGACAATGGCTACAAAGTGGGTGGTGGGTGGGCTTTGAATTTCTTCATCGTCCGAATTCCAACCTTGCTGACCGTAGTCTGGCCAGGGCTCTCCTGATAAAGAGAGAAACTTTAGTGTCTTCAAAATATCGTCGAAAGGCGAGTGCTGAAAGATGTCCACGGCAGTAAACTCCATAATCGGCGCCCAATCAGATTCGATCGGCAGGGGCGCGGAGGGTTAGGAGTCCGGAGAGGAGTCCGGCTCCTTGGAGTCACGAGTCTCGCAGAGTGCGGGGCTGGTGTTCGGCTCGATCGCCGTTGGGATCGCAGCCCCCAAGGCGGCGTCCAACCACCCATCCTCGATCGGCGCAGTTGGCTCCGAATTATGGGTCGAAGCCGATGCGGGTGCGGCCTCCAGGGCACTGTTCGGCGGCAGAGCTAGATCATGCTCGTCGTGACAGTGCGGCGCGCTCGGCAGTGGCTCGAATCCGTCGAAGATCAAGTCCCCGCGGATGTTAGCCATGTAGTTTAAACTTCCAAATCTGACCTGACGGCCAGGGGCATAGCTTTCGATCTGCTCTAGATGGCCAAATGAATTGGCCCGCAGTGCGAAGCCGCCGAAGACGAAGATCTGTTCGGGAAGGAAGGTCTCACCCTGGACTACATCGCCATTGATGATCGTAGGAGCTATCAAGCCTGATGGCGACGACACAGAGGAACTCTCAATGAAAGCACCAATGTCGGTGTCAAAACCGGCGGATATCGGGTAGGGGGTCCCGAACTGTGCGTCTAGGCCGGATGGTAACAGGAGGCAAGGGACACGAAGTTTTACCCAGGTTCGGGCCCTCTCGATGGAGGTAAAACCCTACGTCCTGCTTGATTAATATTGATGATATGGGTAGTACAAGAGTAGATCTACCACGAGATCGGAGAGGCTAAACCCTAGAAGCTAGCCTATGGTATGATTGTTGTTGTGTATGTTGTCCTACGGACTAAAACCCTCCGGTTTATATAGACACCGGAGAGGGTTAGGGTTACACAAAGTCGGTTACAATGGTAGGAGATCTGCATATCCGTATCGCCAAGCTTGCCTTCCACGCCAAGGAAAGTCCCTTCCGGACACGGGACGAAGTCTTCAATCTTGCATCTTCATAGTCCAGGAGTCCGGTTGAAGGTATAGTCCGGCCATCCGGACACCCCCTAATCCAGGACTCCCTGAGTAAGTCATGTTCATTGTGTCCCTAAGAAGGGAGGTATTACTGTTGTTCCTAATGATAAAGATGAATTAATTCCACAAAGAATTATTACCGGTTATAGGATGGTAATTGATTTCTGCAAATTAAATAAGGCTACTAAGAAAGATCATTACCCCTTACCTTTTATTGATCAAATGCTAGAAAGATTATGCAAACATACACATTATTGCTTTCTAGATGGTTATTCTGGTTCCTCTCAAATACCTGTGTTGGCTAAAGATCAATTAAAGACTACTTTTACATGCCCTTTTGGTACTTTGCTTAGAGACGTATGCCTTTTGGTTTATGTAATGCACCTGGTACCTTTCAAAGATGCATGGTGGCTATATTCTCTGACTTTTGTGAAAAGATTTGTGAGGTTTTCATGGACAACTTTTCCGTCTATGGATCTTCTTTTGATGATTGCTTGAGCAATCTTGATCGAGTTTTGCAGAGATGTGAAGAAACTAATCTTGTCTTGAATTGGGAAAAGTGTGACCTTATGGTTAATGAAGGTATTGTCTTGGGGCATAAAGTTTCTGAAAGAGGTATTGAAGTTGATAAAGCCAAGGTTGATGCTATTGAAAAGATGCCATGTCCCAAGGACATCAAAGGTATAAGAAGTTTCCTTGGTCACGCCAGATTTTATAGGAGGTTCATCAAGGACTTCTCAAAAATTTCTCGGCCTCTGACTAATTTATTACAAAAAGATATACCATTTGTCTTTGATGATGATTGTGTAGAATAATTTGAAATACTTAAGAAAGCATTAGTCTCTGCACCTATTGTTCAGCCACCTGATTGGAATTTACCCTTTGAAATTATGTGTGATGCTAGTGATTATGCTGTAGGTGCTATTCTAGGGAAAAGAGTTGATAAGAAATTAAATGTTATCCATTATGCTAGTAAGACTCTAGACAATGCTCAAAGAAATTATGCTACTACTGAAAAAGAACTTATAGCAGTTGTATTTGCTTGTGATAAGTTCAGACCTTATATTGTTGATTCTAAAGTAACTATCCACACTGATCATGATGCTATTAAATATCTTATGGAGAAGAAAGATGCTAAACCTAGGCTTATTAGATGGATTCTCTTGCTACAAGAATTTGATTTGCATATTGTTGATAGAAAAGGAGCTGAAAACCCCGTTGCAGACAACTTATCTAGGTTAGAGAATGTTCTTGATGACCCACTACCTATTGATGATAGTTTTCCTGATGAACAATTAAATGTCATAAGTACTTCTCGTAGTACCCCTTGGTATGCTGATTATGCTAATTACATAGTTGCTAAATTTATACCACCTAGCTTCACATACCAACAAAATAAAAAGTTCTTCTATGATTTGAGACATAACTTTTGGGGTGACCCACATCTTTATAAAGGAGTAGATGGTGTTATTAGACATTGTGTACCTGAGCATGAACAGGAACAGCTCCTACACAAGTGCCACTCCGAAAATTATGGAGGACACCACGCGGGAGATAGAACTGCACATAAGGTATTGCAATCCGGTTTTTATTGGCCTACTCTCTTTAAGGATGCCCGTAAGTTTTTCCTATCTTGTGATGAATGTCAAAGAATTGGTAATATTAGTAGACGTCAAGAAATTCCTATGAATTATTCACTTGTTATTGAACCGTTTGATGTTTGGGGCTTTGATCATATGGGACCTTTTCCTGCCTCTAATGGATATACACATATTTTAGTTGCTGTTGATTACGTTACTAAGTGGGTAGAAGCTATTCCAACTAGTAGTGCTAATCATAACACTTCTATTAAAATGCTTAAAGAAGTTATTTTTCCGAGGTTTGGAGTCCCTAGATATTTAATGACTGATGGTGGTTCACATTTTATTCATGGTGCTTTCCATAAAATGCTTGCTAAATATGACGGCAATCATACAATTGCATCTCCGTATCACCCACAGTCTAGTGGTCAAGTAGAACTGAGTAATAGAGAACTCAAATTAATTTTGCAAAAGACTGTCAATAGGTCTAGAAAGAATTGGTCCAAGAAACTTGATGATGCATTATGGGCCTATAGAACTGCATATAAAAATCCCATGGGTATGTCTCCGTATAAAATGGTATATGGAAAAGCATGTCACTGACCTCTCGAACTAGAACATAAGGCATATTGGGCTATTAAAGAGCTCAACTATGATTTCAAACTTGCCGGTGAAAAGAGGTTATTTGATATTAGCTCACTTGATGAATGGAGAACCCAAGCTTATGAAAATGCCAAGTTGTTTAAAGAAAAGGTTAAAAGATGGCATGACAAAAGGATACAAAAGCGTGAGTTTAATGTAGGTGATTATGTATTTCTATACAACTCTCGTTTAAGATTTTTTGTAGGGAAACTTCTCTCTAAATGGGAAGGCCCCTATGTTATCGAGGAGGCCTATCGTTCCGGTGCCATAAAAATCAACAACTTCGAAGGCACAAATCCGAAGGTGGTAAACGGTCAAAGAATCAAACATTATATCTCAGGTAATTCTGTAAATGTTGAAACCAATATTATTGGGGCCATTTGCATTTATGTCCCTAACTCGAACCCACTATTCAGATTTATCCCTAATTTTGAAGTGTGCTCAATTTGCCCCTCTACCGTTAATTAGGTGACCTTATAAAAATAACCTTCCGTGCCGTTTTCGTTAGGTCAAAGGCCTTTGACCATCTATCGAATGTTTCCTGGACATTTTGCCCCTACCTCCATGTGTCACTTACATGTGGGGCCTATCGAGAGAAAAAATAAAAAATACTCTCCTATTCTAAGTCAAGCTAGTCAACATTGACTAGGTGGCCCACATGTCAGGGCCTCATTATTTATTTATTACTATGATAATTAGCTTTACTTTTTAGCTGGATATTTAGCACTATTAATTATGGAGGGCCCACAAGTCATACTCATAGGTGATAATTACCTGACCTGTCAGGCCCACTTGGTCGTACCTCATCCCAACGATTTCATCGTCGGTGACCACAAATCACGACTGAGGCACATCGGGTTCGCTCTATAGAGGACGCCTGGACGCACTGCTAGCACCTACACGTATCTGGAAACTAGGCGCATATATTGGTGGCGGAGTTGGTCCAAATGGTCGTCCAAATCAAGGACGGTGACGAGCGGAGCGGCGGCCGAGCTACAATTTGGTCGTGCGTGTTGCTGTGTGATGAAAACGAGCGAACTACGCATCTTGGTGGCTTCCAATGGCCTTCAGGGTCACTCTGTAACAACACAAGGACACTGGGGGCTTGGCATCGATGCGTGCAACGGCCATGGCGGCTGCGGCGCTTGGGCTTGTGGGGATGCAGCTAAAGGAAGAAATCAACAGGTTTAAACACAAGGAGGGAGCAGGAGCGCACAACGATCTTGCCGAATGAACAGAAGGCTCGGGGAAGGTCAGACAACGACGAATCTAGGCCAGTGACCGGTAGGCAGAGGCGGCCGAGATTACTTTGATGGTGGAGTTGCAGGGCACCTGAGGTCATGATCCATGGTGTGGTGATGCTATGCTTGACGCTGGGCCTCGGAGACATGCCGGTGCGCGGGTGCAGCTTCTTTGTGCCGTTGTCCACGAGAACGGCGGTGCTCGGGTGAGCGTGCGGGCGACATGCCCTCGGGAGAGGAAGACGATGACTAGCCAGAGAGCTGGGCTGGCTGGGCCGTCCCTGGCCAAAAGGTAAGTGTGCCATGTCTCTTCTCTTTTTTAATTTTTTTGAGGGGCAAAACTGTCCATCAAACATCTAGAAAACAGTCAAAGCCCTTTGACCGGACAAAAACGGCATCAAAGGGTATTTCTATAAGTGTATTTAACGGCAGAGGGGCAAATTTGAGCACACTTCAAAATTAAGGATAAATGAGTAATGGGTTCGAGTTAGGGACACAAATGTAAAAGACCCATATTATTGAAACCGTAACCCTGGAGGAATACATAAGGGACACTTTCCAGAACGTTTCAGACTCCGAAAAGGAATAGGTATGTGGTACGGTAAGTACACCGACTCCAAAACAATTTTTAAGGCAATATTTCTCTGTTTTGGAATATTTAGAAAAATAAAAAATTAAGTAGCAGTCCGAGAAGGACACGAGGGCCTCACGAGGGTGGAGGGCGCGCCCTACCCCCTGGGCGTGCCCCCCTACCTCGTGAGCACCTCGTGTGCCTTCCGGACTCCGTTTTCTTGCACGATACATATTTTGGTCGGTAAAAATTCATTATATAATCTCTCGGGGGTTTTGACTCCCGTATCACGCAAAAATCTCATGTTTTTGTTTTGAGCTATTTTTCTGACAGATCTAGATTATCATGACATCCCCAAGTGCTTCCAAGGACAAGTTCTTCGAGAAGGTCATCTACCCTTACCTCGCGGAGGTGCTGCGACACCCTCAAACCATCGAGATGCGTGATGGGTTGCTGCACATCCGCGATGCTGAGGGACCCAAGGGAATCGGAAGCGTGGAGATGAGGCTCGAGGCAATGGAGCAACAAGTTTTCAAGTGCCAGGGGATGGTGGAGCGTGGAATCAATGCTAGCCACATGATGCTCGCTGAGTTCACTAACAACTACAAGCCGGATGCCAAGAACACCGAGGAGGACATCTTCAAGCTACATGAGAAGATCGAGCACCTCCAAGACCAAATCTATGACCTGCAAAACCAAAACTGTGAGTATGAATATAGATTCAAAAGAATGAGTTTGGCTGCAGATTCGAGGATTCTGGAGACTCGATCATCTTTCTATGATGGTAAACCTATGCCTTGGAAGATGGATGCCAAGCATGCATCATCAACAACACCTCCATCGTCTCCTCCAACAAATAAGAATTGAGTATATGGGTATGGGCACTCCACTTGGCAACTGCCAAGCTTGGGGGAGTGCCCCGGTATCGTATCACCCTCACCTTTATCTTTATCGTTTTCCTTAGTTCGATCCTATTAGTAGTATTTTGATCTAGTAGAATAAAGTTTATGGCATGATCTAGTTGCGAGTTTTTCTTTATTATCCTTCTATGTAATCGAGTCCGTGAGCTATATAATAAAGATTACTGTTGAGTCAAGGGCTTGATTATTTTGCCATGATCCTAAGTGAATAAAATAAAATAGAAAGAAATAAAAAGAAACAAAGAGATCATATGGATCTCATCGAGAGTAATGAGCTCACATAGAAAAAGTATGATGAATAAAAGTTGTTGAGAGTTGACAAGCATAGTTTTGGTCATCGTTGCAATTAATAGGAAGTAATAAAAAAAAGAGAGGTCTTCACATATAGATATACTATCTTGGACATATTTTATGATTGTGAGCACTCATTAAAATATGACATGCTAAAGAGTTGACATTGGCCAAGGAAGACAACGTAATGGGTGATGTTTTCTTACATCTGAGATAAATTATATTGTATTGGATCTTCCAACATGTTGAGCCTGCCTTTCCCCCTCATGCTAGCCAAATTCATTACACCAAGTAGAGATACTACTTGTGCTTCCAAATACCCTTAAACCAGTTTTGCCATGAGAGTCCACCATATCTACCTATGGATTGAATAAGATCCTTCAAGTAAGTTGTCATCCGTGCAAAGCAATAAAAATTGCTCTCTAAATATGTATGATTGATTGGTGTGGGAGAAATAAGCTTTATACGATCTTGTGATGTGGAAGTAATAAAAGTGACGGACTGCACAATAAAGGTTCATATCACAAGGGGCAATATAAAGTGACGTTCTTTTGCATTAAGATTTTGTGCATCCAACCATAAAAGCGCATGGCAACCTCTGCTTCCCTCTGTGAAGGGCCTATCTTTTATCATTATCTTCTACCTTATGCAAGAGTCATGGTGATTTTCACCCTTCCTTTTTACACTTTATCCTTTGGCAAGCATAGTATGTTGGAAAGATCCTGGTATATATGGCTAATTGGATGTGAGTTTCCATGAACTATTACTGTTGACATTACCCTTGAGGTAAAACATTGGGAGGCAAGACTATAAGCCCCTATCTTTCTCTGTGTCCGATTAAAACTCCATACCCATAAGTATTGCGTGAGTGTCAGCAATTGTGAAAGATTATATGATAGTTGAGTATGTGGACTTGCTGAAAAGCTCTTATACATTGACTCTTTCCTATGTTATGATAAATTGCAATTGCCTCAATGATCGAGATTGTAGTTTGTTAGTTTTCAATGAAGTTTACGATTCATACCTGATATTGTGATTGAATTATTACTCTAGCATTAGAGATTATATGACAAAAATTATATAAGTTGTTGTTATAAGAATGATCATGATGCCCTCATGTCCGTATTTTATTTTTATCAACACCTTCATCTCTAAACATGTGGACATATTTTTCGATTTCGGCTTTTCGCTTGAGGACAAGCGAGGTCTAAGTTTGGGGGAGTTGATACGTCCATTTTGCATCATGCTTTTATATCGATATTTATTGCATTATGGGTTGTTATTTGACATTATGTCACAATACTTATGGCCATTCTCTCTTATTTTACAAGGTTTACATAAGGAGGGAGAATGCCGGCAGCTGGAATTCTGGGCTGTAAAAGGAGCAAATATTAGAGACCTATTCTGCACAACTCCAAAAGTCCGGAAACTCCACAAAACACCTTATAATAAATAATGAAAAATCCTCGCCAAAGATGAAGACCAGGGGGCCCACACCCTTCTCACGAGAGTGGGGGCGTCCCCCCTAGGGCCCGCTCCCTGCCTCGTGGGCCCCCTGGTGGCTCTTTGATGACCATCTTCTCCAATATGAAGTCTTTCGTCGAGAAAAAAATAGGAAGCAACCTTTCGGGACGAAACTCCGCCGCCATGAGGCGGAACCTTGGCGGATCCAATCTAGAGCTCCGGCAGAGCTGTTCCGCTGGGGAAACTTCCCTCCTGGAGGGGGGAATCATCGTCATCATCATCACCAACGCTCCTCTCACCGGGAGAGGGCAATCTCCATCAACATCTTCATCAGCACCATCTCATCTCAAAACCCTAGTTCATCTCTTGTATCCGATTCTTGTCTTCAAGTCCGGGATTGGTGCTAGTAGGTTGCTAGTAGTGTTAATTACTCCTTGTAGTTGATGCTAGTTGGTTTAATTGGTGGAAGATCATATGTTCAGATCCTTTATGCATATTAATACCCCTCTGATTATGAACATGTTTATGCTTTGTGAGTAGTTACGCTTGTTCCTGAGGACAAGGGAGAAGTCTTGCTATTAGTAGTCATGTGAATTTGGTATTCGTTCGATATATTGATGAGATGTATGTTGTCTAGCCTCTAGTGGTGTTATGTGAACGTCGACTACATAAAACTTCACCATTATTTGGGCCTAGAGGAAGGCATTGGTAAGTAATAAGTAGATGATGGGTTGCTAGAGTGACAGAAGCTTAAACCCTAGTTTATGCATTGCTTCGTAAGGGGCCGATTTGGATCCATATGTTTCATGCTATGGTTAGGTTTACCTTAATACTTTTGTTGTAGTTGTGGATGCTTGCAATAGAGGTTAATCATAAGTGGGATGCTTGTTCAAGTAAGAACATCACCCAAGCACCGGTCCACCCACAAATCAAATTATCAAAGTACCGAACGCGAATCATATGAACGTGATGAAAACTAGCTTGACGATATTCCCATGTGTCCTTGGGAGCGCTTTTCCTTATATAAGAGTTTGTCCAGGCTTTTCCTTTGCTACAAAAAGTATTGGGCCACCTTGCTGCACTTTATTTACTTTTGTTACTTGTTGCTCGTTACAAATTATCTCATTACAAAACTATCTGTTACCACTTATTTCAGTACTTGCAGAGAATACCTTGCTGAAAACCGTTTATCATTTCCTTCTACTCCTCGTTGGGATCAACACTCTTACTTATCGAAAGGACTACGATAGATCCCCTATACTTGTGGGTCATCACGAACATGACAAGAGCAATGTAATGCCAAAATCGATTGAACGGTCGTCAATAGAACCACTATTCACACCAGAACCTTCGTTGCTCGGCCTACGCCAGCCACTGCCCCAAAAGCACACTTCCTCTCCAGCCCATCCCCCACCTTTCGATCCCCTAGCCCGCATCAAGCGTCCCCTAGTTCGCCGGAAAGCCATGGTGAAAGATGTTGACGCCGGAGCGCCGAACAAAAATTGCGGCGGCAGTCGGTGCCACAGACCTCCGTTCCCAAGCTCGCTTTGCGGCGGACCAATCCCCGAGTTCTCTGGAGCCAAGCTACGAGGAGGAGGAAGCCAATCCAATGTTCATGGCGGAGGTCGCGACGCAGAAGGCCCCCGATGGTTATGAGACAATGGACGTTGACTTTGTGCCGGCGTCCGGGCCCCCCATTGTGCAGGCGGACCAACGGTTCAACCTAGCGATACTAAAGGAGGACCGGGAGGCAGAGGCTAGACTTGACGCAGAGTGCGCGCATGCTGCTGCCATCGAGGCTCTCCTGCAGGCGGAACTGGATGTCGTGGATGTGAATCGGGCGGTGGAGGCTCAACTTGAGGCGGAGCGCGTGGATGTCGTTGCCATCGAGGCCCTCCTGCAGGCGGAACGAGACGTCCTCGACTCGAACCAGGTGGCGAAGGCTCAACTCGACGCGGAGCGCCTTGGTTGCCGCTGCCATCGAGGCCCTCCTGCATGCGGAACCGGACGTCCTCGAGTTGAACCGGGTGGCGGAGGCTCAACTCGACGCGGAGCGCGCGGGTGCCGCTGCCATCGAGGCCCTCCTGTAGGCGGAACCAGATGTCCTCGAATTGAACCAGGCGGTGCTCTCATCCGTGCAGAGCGCCCGCACGCTCTGCGTGAATGAGTAGCTGGAGGCCGAGGACAACCACGGTGCAGAGACACACGTTGGCAGCTACGGCTGGTTCACGCCGGCAGCCAAAGACGACGAGGCCGTCTCGTTGTGCAAGCAGTGATAGTTTTTCTTTATGTTGTTGTTTTTAGGGATCTTTTGCTGTGTAAAAACATATATTATTATGCAAGTCGCCTGACTTTCATCATTTGGGTCAGTCTACCATTTCAGGCTGTTGGATGAATATCCTACGTCTCTTAACCCTTCTTCCTCACCTCTTCTTCTGCCCCAACGGACCACCGCACGGGCCGTACGGATCCTCCCCAACATGCGGTTGGATAAACATACTGTATGAATGAAAATTATGTGTCAGCGGTAGGATGGTTGAGTTTGGTTTATTCACATGCGGTAGCACGTGTCAGTGAGGGTGCGTTCCCTTGGTTGGGTTTGTGGCATGCAGGAGCGACTGTGTGAGGGTGCGGATCGACCGTATGAGGGTCCGGTGCGACCGCGATAGCCGTGCGCAAGTGTACCTCCTTTTCATTTTGATAACTTTAGGCAAGCTTGGCAAAAATGTGTGCCGAAGTATGGCAATGCAAGGCCTAGACCCAAATAGGATAAGTACGTACATACTAGGAGTACTGGTGTTAATAAAGAAAGGTGGGGTTTTCCTTCATGAGATTAATCGATACAAATCCTCATTTGACGTGTCAATTAATGCGTATTTCTTCTCCAAAGCCCAAAGAGCTAACCATCTCACTCCTCATCACTTGATTAATGTAGCGCCATGCAAACCAACCTTCTCACTTCCGCATGCATGCAAGGGTATATTAATGTCCTTGGTTGCTAGTACGAGACAAACCCCATCAATTTTGCCTCGATTAGTGTTAGTGCCCTTTTGCAAATTGTAATTTTGATATTACTGGCCTTGTGTACAAAAAATGGAGGTAGTAACTATTTGACTTCCTTCCCCATAGCGGTGACATCGATGATATCTCGAACGTTGTGGTTTGGCGAAGTGCATTCGACGGAGAACACCGTTGAGGAAGACCACCGGACGTAAGTGCCGCCTGCAAGCCGAGACAACCGCCTTATTTGCATCCACGAAGTCTGTTGAACCAAAGGACGCGTAAATAATGTACTAGTACTACTAGTACACAATAGCGTCGTCCGTCCAGCTTAGTGCGGTGAGGTGGTTTCTCGAAGAAGACGATGGAGAAGCGGAGCCAGCGAAGAGTGAAATGATGGTTGCTTCGTCCGTGCTTTGTGATTTGACGCCTCAATGCTTTGTGATTTGTGATAGAAGGAATAGGGGAGTAGATTCTGTGCTCTATACTGTACATGCGTCCAAGCACGGGAGCAAGAGGAGAGACGTTACATTTTTCTATTCCTTCAATCAATCAATCACGGAGCTTCGGTTCCATCTTTTGGGCTTTGGCAGCACCGTCCATAATGGTTCCCATCGATGCCAAAAGCTATTTTCACATTTGGCTACACATTGAGGATGCCCTTAACCGTACCACTTTGTTTTGCTCCTATGCTAACTATACAAATCTCAATTATATTGATCTAAAAAATTATAGAATCAAGATTAGTAAAAAGGAGGTGATTTTGCCGTGCGGATGGCGGGGGAGGTTTCTTATTTTTAGAGGACGTTGGTCTAGTGGTTTGCTAACATGCAGTCCCACGTGTCAGTGCTTTACCAAGCCGATCCGCATCCCACATGAGGCAGAATAATGGTGGAAGCAACACGTGGTTAACTTGAAGAAGATCTTATAAAAACATGAAGAAGATGAGGGTGAAGCGGATTCAGCAACGAGTGAAATGATGGTTGCTTCATCCCTCCAACTTGTTTTTTAGCATTATTACTTCGTCCCTCCAACTTAACTGTGGGAGAGGTGCATCTTTGTGATTTGACGCCTCATTGCTCATTACTACGCCGGTGCCATGACTGGGGTGCTTCACCCCTGCTGTTCTGCACTGTGTTTTGGTATGGCACATGGATCCGGTAGCATGATGTCCCACATGTCGGCGAACGGGACTAGAACATTTATGAAAGTAAGCGCTCCACTCTTACAACGGAGGAGTACACGACACGACGGCCCCGTGAACTGTCACTTGTACTGTATAGTACTATAGTTTTGATGTTTCGCACGATCCATCGATACAAACCCGATTAAACAGGAAAGGGCAGGATTTTTCCCGCGTGGTAGATGATATTGGCCATACATTTCAAAGGCAATTTTAATGTATGCAAACTGAATAATTAAGTAACAATATGGTATCTAGTAAAACTAAAAACACATACGATTTATTGTGTTAGAGTGTAGTAGTAGTGCTGTATTGCATAGTTGTTAGATGTAACATGCGAGAACGTGTAGAGATGTAGTTTTGGAGGGCCTACAGAGAAAAAAGTGTAATACGCTCACCGAACTTCAGAATACGCTCATTACGGTCACTATATACGTTTTGCGGTGATTATATGGTCACTTGCTCACCGTTCAGCATCGGATTGCACTCTGTTGACTGGCCAAGTAGTCTGCGTGGCACCATTGACCACGTTCCTTGTGGGTCCCACATGTCAGTTCACATAGGAAAAAGGTCAGATAAACACAAATTTACCCAGGCGCAACAAGACTCCAACCCGTGCGCGGCAATCACCTGGTTGTGTATGTGTCTATCAGGGCCTGATGTGTGCTCACGCACGTGTAGGTTGAGCACTTGAGCGTGAGAGTGTGTGTTGGTCGTGTGGTGTGTGCATGCATGCGTGCGTGTGTGCGTGTGAGTGTTGCGCGCATGCGTGGATGCGTGTGTATGTGTGTACATGGCTGCATGTGTTCATGTGAGTGTTGCATGCATGCAGTTCGTGTGCATGCGTGCATGTGTGTATAATCACCACACCAGCTCCTGTGTGTTAAAACAGACAGCTCAGCATACCAATACAAGGCCACCTTGTCCGTTGTGCCCGCGGTCATGACTTTGAACCACCGTCCAATATTTTTTTGTCATTTGTTCTCATTCTTACTAGCAAGATGCCCGTGCGTTGCATGTAACATCAAGATGCATTTGTATGACTAGTTTATCTTGTAAGAGAAAAGGATGAACGAGGGAAGGCCTTATTTGCAAATGTGGAGAGGTGTGTGGGTACCTTTTTGCAAAATTGCCATAGTTTCCTTCCTATCCGTCAGATATAAATCGGACGGCCTATGTTGCAGGATGGCAGGCACACCACCATCACCAACTCTATTTTTTATAAGAGTGTAGAAGTGTAGATACAAGCCGACACGTGGGCCCAATGGTAGTGAGATAATGTGATTCAACACTAGAGGTGCCACGTGGAGCATTTAACTGGTCAACTAGTCCTGTCTTGAGCAAATACAGAGCTGTACGGTGAGCCCGTGACTGTATAATAACCACAAAACGTAAATGGTGACCGTAATGAGTGGATACTGAAGTCCAATGTACGTACCGTGCTTTCTCTCCAAATACAATGATTGTCACTGTATATATCGCGAGAGAAAGATGAAACATGCGTGAATGTGCTGGGGGCTTACTTTTATAGGACCTGGAGATAGCTTGGGCGTGTACGTGAAAGGGGCGTAGAGGGGGTGTATGCGATTGGGAGAGAGATGCTCTTCATTTCTCTTTATTACGACTAACTTTATATATATAGTATAAAAATATAAAAATTCACAGTGCGGAATAAATATCATTGTGGGCACCATGCAATGCAAATTAACGTTCATACTCCTCCATATAACTTTGTAATGTTGTATATATGTAGAAATTCTAAAATAATTTTTTGGCCACACTTTATTCAAAAGGAATGTTGTATGCGAAATAAATGTGAACATAGGGCTTTTTAGATCAATGGGGTACGTGATGTAACATGTGTGAATGTGTAGTTGATGTATTTGGTAGGGCCTAGAGAGGTATGTGTGTGTATTACGTATTCGAGAGAGGCATGGATAGAGGGGCAGGCGGGGGGAGGGGCGTGGGAGAGATAGCACGGGAAATGAGAGAGCTCTAGAGAGAGAGAGGGATGATATGTCTCCAACATATCTATAATTTTTGATTGCTCCATGCTATATTATCTACTGTTTTGGACATTATTGGGCTTTATTATCCACTTTTATAGTATTTTTGGGACTAACCTATTAACCGGAGGTCCAGCCCAGAATTGCTGTTTTTTGCCTGTTTTAGGGTTTCGAAGAAAAGGAATATCAGACGGAGTCCAAACGGAATGAAACCTTCAGGAACGTGATTTTCTCAACGAACAAGACCCAGGAGACTTGGACCCTACGTCAAGACGCAAAAGAGGAGGCCACGAGGTAGGGGG
>NC_041384.1:657724516-657772666 GCF_002162155.2 Triticum dicoccoides
CCCTGTTACTCCACCGACGTACTCCTTCCTCCTATATATACCTACGTACCCCCAAACGATCAGATACGGAGCCAAAAACCTAATTCCAGCGCCACAACTTTCTGTATCCACGAGATCCCATCTTGGGGCCTGTTTCGGAGCTTCGTCGGAGGGGGCATCAATCACGGAGGGCTTCTACATCAATACCATAGACCCTCCGATGAAGTGTGAGTAGTTTACCTCAGACCTACGGGTCCATAGTTATTAGCTAGATGGCTTCTTCTCTCTTTTTGGATCTCAATACAATGTTCTCCCCCTCTCTTGTGGATAACTATTCGATGTAATCTTCTTTTTGCGGTGTGTTTGTTGACACCGATGAATTGTGGGTTTATGATCAAGTCTATCTATGAACAATATTTGAATCTTCTCTGAATTCTTTTATGTATGATTGGTTATCTTTGCAACTCTCTTCGAATTATCAGTTTGGTTTGGCCTACTAGATTGATCTTTCTTGTAATGGGAGAAGTGCTTAGCTTTGGGTTCAATCTTGCGGTGTCCTTTCCCGGTGACAGTAGGGGCAGCAAGGCACGTATTGTATTGTTGCCATCGAGGATACCAAGATGGGGTTTTCATCATATTGCATGAGTTTATCCCTCTACATCATGTCATCTTGCTTAAGGTGTTACTCTGTTTTTAACTTAATACTCTAGATGCATGCTGGATAGCGGTCGATGAGTGAAGTAATAGTAGTAGATGCAGGCAGGCAGGAGTCGGTCTACTTGTCTCGGACGTGATGCCTATATACATGATCATACCTAGATATTCTCTTAACTATGCTCAATCCTGTCAATTGCTCAACAGTAATTTGTTCACCCACCGTAGAATACTTATGCTCTCGAGAGAAGCCACTAGTGAAACATATGGCCCCCGGGTCTATCTTTATCATATTAATCTCCTACTGCTTAGTTATTTCCTTTGCTTTTTACTTTGCCTTTATTTTACTTTGCATCTTTATCAAAAAAATACCAAAAATATTATCTTATCATATCTATCAGATCTCACTCTCGTAAGTGGCCGTGTAGGGATTGACAACCCCTATCCGCGTTGGTTGCGAGGATTTATTTGTTTTTTGCAGGTACGAGGGACTCGCGCGTAGCCTCCTACTGGATTGATACCTTGGTTCTCAAAACTGAGGGAAATACTTACGCTACTTTGCTGCATCATCCCTTCCTCTTCGGGGAAAACCAACGCAGTGCTCAAGAGGTAGTGAGGGAGTCCTGGATTAGGGGGTGTTCGGATAGCCGAACTATACCTTCAGCCGGACTCTTGGACTATGAAGATACAAGATTGAAGACTCCGTCCCGTGTCCGGAAGGGACTTTCCTTGGCATGGAAGGCAAGCTAGGCGACACGGATGTTCAGATCTCCTACCATTGTAACCGACTTTATGTAACCCTAACCCTCTCTGGTGTCTATATAAACCGGAGGGTTTTAGTCCGTAGGACAACATACACATCAACAATCATACCATAGGCTAGCTTCTAGGGTTTAGCCTCTTTGATCTCGTGGTAGATCAACTCTTGTAATACCCATATCATCAATATTAATCAAGCAGGACGTAGGGTTTTACCTCCATCGAGAGGGCCCGAACCTGGGTAAAACTTCGTGTCCCCTGCCTCCTGTTACCATCCGGCCTAGACGCACAGTTCGGGACCCCCTATCCGAGATCCGCCGGTTTTGACACTGACATTGATGCTTTCAATGAGAGTTCCTCTGTGTCGTCGCCATCAGGAAGGATGTCTTGCCCCGTCTTTAAAGACGGCACCGTTGCTAAGGGAGCTTTGGCTGTCGGCCAAACCCTCCGGCTAGGTGGTTTTCTTATGACCTCCTATTTGGCTTCTACGCCGACGATGGCCTCTCGAGACATCGAAAACAATCTTTATGTCAACTCAGAACTTGCCGAGCAGTTAGATCCAATAGAGCTTTCCTCCATAAACGAGCTCTTGGATTGCTTCGCTGCCCTGGGAGTCGCTACGGATTACGACCAGATTGGGCCTAAAACCGATCTGAGAGAGATTAACTCTCCCCAAGCCACCCATCATGTTGCCGTGGTAGAGGGACAGTGCGGCGACCCTTCATCTATCCTAAGGACTTGCTACGTCCGGATTCCCGATCCCTCCAAGCCGGATGTCCGCGGAGGGGAGGATATCACTCAAGACCTGAACCTAGAATCAGGCGACGGACTGGATTCATTGGACGACATCCAGGAATCCAAATTTTCGAGTTCAAAAATTCCTCGGCCTCTGAGCCTCAGAAGGGGTAAGACTTCGGATTTAATTCCACCCACCCACTCAAACATTAGCGATCTATCCCAAATCAGGCAAGAGCCCAAAGAAATAGTACATCATTACTGGGCCAGATTCCTCCTGGTTATGCACAGGATAAAGGGCTGCCGCGAGGAAGACACAATTTCATCCTTCTGCAATAATTGCACGGACAAGGGAATACTCAATGCCATAATTCGCCGTGATATTACACGCTTCGTTGACTTAGCGTCCATAGTACGAAAGTACTGTGCCATGGAAAGCGCTCGGAAAACCGAAAAAAAAATTTGGGACAATCCGGCACTTAATGCAAGCCCAGTCCGAAACAAATGGGTGCATCATCGCCAGACACCCGGGTCAAACACCAAAAGGCAAAAACCCTCTACAGGGCATGGAACTGTACTGGAAGGATGGCTTAATGGACCCTGTAAAATTCATAGTACAGAGGACGCCATACCAACTCACAGCCTTAGAGCATGTTGGATACTCCGGCAGGTGGCCAAAATTGGCGAAAACCTCCTAATCCCGGAGGCCACAGAAAGCCACCCCAGAGACACCAATACGGTATTAACAGTCTTCGAGACCTTCGCATCAAATAATATGCGAAAAAGGACACTCCGCAGCCTTGCCGAAGTCTACCAAGTAGCAACAATAAACCCATGGAGTGACACGGCCATTCCCTTTAACGCCGGTTATGAACCTAAATTCCGAACAGCCCGAGCACCAGCTGCATTGGTCCTTAGTCCAATAGTGGACGGGTTTCGTCTCACCAAGGTACTCATGGACGGCGGTAGCGGATTGAACCTCATCTATGAGGAAACTCTTCAAAAAATGGATATAGACTGGAACCGCATCATGCGAAGCAGCACAACCTTTAGAGGAATAATCCCCAGTCGGGAAGCGCGCTGTACAGGAAAAATCACACTATGTGGTGTTCGGCATGCCGGACAATTATAGGTCTGAAGAGGTCACGTTCCATGTGGCCCCGTTCAGCAGCAGTTACCACGCCTTGATAGGGCGGGAAGCATTCACAATCTTCCAAGCAATGCCCCATTACGGGTACATGAAGCTCAAGATGCCCGGGCCTAACGGGATGATCACCCTCGCTAGTGATCCGGACATAGCACTCCGCGCCAAAAACAAGACAGCCGCACTGGCCCTCGAGGCACTATCCGAAGCCCTAGCGGCTGAGGAGCTGACTGCGCTACGCTCTACCGTGAATAGGGACGATGTGGCAATCGACAAAAGATCCAAATCTACCTCCTTTAAACCAGCAGATGAAATAGTCAAATTCCAAGTCCATCCCACGGACCCCAATAAAATAGCTTCCATCGGGGCACAGTTAAACCCTAATGTCGACGTCGCATTGCGAGAGTTCCTACAAGAGAACTGGGACATTTTCGCCTGGCACCCTTCAGACATGCCAGGAATCCCACGCAGGCTGGCCGAGGACAGCTTAAATATCCAAACAGGATTCAAACCTGTCAAACAGGCTCTTCGGCGTTTTTTCGAACCTAAGAGACAGGCTATGGGAGAGGAGCTAGCAAAGCTATTAGAGGCTAGATTCATCAGAGTATAAAACATCCGGACTGGCTAGCAAACCTGGTGATGGTACCAAAGAAGGACAAATCCTGGCGCCTGTGTGTTGATTTTAAAGACCTTAACAAGGCTTGCCCAAAGGATCCCTTCCCCCTCCCCCGCATCAATCAAATTATCGATGCTACCGCAGGACACGATTCGTTGTGTTTCCTCGATGCATATTCTGGCTACCATCAAATCAAGATGGTAGAACCAGACCAAGCCACAACGGCATTTATCACACCATACGGGCCATTTTGCTTCAACACGATGCCCTTCGGGCTCAAAAATGCCGGCGCAACATATCAGCGCATGATTCAGACATGTCTGGCAAGCCAGATCGGTAAAACAGTGGAGGCATACGTAGATGATGTGGTCGTCAAAACAAGACATGTTGAGTCTCTAGTAGACGACTTGAGGCTCACATTTGATAATCTCCGAACATACGACAACAAGCTCTACCCGGAAAAAAGCGTTTTCGGCGTTCCAGCCGGAAAGCTCTTGGGCTTCATTGTATCCAATAGAGGAATTGAAGCAAATCCAGCCAAGATCTGAGCTCTGTCGCAACTGGATATCCCAAAGGACCTCAAACAAATACAAAAGTTAACCGGATGTGTGGCGGCTCTAAGCCGCTTTATCTCCCGCCTGGGAGAAAAGGCCCTTCCCCTTTACCGCCTCCTTCGGCGCACCAAACACTTCAAATGGACGGACGCAGCCATGGCCGGACTCGACGAAATAAAAGCCATACTGGCAACAAACCCAGTCCTGGCCGCGCCAAACACCGGCGAACCAATGCTATTGTACATCGCAGCAACACATCAGGTTGTAAGTGCAGTGCTCGTCGTCGAACGAGAAGCGGACGGACACAAATTCCCCCTTCAAAGGCCTATCTATTATGTGTCCACTGTCCTCACTCCCTGCAAATCATGGTACCCGCATTATCAAAAGATTGCATACGTGGTATTCATGGCATCCCGGAAGCTATGACACTACTTTCAAGAGTGTTCAATAACAGTAGCCTCGGAAGTACCACTTAACGACATTATTAACAACCGTGACGCAACGGGCCGGATTGCGAAATGGTCCATCCAGCTCCTCCCATTCGACATAACTTATAAGCCACGATGAGCCATCAAGTCACAAGTTTTGGCCGATTTCGTCGCAGAATGGACGGAGGCCGAACTCCCTAAAGAGTACGGCACATATTCAAATTGGATCATGCATTTCGACGGCTCCAAAATGTTGGCCGGACTAGGGGTTGGTGTCGTTTTGACGTCCCCCACAGGAGACATAGTTCAATACGTACTACAGATTCTGTACACGGACTCCAACAACGCAGCCGAATATGAGGCCCTTCTACATGGTCTCCGAATGGCAGTATCCATGGGCATCCAACGCCTAGAGTTGCGCGACGACTCGAACCTCGCAATATCCCAAATAAATGAAGACTTCGATGCCAAGGATCCGAAAATGGCAGCTTACCGCAACACCGTCCTAAAAATGTCAGCTCGGTTCGAGGGGCTTGAATTTCACCATATAGCCCGGGAAAATAATCAAGCGGCAGATGTCCTGGCACGCATCGGCGCAAAACGCGATGTATTCCCCCCAACATCTTCTTGGAAAGGCTTTTTAAGTCATCCGTGGCATAGGAAGGGGAGCCGAACAATAACATCCCGGACCCAACCGCACCGCCCGACTCCGAACATTCTGACACAATCGGTGGCTCTGCCATTGAAGTAACACCTTCAGCCCACGTAATAATGGCCATCATTGCCCCATGGATGGAACAATTCCTCACCTACCTTACTAGGCAGGTACTCCCCAAGGACCAGAATGAGGCATGCTGCATAGTGCGGCGATCCAAAGCCTACAGAGTCCACGAGGGGGAGCTTTATAAGAAAAGCACTACCGGAGTCCTTCAAAGGTGCATCTCCGAAGAGGAGGGGCGGAATCTCCTGGCTGAAATCCATGCCAGACTCGGCGGTCATCACGCTGCAGCCTGATCTCTGGTAAGCAAGGCCTTCCGTACAGGCTTTTATTGGCCGACGGCCTGGGCAGACGCTCAGGACTTAGTCCAGCGATGCACCGGTTGCCAGCTCTTTGCAAACCAAAGCCATATGCCACCCACCGCCCTCCAAACTATCCCCATCACTTGGCCCTTTGCAGTCTGGGGGATTGATATGGTTGGACCCCTTAAAGGCGGAACCCACAAGCACAAATACCTACTCGTCATGGTGGATAAGTTCACCAAATGGATAGATGCCAAGCTTGTTAAGACGGCTGAATCCGGGCCCGTGATAGACTTCATATCCGGGGTTGTACACCGTTACGGCGTCCCCCACAGCATCATCACTGATAATGGCACGAACTTTAAGGCCGACGAGGTAAAACTCTGGTGCAAAAACTTGGGCATCAAGCTCGATTACGCTTCTGTCTATCACCACAGACTAACGGCCAGGTCGAACGGGCAAACGGTCTTATCATGAGCGGCATTAAACCTAGATTAGTATGGTCCCTCAAGGAATCTAACACACACTGGGTAGAGGAGCTTGACTCCGTACTCTGGGGGCTGCGGACCACACCGAATCGCACCACCGGATATACACCATTCTTCATGGTGTACGGCGTTGAGGCAGTTTTGCCTTGCGACATAATTCATGACTCACCTCGAGTGCGCATGTACGAAGAAAGAGAAGCCGAGCTCAATCGGCAGGACAGTTTGGACGCATTAGAGGAGGAGCGTGACGTGGCAAAAGCCCGTTCCGCATTTTATCAACAGCAGGCTCGAAGATACCAAAGCAGAGAAGTACGGGCCAAAAATTACAACGTTAGCAAATTAGTTCTACGCCTGCCGGACAAGAAAAAGGACAAACTCAAGCCCAAGTGGGAAGGTCCCTTCATCATCGACCAAGTCCTGACTGGTGGTGCATACCGCCCGCGAAGTGCATCGGATAACCGACTCGAGCCGAACCCATGGAACGCAGCCCGCCTCCGAAGATTCTATGCCTAGCGCCGGATCCTGTGTTCGTCTCCTTACTCTGTCCATTTTTTATATATACCTTCTGTCTTACATTTCTCTCCTTCTCTCTCTCTTTCCCTCTTATAGCCTTTAGAGGCTCACAAAGTGACGCGCTATCCGTGCTCAGCAAACCTGGGGGCTTCTTTCGACAGAAGCTTATTTCTACGGGCTTCACGCCCAACACATGTGTCAAACTTCCACATGTACCTTTTATTCACCACTATATGCATCGATATGACTTAAATTTTGGCCAAGTTGGGTTGCCTGGCTCCTGTGCTTACCCCTACATTCCCGATTGTTCGGCTAGGCAGTAAAGGGAGCACCTCTGCGATTGTTACTGCTGGGTTAGCCAGATGTGTACCTCAGACTGGGTGAAGCCGAAAGCTAGCGTTCTTAAGGGAATATTCGGTCGGTGAACTAAAGACGATCTTTTTTATTTTTTCCATGTGCCCCCAGATGTTTTTCCTGCGTTTCTCTTCGCAGCATGGACATGCACTTTAGGGCATGCCTCCCAGGGAAAGGAACCCCTAACAGAACTATTCTCCCTGGAAGATGTTTCTTACTAACCATGTAATATAACATAACTAGTCGGGCACTTGTGTGTTCGTGCCATAATGACCCCTACGCCTGGTCTCCACGCATTCCCCGGTTCCTATATAACCGCATGGGAATTCGGACACACTCTGGACCGTCAGGTCCCGAGGCTGAAGCGAAAAGGTCGGCCAAGACAAATGATCTACAATCTGGCTAGAAGGAATTATAAATGTCGATTAAATTACATAGTCATTTTGACTGATTGTACTCCTCTTCAATACCATCTAATAGGCTGTCTAATTTGCAGTCCTGCTGGGAATACTTTGCGGCCAACTCTACTTGGCCGTATACTAAGCTCACAGGGATCTCCTTCCCATCGGGCCCGACAGGACCAACCTCGGCCATATGGTTGGGGTCGGCCCGTGAATACCGCGTCTTCACAATGGCCTAAGCCTCCCTAGCGCCTTGACGGCAGGCTGATATCTTCCACAACTGGAAGCGCCACCGTGCTCCCCTTAGCTTCTCCGCAAGCTCTCCAAGACCTTCGGGCGTGGAGACAGATGGCCACAGGGCCTGGGCGACGCCTCGCATCGCCTGCCGAACTCGATCGAGCAATTGCAAGAGCTCGGGAAGAAGGTCACCAGTAGAACCGGGCATCTCCTCTGCAGGACGACTTGTTAACATACCTACGGATGTTGCTCTGTTAATCAACGGCACCGCCGAACTTTCTTCCAAAAGGTTTGTTCAAGCACTTACTAAATATGCCGCGCCGAAGCCGCTGATTCTCCTTCACGGAGTCTGACAGCTGGGCACGAACATCTTTTAGCTCGACGCCCAGCCGGGTGTTGGCATCTTGGAGAACGTTCTTCTCCCCCATCACCTTTAATAGCACCCTCTCACCAGCCTTTAGTTGGCGTAGGAGGTGTTGCCTTTCCGGATTCAATCCGGCACCATCTGTAATTTTATTTGTCAGATTCGCAGCAAAGGCGTGCTTCGCCACATACTTATCTTTCGAAATGTATATTACCAGAGGGGGTCTCCTTAGGCTCCCCTGTCGTGGCTAGTGCGGCCTCCAGTTGGGATTTGCATTCTTCCAGCTCCTGGGACAGTAGGGAATTCTTTTCTGTAAGAACCTGCATTTCAAATGATCCTTAAACCAGTTATTCTAACTGTTTTCAGTCTTGGGGGCCACTGCTACATATATATCTACCAAAATTTGCTTACCCGTATGTCTTTTACATATTGCTCCGTGGCTCTGGCTAGACCATTTTGAGCGGCACGGAGGTGCGCATCTCCCGAATTGAAGGCATCTAATGCCTCTTGGGAGAAGCAAGCGTCGCGAAGAATTGTCCGGCGATGCCTGTCGTTCATGGCACTTTCCACCTCAGAGTTGGTGGCAGATAACCCATCCGCATCCTCTGTCGGAGGAACGTCTCGCACACGCCTTGCGTTCGCTTCTGCCCCCGGACCAGGCTTTGGAGCCTGGCTGGTGGAGGCGCGATTAGCAGCCTCTCCGGATATAGTCCGGCGAGGTCTCTTTGTCCTGAAAAGGGCACGAGTGTCAAATGTGCCTCGAAGGTATAACAACTAGGATAAAGAGGCGCGCCATACCTTCACACTGATGCCTCAGTCCGGACTGCACCTCTTTTCTGCCCATGGGGCCCTGCGGCCCCTGGTTGGTTTGTCGCCGCAGGTTTGGCCTTCCGCCTCAGAAACCTCCCCTGCGAAGTTCGTTTGCAATCAGGAAATTGAAGACGCGTGGACGAACCCCTGTCTGGGGTACAGGTACTTCGGTCGCAGGTACTTGGGGTGTTCGGATTAGCCCTGGGTAATCGTCCGTAATGGCCACCAAGGCGTTGTCCTCGCTCAATTGATGGAACACTCCATCAATCAGCTCCACAGATATGTCCGGATCCTCTTGAGAGGCCGGGTCGGGAGACATTCCTGGGTCCTCGGTGTCGGGTGGTAGGTGCGACATATGCCAACGGGTGGCTTATCATTGTGGGAGCCAGTAAGACGTCGCCGGTGCCTGGAAGCGGGATGAGGCGAAGACATGCACGCCGGCGAATCTTACCCAGCTTCGGGGCTCTCCGTGGAGATAACACCCCTACTACTGCTCTGCGGGGTCTCCGCATGATCACTAGATGAACAAGTAGCTACACGTTGCTCCTTGAGCTGTTTTGTGAGAAGAAGAAGAGCACGGCTAGCCCTCCTCCCCTCTCTATGCGGTGTCTAGAACTAGCTTGGATCAACCCTTTGCATGGGTGTCCCAGGGGGTTTATATAGGCCTACCCCCCGGGGGTACAATGGTAATCCGGCTGGGCGTGGGGCCCAGCCGTCTGTGACTACACTCGCCGGCTTCTGTGCCGGCTGCTGGGGCCCGCCGACTGGTGGGTCCCGCCGGCTGCCGGCTCCTTGGTCAACAGGCAGGCCCCACTGTCCAGGGCCTTGTCGGTGGCTGGTTACTGTTGCTCAATCCTGGTGATGAGGGCTTCGCCGAGGTGGGCGTGGCTACAATGCCGCCGTCCGGCGGGTGATCCTTGTAGCCTCACCGCGTCTTATCTGCTTAATGGGGCGTCTCCTTCGAGGGAGGTGGCAAGCCGGCTGTGGAGACCCGGCTCTGTCTTGGGCCGACTGGGGGAGGCCTGGCCGCCTTCGGGTGTCTCTCTGCCCGAAGGGGCCCACCGCCCGTGGGCCGCACTGGCAGCCCGTCGTGGATGACATCAGGGTCAACATGGCAACAGTGCCATGCCGGACGGGCCATGGCCACCCGTACGACGCACTGTGCCAGGCGTGCTCCGGGATTCGGGGGTGGCAGGCTTTACTGTAGCCACGCCCCGTCACATCGCCGTTATGTGGATGCAGACTTCGAGGGTACGATCTTGACCGCTTCATGGGAGCCGACTTCTTGGAGTCGGCCTTCTCGCGGCCGGCTTCTCGGAGCCGGCCCTCCCGCGGCTTTCTTCATGAGGGCTAAAGTCGGGTCGCCTTCCGATAGCCGGCCTGGGAGACAACCGGCAAGGGGAAGGCGGCCCCACGTCTTGGATTCTTGAGGGCTGGATCGGCTTGTAATTTTTCAGAAGAGCCAGGGGGTGCCGGCTAGGCTACCCGTGGTCATTTACTCCGACAGTAGTCCCCGAAGCTGATCGAGCTTCGAGGCTGACAAAGGGACGAGAGGCTTGGTCAGCTTCCTATCCTGAGGGGCAGGCTTTGCTTGTGCGCGCCGTCTTCGGAAAGCCCCGTTCCTCGTAGGCGGGAACGCGGGTCGGCCTGTGAGCTGACCGCGCGCCATCCCGCGGGCCACGTGGCAAGGAAATCCTGCCAACGCACGCGCGTGACGGGATGTTGCCGCAGGCCCGGGCCCGCCACTCCCAGGCCTCGGCCCGAGCGCGGATCTTCTGCGGCCCACACGGACCGCTCGCCTTCCCGCGGTGGTTTTATTATGCCATCAGGGCGCAATAATCACGGGACGTGGGGGAGTGGGCGCAGTTGATCCCCACGTTCCCCCATGCCATGCCTCCTCGGCTCCGTCGCGCGGGTCTATAAGTAGGGGGAGGAGGGGGAGCGGCAGAGGCTCGCACGCTCTCCCTCGCTCTGCCCCTTCTCGCCTTCCTTCTTCTTCCCTCCGCCGCCGCAGCAACCCATTGCCGTGCCGTTCCGCCGTCGGACCTCTCGGTTCCTTTGGTCCTGCCGTAGCGGGGTCGCGCGCGTATACGCCGTCGCTTCGTCTTGCTCCTCGCCGGATCGCTCCCATGGCGCTGTCGAGCTCGTGGGATGGCTCCAACGTCCATGAGGACCACGTCAAGTTCCTCCGCCAGACGCGGCGTCTGCCGGCTGTGGAGACCCGGCTCTGTCTTGGGCCGACTGGGGGAGGCCTGGCCGCCTTCGGGTGTCTCTCTGCCCAAAGGGGCCCACCGCCCGTGGGCCGCACTGGCAGCCCATCGTGGATGACATCAGGGTCAACGTGGCAACAGTGCCGTGCCAGACGGGCCATGGCCACCCGTACGATGCACTGTGCCAGGCGTGCTCCGGGATTCGGGGGTGGCAGGCTTTACTGTAGCCACGCCTCGTCACATCGCCGTTATGTGGATGCAGACTTCGAGGGTACGATCTTGACTGCTTCGTGGGAGCCGGCTTCTTAGAGTCGGCCTTCTCGCGGCCGGCTTCTCGGAGCCGGCCCTCCCGCGGCTTTCTTCATGAGGGCTAAAGTCGGGTCGCCTTCCGATAGCCGGCCTGGGAGACAACCGGCAAGGGGAAGGCGGCCCCACGTCTTGGATTCTTGAGGGCTGGATCGGCTTGTAATTTTTCAGAAGAGCCAGGGGGTGCCGGCTAGGCTACCCATGGTCATTTACTCCGACAGTAGTCCCCGAAGCTGATCGAGCTTCGAGGCTGACAAAGGGACGAGAAGCTTGGTCAGCTTCCTATCCTGAGGGGCAGGCTTTGCTTGTGCGCGCCGTCTTCGGAAAGCCCCGTTCCTCGTAGGCGGGAACGCGGGTCGGCCTATGAGCTGACCGTGCGCCATCCCGCGGGCCACGTGGCAAGGAAATCCTGCCAACGCATGCGCGTGATGGGACGTTGCCGCAGGCCCGGGCCCGCCACTCCCAGGCCTCGGCCCGAGCGCGGATCTTCTGCGGCCCACACGGACCGCTCGCCTTCCCGCGGTGGTTTTATTACGCCATCAGGGCGCAATAATCACGGGACGTGGGGGAGTGGGCGCAGTTGATCCCCACGTTCCCCCATGCCACGCCTCCTCGGCTCCGCCGCGCGGGTCTATAAGTAGGGGGAGGAGGGGGAGCGGCAGAGGCTCGCACGCTCTCCCTCGCTCCACCCCTTCTCGCCTTCCTTCTTCTTCCCTCCGCCGCCGCAGCAACCCATTGCCGTGCCGTTCCGCCGTCGGACCTCTCGGTTCCTTTGGTCCCGTCGTAGCGGGGTCGCGCGCGTATACGCCGTCGCTTCGTCTTGCTCCCCGCCGCATCGCTCCCATGGCGCTGTCGAGCTCGTGGGATGGCTCCAACGTCCATGAGGACCACGTCAAGTTCCTCCGCCAGACGCGGCGCCTGCCGGGCGAGAACTTCGTGCGGGTTCGTCAGGCGCGAGCGAGGGAGATCTCGCCGGCACCGGAGGAGGGCGAGTGGGTGATCTTCCGCTCGCACTGCCTGCGCGGCTTCGGCCTCCCAGCGAGCGGATTCCTTCGAGCTTTCCTTGAATTCTACCACCTCCAGCTGCATCACCTCACGCCCAACGCGGTGATGCTGTTGTCGGCTTTCGTCACCCTGTGCGAGGGCTTTCTTGGGGTTCTCCCCACTCTCGAGCTCTGGGGGGAATTCTTCCAGAGCAAGCTCGGCACCGTCGTCACGGGCATGCCCGCCCCCTGCGGAGCCTTCATTGCCATGAGGCGGACGGGCGAGAACAATCCGTTCCCGCCCATCCCGCTGATCCAGTCGGTGAAGCTCTGGCAGAAGTCCTACTTTTACATGAAGAACGTCGCCCCGCAAGGCGACTATGTCAACCTGCCGGCTTAGGTAGCTGGCCCGCCGGCTGGGAGGCAACCTTCGTGGAGCTACCGGGCCAGGTCGCTGTCTCAGGCCGGGAACGCAGCCGTCTCCTGGCTCCGGGTGATGATCCAGTCGGAGGGCCTGACTGGAGCCGACTTGGTGGCCACCTTCGTGGAGTGTCGGGTACTTCCGCTCCAAGGCCGGCCTCACATGATTTGCCAGATGAGCGGCCGCTTCGACCCGTGCCGGCTGAGCACCAGGGAGATGCCTCATGCAGAGGTGTCTTACATGGTGAACTACATCTCCAACTGCAAGCTCGCCGAGGATTGGCGATACGCCAAGGGGCCGTATTCTCGCGCCAACCCTCCGCCTGCCGTAAGTTTTTCTTCTTTTCTTCCTTTTTGTAGCCGGCCTCATGATAGCCGACCTTTGATCAGTTGGTTTGCCCTTAGCAGAACCCTCTTCTTCCGCCGACTGCCGAGGCCGCAGGGGTAGAGCGCCAGCTCCTCCCCGACCGCACGGTGGACGACGCGGACGACCCGGACCTGGGAGCGACCGCCATGGAAGACGCTATCATGGGGGAAGGCGACGAGGCAGGAGGCGCGGGGCCCGGAGCCGGCTTCGAGGACTGGTCGGACGACGACGAGGTCGAAGCCGCCCCGCACCGCCAGCCGGCGCTTGATCATCAAGGCGCGGGCCCGTCTGCCGCACCGGCTGCCCATGGCGGCGCGCAGAAGCACCGGGCCGCGTCGACCTTCTTCGGCAGCCGGCCGAAGAAATCCAAGGCTTCCGCGGCAGCGACCAAGCGGGATGAGGCGGCCGTGAAGGCGGCCCGCTTCCGCAAGGCGGTGAAACAGCCGCAGGCGATCTCGGCGTAAGTCGTCAAACATCTTGTATATATATATATATATATATATATATATATATATATATATATATATATATATATATATATATATATATTGTTGTCCTTTTCGATTGAAGCTCTTCTGAACCTTTCTTTGCTCATCGGGCAGGGCACCACTTTCCCTTGAGCGAGGTCCTGGCGGCTCCGTAGTCGGGCCGACTGGAGGGTCCTCCAGCTCCCGTCGCGTGGATCCCCACGCCGTCCTTAGGGAGGCCACGGAGCGGAATGCACGGGAGGCGCGGGAGGAGCGGGAGGCGGCGGAGCGAAGGACCGCCCAGGCGGCGAAGGAGCAGGCCAATGTGGCGGCCAAGGCCCGGGCGGAGGCGGCAGCCGCGGAGACGGAGGCGGAGGCCTCGCACAACCAGCCTCCGTTGCTCGTCGTTCCCCTCCGCGCTGTGGCCCCCGACATCCCCGTGCCCCCGTCGGAGGAGGTCGACCAAGACCCACCGATGGTGGAGAGGAGGGAGGACCACGTGGTCTTCGTGGAGGGGGCGCCGCAGATGGCGCCGACTGGGGCGGGCCAAAGCGGCCAATCAGCCGCGGCGCCAGAGCAGCCGGCCGGGGGCGAGCCAGAGGCAGGGGCCGGCCTCGAGGTGCAGCCGACATTGCGCCGGCGCGCAGGGGGAGGCACCTCCGCACCGGAGCCGCACTGAGCTGCGGGCGCCAGCCAGACAGCGGAGGCCCTGGAGGCGGCCAGCGTCAGCACGTCCGAGTGGACTCCCAGCGGGGGGACGGGCGAGCTGAATGCGGCGGCCCAGGAGGTTCGAAACTGGCTTCAAGCCCAAGCCGCCTCGCTGCAGCGATACACCCAAGAGTTTCTCGCGGCGCGGGCTATCATCCGGGTGAGTCTTCTGGCCTTGGTTGTTTTGCTCTTTTGATTTCTTCCATGGGGGCGCGTCAGCGCACCCACTGGGTGTAGTCCCCGAGTTCCGAGTTGGCTGCTGCGTAGGCGGCTTGGAACTTACTAGGTCCTGACAACTATCTTATTCTCGCCTCCTGTCTGATCTTCCAGGAGTATCATACCCTCCACGCTGCTGCCTTCAACTCCCAGGCTCAGGAGCTGGGCCGGAGAACCGAAGACCTGACCAGCAGCCGGAGTGCGTGCTTTGTTTCGTTCATCTCCTGTGGGGGCGCGTCAAAGCACCCACTGGGTGTAGTCCCCGAGATTCGGGCCGACTACTGAGCAGTCGGGTCGGATCTTCCTTGATGACTTCTTCCTTATTGATTTTCCTTTGTCTTCATGCTTGCAGGAGCCAATGCCGACTTGAGGGGGCAGCTCAGCGGGGCCCAGGCCGCCCTTCGCGCCAAGGAAGCCGAGTACAACGCCTTGGTCCTGGAGCGTGACCGCCTGGCGAAAAAGTTGGCCGACCAGGAGGAGAGCCACAAGGCGGCCCTGAAGAAGGCGCGAGATAGCGAGGACGCCCTGAAGGCTGAGTTCGAGACCGAAGCGGCGGGCTGGGCTGAGGCAAAACAAGCGCTAAGCGAGGGCTTCGGTCGTATCGAGGATCTGATCGACGGTAAGCCGCCTTCCTCACTCCTTGCTTGCCCCTTGCCCCCTGATTTGTGTTCTGACTTGTGTTGCTTTTTGTTCTCTGTGCAGACTACTTTCCCGGCTACTCCGTCTTTGCCACCCAAACCATCGAGGCCCATTGCGAGGCGCGCTGGTAGGCGGGGGCTGAAATCGCGCCGGACGCAAGCCGGACGCTTGAGGAGCAACTCTTGGCGGTCCAAGCCCGGCTGCAGCCGGCTCACCGTATGCTCCGCCGCCTCCAGCTCGCCGGGGCGTAGGTGTTGGCCGCCCTCTGGCCAGGCGAGACGATTCCCCGCACCCCGAGTCGGACTGCCGACTGGCTGGAGGTTGCGGTTGGCCGCTTCGAGGCCTGGAAGGCATCGGCGGCCCGGCTTGGAGCTGGGCGGGCGTTGGAGTTCGTCCGAGCCTGGTATCCCGGGCTGAACCTGGACCAGCTGCGCACCTGGCGGCTGGAGGCCGACGAGGAGATGGAGAAGGTGCGGCCGGCTATCGCTCAGCGTGCCTCGACGATCGCCAAGTGCACTGACATCAGCGTCTTCGCTCCTGAAAGAAATGACGACGGCGTTGCCCAGCCGGAGGAGTGGTTCGGGCTAGACCCGGCAGCGGGTGAGGACTCGGCAGAGGAGATCACCTCCAGCGATGAAGGCGAAGACGACGAAGGAGAGGAGGGCGAAGGCGTTGAGCCGGCCGGTGAAACGGCCAGCCAGCCTCAGCTTGACCGTGCTTCCAGCAATGAGACGCGTGCTAGCGCGCCCTCTGCGGGAGGCGGTGATCATGCCGAGGTTCGCCAGCCGGCCACTCCTCCAGCCGGCACTGCCGTCTCCACCGACCTGCCCGACTCGCCAGTCGCTCCCCTGGCTTAATCTGCCGTCCTTGCTTTTCCTGCTTGTTACCCTTTGAACAATTTTTATTAAACTTGCGCAGTTCCACCCACTGGGGGTGTATTTGGATTATGTTGAATGCTGGCCTTTTGAAGGTCTTTTGTGTAAATATGATCATGTGCGTGTTTGGTTTCCATTCGTGTATGCTTTTTATCCTTAAGCTGTTTCCTTTGCCGCCTTCCCCTTTTGGGAAGGCAAGTACTCGAGCTTTCTTAGATTGAAGCGAGGCGAATGGAAGCCGGCCGGCCGGCTACTCTAGTAGGCGGTCGGTGGGGGGAGAAAAACCGGCTTTTGTTATATTAGTCCGTTAGTCCCTAGCCGTTTTTTGTGTGGGCGTCCTTTCCTGCCTTTAACTCTTGCCAGCCGGACAGCCGGTTCTTCGAACTGCGACTTTTGGCAAGAGAAGGCTTGGGTGCCGACACACTACTTGTCTGGCCGCGGGTAGGACTTTTAATATAACTCTAGGCGGCTAGTCCCTGGGCCGACTAGTCGAACCCGGTGTCGGACGAAAAAAGTGAATGTAATGACAAGGTCATAAGCATGATATTCTTCATTCATGGATAAAAGATGGCAGTCCCCGAGCTCTCCTCGGGGGGCCTATTGTCTCGTACTTAGTACAAAAGTTAGCGTGATACATACTGCATTTCAACTGTAAAATCTTCGGAGGAGGTTGGCGTTCCATGGTCGTTCTGACTCCTTGCCGGAGTTGCCTCTCTTTCGTGCCTTCGGCTTCTGCGCGTCGATCAAGTAGTAGGAGTCGTTGCCTAAAGCTCTGCTGATGACGAAGGGGCCCTCCCAAGGGGCCGAGAGCTTGTGCTGGCCGGCTGTTCGCTGGATCAGCCGGAGCACAAGATCGCCCTCTTGGAAGGATCTTGGCTTGACCTTCCGGCTGTGGTAGCGGTGCAGGCCCTGCTGATAGATGGCGGACCGGCTGAGGGCTAACAGCCGGCCTTCTTCCAGCAGGTCGACGTCGTCTTCTCGTGCTTCCTTGGCCTCCGCCTCCGTGTACATGGTTACCCGAGGCGAGTCGAACTCGATGCCAGTTGGGATGACCGCCTCGGCACCATACATGAGGAAGAAAGGAGTGAAGCCGGTTGACTTGTTTGGGGTAGTGTGCAGACTCCAAAGGACGGCCGGCAGCTCATCGAGCCAACAACCGGCCGAACACTCCAGTGGTACGACCAGTCGGGGTTTGATGCCGAAAAGGATGAGGCCGTTGGCTCGCTCGACCTGGCCGTTTGACTGCGGGTGGGCAACGGACGCTAAGTCCAACCGGATGCCTTGCGTCACGCAGAAACGTGCCAAGGCTCCCTTGGCGAAATTCGTGCCATTGTCGGTGATGATGCTGTGTGGCACGCCGTACCGAGTTGTTATTTCTGCGATAAATGTCACGGTAGTCGGCCCATTCAGCTTCTTGATCGGCCTTGCCTCAATCCATTTGGTGAATTTGTCCACAGCGACAAGCAGATGTGTCATGCCACCGCGTGCCGTCTTGAATGGGCCCACCATGTCCAGTCCCCAAACGGCGAAGGGCCAAGTGAGGGGAATGGTCTTGAGTGCTGAAGCCGGCATGTGTTGCTTGGAGCTGAAGAGTTGGCACCCTTTGCAATGTTTAACTAACTCCTTGGCGTCATCCAAAGCAGTCGGCCAAAAGAAACCATGGCGGAAAGCTTTGGCGACGAGTGATCTTGAGGCCGCATGGTGGCCGCATTCTCCTTGGTGGATGTCTCTGAGGATTGCAATGCCCTTCTCTTGCTCGACGCATCGCTGGAGGACTCCAGTGACACTGCGCTTGACGAGCTCTCTGTTGACGATTGTGTATGCTCCGGCTGAGCGTTGGACTTGTCTTGCCTCTGTTTCGTCAGCCGGCAGATCTTGGTTTATTAGGAAGTTGAGGATGGACTGAGCCCATGATGGAGCTGTGACTTCTTCTATTGCCAACACGGCTACTGCGACCAGGGCGGGCGGGCTGGGTGGTGAAATGCTGGAGTCGGCCGCCACCTGCTGTGTTGGTTGCAGCCTCCGGGCCGACTACCGTAGTCCCTGAGCCGGGTGTGGCAGTCCCTGGGTCGGGCGTAACTAAGGAAGTCCCCGAGCCGCCTGTTGATGTCCCCGGGCCGACTATCGAAGTTCCCGGGTCACCCACTTGGTTCTTCGAGCCGGACCCGGCTGTATCGGGGTCAGGCGGCACGAAGATGGAATCGGACTCTGGAGACGGCTTGATAGATGGCTTGAGGAGGCGTTGTAGAGAGACACCGGTTGGTATTGCTTGCCGAGTGGAGCCTATTCGAGCCAGGGCATCAGCTGGCTCGTTGTCGGCTCGGGGTACATGGAGGAACTCGCATCCTTCAAAGTTCCCACTGATCTGCTGAATGAGGAAGTGGTAGCTTGCCATATTTGCGTCCTTGGCATCCCAGTCACCGGATGATTGCTGGACCACCAAGTCCGAGTCGCCATAACATAGGATCCGGCGAATGCCGAGCTGTTTGGCAAGCCGGAGCCCGTGTATGAGCGCCTCGTACTCGGCCACGTTGTTGGAGGCGGCAAAGTGAATTTGCAGCGTGTATCTGAGCTTGTCGCCTTTGGGAGAGATGAGGATGACGCCGGCTCCCAAGCCGGTGCGCATCTTGGACCCATCGAAGTGCATGCGCCAATGAGTGGAGTCGGGAGCTGGCGGTAGGTACTGGGTCTCGGCCCAGTCGATGAGGAAGTCGGCCAATGCTTGGGACTTGATGGTGGTGCGAGGCTGGTAGAAAATCGTGTACGGGGCTAGCTCGATGGCCCATTTCGCCACCCGACCAGATGCATCCCAGCTGCCTATGATCTCGGCCAGCGGGGCGGTGCATACAACCATGATGGGATGCTCTTGGAAGTAGGGCTTCAGCTTCTTGGTGGCGAAGTACACGCCGTAGCACATCTTCTGGTAGTGCGGGTAGTTCTGCTTCGAGGTAGACAGCACCTCGCTCAAATAGTACACCGGCCTCTGGACCAACTGGGCTCGGCCCTCTTCTGGGCGTTGGACTACGATGACGGTGCTGACCACCCGGCTGGTTGCGGCAATGTAGAGGAGCATGGGCTCTTTCTCAGTCGGTGCCGCCAGGACAGGCGACGTGGCCAGCATCTTCTTCAGCTCGTGAAAAGCTTGGTCGGCTTGGTCATTCCACTTGAAGTGAGTGGTCTTCTTCATGAGGCGGTAGAGGGGGGAGCTTTCTCTCTAAGCCAGCTGATGAAGCGGTTTAGGGAGGCCAAGCATCCGGTGAACTTCTGGACGTCTCGAAGTTTGGTGGGAATCGCCATTCTCTCAATGGCCTTGATCTTTACTGGGTTGCATTCGATGCCGCGTTCAGAAACCAGGAAGCCTAGGAGTTGGCCGGCTGGCACTCCGAACATGCATTTCTCGGGGTTGAGCTTGATTTGGAACCGGCGTAGGTTCTCAAATGTTTCCTTGAGGTCTTCCAGCAAGGTGCCACGCTTCTCTGTCTTCACCACAATGTCGTCTACGTAGACGTGGGCATTTCTGCCGAGCTGCTTGAGGAGGCACTTCTGCATGCAACGCTGAAAAGTGGCACCGGCATTTCTCAAGCCGAATGTCATAGTCAGGTAGCAGAAGGCTCCGAATGGCGTGATGAAGGCGGTCTTCAGGCGGTCTGCCGGATCTAACTTTATCTGGTGGTATCCTGAGTAAGCATCCAAGAAACTCAACAGCTCACATCCGGCCGTGGAGTCTATCACTTGATCAATCCTTGGCAGGGCAAAGGGATCTTTGGGGCAGGCCTTGTTGAGGCTCGTGTAGTCTATGCACATGCGCCACTTGTTGTTCTTCTTTAGCATGAGGACCGGGTTGGCGAGCCATTCTGGAAAGAAAAATTCCATAATGAAGCCGGCTGCCAGAAGTCGGGCTATCTCTTCTCCTACGATCCTTCTTTTCTCCTCCGACAGTCGGCGGAGGGGTTGTTTGACTGGTTTTGCGTCTTCTCGGACGTGTAGCTTGTGCTCGGCGAATTCCTTCGGAACACCCGGCATGTCCTCGGGGGACCATGCAAAGATGTCCCGATTCTCATGGAGAAAATCGGCGAGCTCGCCTTCCTATTTGCTGTTTAGGTTTGCCCCGATGACGGCAAACCTCTCTGGGTGCTCAGGGTCAAGAGGTATCTTCTTCGTCTCCTTGGCCGGCTGGAAAGATCCTTGGGCATCATACTCCTTGGGATTGGGGGACAAGGCTGACTGTTTGCCGGCCATGGCCACGACTCGGTCCAACATCTTCTTTTCTTCGGCAATCACAAGGGACTCGGCCAGCCGGCTGCTGGCTGCTGCGCACTCCGAAGATTTCTTGTAATCGCCGGCTATGGTGATGATGCCTTTAGTGCTCGACATCTTTATCTTGAGGTAAGCATAGTGGGGAACAGCCATGAACCTGGCCAAGGCAGGTCGGCCAAGCAATGCATGGTAGGGGCTCTCCAGGTCCACCACTTCAAACCAGATCGCCTCCAGGCGGAAATGCTCCTTGTCCCCAAAGAGTACATCAATCTTGATCTTGCCAATGGGGGCGCAGGACAGGCCGGGTACGATGCCATGGAACACAGTCCGAGTAGGCATGAGTTGCTTCATCTTGACGTTCAGCTTCTCCAGGGTGTCACGGTACAGGATGTTGATACTGCTCCCGCCGTCTATCAGCACGCGGGAGAAACGGGCACCGCGTCTGTCCGTTGCAAGGGTGGCATCCAGAACCAACGCATAAGAGCCGGGAGATAGCATCACCTCTGGGTGGTCGGCCCGGCGCCAGCTGATAGGTTTTTCTGACCAGTGCATGTGCTCGGCAGGGTTGGCAGCGACCATGCTAACCTCTTGGTGCTCTCGGCGTCTGCCGCGCCGGTCTTCGGGCTGGTTTGTAAAGACGACATAGGCGGCATGCTCGTCGGGGAACTCATCGTGCACGGCTCCGACTGCAGGCCGAGCGGTTGGCGGCTGCGGAGCCGGAGGCGGCGGACCGGCAGGCGGAGGCGGCGCGAGCCCTTCGCCTTTGGAGATCGGGTGAGCCAGTGGCACTTCCGGGTTGTGTGGTTGGACGGCTTCGTGCCGCTGTGGAACTTGCATGGGGCATCGAGAGTTTGCTCGTAGGAGAAGGCCGGCTGCCAAGCCGGCTTGCCGCCCCTCTGCTTCTTGGGTGCGGGCCACCCTTCGGGCTGCTCGTCTTCGACTGTGGCCACCTGCCGACTGGTGGAGGGCGGCATGGGGCCCTTGCGCTTGTGGTCGTTCTGGTGTGGGCGTCGGCCGGAGTCCCCAGCCGGCGTCTTGGGCGCCGGGTTGAGTACTTTCCCGGACGCCTCTACTCGGAGCTCGGTCTTCATTGAGGAGTCGGCGGTGGCGTACTTGTCCGCTATGTCCAGAAGCTCGTCGAGGGTAGTCGGCTCGTCGCAGAGAAGCTTGTGCTTGAGGAGGGTGCCTTCTCGGCACCCGGCAGTGAAGTATTCTATGGCTTGAACCTCGTGCACCCCTTCGCAAGAGTTGCGGAGCTCGGCCCAACGCGTGAGGTAGTCGCGAGTGGACTCGGCGGGGCCTTGTACACACAAGGAGAGTTGTCTGGGCTTGGGAGCCCGCTTGTAGGTGCTGGTGAAGTTGCGGACGAAGGCTTCTGTGAAGTCTAGCCAGCTATTGATGTTGTATGGCTTAAGGCTGTTGAGCCAGATCCGCGTCGTGCCTTGCAGCATGAGGGGCACGTACTTCACGGCAACGCGCCTGTTGCCGTTTGCTATGCTAACCGCCATCAACCAATCTTCCAGCTTCACGGAGCCGTTGTACTTGGGCGTGTCTCTTGGGAGCGAGAACCCTTTGGGGAGAGGCTCGTCGCGGATGCGGGGGCCGAAGCAAGGCGGGCCGACATCATCTTCTTCTTCCAGTGCTAGGGATCGCGCCAGGCGGTCGATCCGATGGCGGGCATCGTTCTCGCCGACTCCTTCGCGGCGACCTAGTCGGCCGCTGAGAGTCGGATGCGCAACAGGCGGTGGGGTGGGATATCTCTCCCCATGGGGCCGAGGCGGAGGCGGGTTGCCCCGCCACTCCACGGCCCGGGGATGGCCTTCTACGTCTCGCTCGATGGAGATTCGGGTTCTGCTTCGGCTGGCAGCCGGCTCTTTCTCATGCCGCGCGCGGGTTTTACCCGTAGTCGGTGTCCGGGACGTCGCGCCGTGATCTCGGCACGGGGGAGGGCTTTCCGCGCGGGCATCGGTTCGTGCCGCTACGCGGCCGCATCGATTAGCTGCTGGATGGATCTGGTCATGTGGGGGAGTTCTTCGGCCCCCAATCCGTCTAGCTTGTCTACGGCCGCCTGGGCGGCACGCAGGTTCTCGAGTGGAGTGGCGTAGACTAGGCGGTCGACTCCTAGCGTGTCGGCGACGACAGCGCCGCGCTGCCTGACAACATCGGCCCGGCTGGGCCCGCCTGGGGGCGGCGTGCCAAAGGCGGCGCGGTCGGCTTCGCGCTGGTCGGCCTCAGTGAGGCGTCTCATGGAAGCCAACTTCCGTCCCTCCACGAGGAGGGCGAGGCGGCAAGCCTCCAGTGCTTCGGCATCGGCATCGGCTGGGAAAGGGATGGACAACTCGTGGACCGCCGCATGCGGGGCGTCGTGGGCGCTCTCGTCAGAAGCGTCGCCGTGGCCGATGACCATCACCTCGGTGGTGACATGGTCGCAGCCATCGGCCCGGGGAAGTGGGTCGTTGTAGATCGTGACGTCGGTGGGGAAAGTGTCGAGTGAGGCCGTGTCGGAGTCGATAGGCATCGGATCGGCGGAGCCAACCGACTCCAAGTCCATAGCAGGCTCGCTGGAGACATGGAGCTGGCTGAGGAGGTTGACGAGGTGGTTGGTGCCCGCATCAGAGGCGAGCTCGTCGGAGATGACGGTCTTGTCAAGGAGATCGGCGAGGCCGCTCGCTGCGCAGACGTTGGTGACGCCTTGCAGCGCGTCGTGGCAAGCGCCATCGGGCGTGCCGGGCTGGCTACGCTCGCTGGGGAGGAAGAGGGTTCCCGTCCAGAACAGGTCTCCGGGCGACGGTGCACCTGGCCCCACGGTGGGCGCCAAATGTCGGGTGGTAGGTGCAACATATGCCAACGGGTGGCTTATCATTGTGGGAGCCAGTAAGACGTCGCCAGTGCCTGGAAGCGGGATGAGGCAAAGACATGCATGCCGGCGAATCTTACCCAGCTTCGGGGCTCTCCGTGGAGATAACACCCCTACTGCTGCTCTGCGGGGTCTCCGCATGATCACTAGATGAACAAGTAGCTACACGATGCTCCTTGAGCTATTTTGTGAGAAGAAGAAGAAGAAGAGCACGGCTAGCCCTCCTCCCCTCTCTATGCGGTGTCTAGAACTAGCTTGGATCAACCCTTTGCATGGGTGTCCCGGGGGGTTTATATAGGCCTACCCCCAGGGGTACAATGGTAATCCGGCTGGGCATGGGGCCCAGCCGTCTGTGACTACACTCGCCGGCTTCTGCGTCGGCTGCTGGGGCCCGCCGGCTGGTGGGTCCCGCCGGCTGCCGGCTCCTTGGTCGACAGGTAGGCCCCGCTGTCCAGGGCCTTGTCGGTGGCTGGTTACTGTTGCTCAATCCTGGTGACGAGGGCTTCGCCGAGGTGGGCATTGCTACAGTGCCGCCGTCCGGCGGGTGATCGTTGTAGCCTCACCGCGTCTTGTCTCCTTAATGGGGCGTCTCCTTCGAGGGAGGTGGCAAGCCGGTTGTGGAGAGCCAGCTTTGTCTTGGGCCGACTGGGGGAGGCCTGGCCACCTTCGGGTGTCTCTCTGCCCGAAGGGGCCCACTGCCCGTGGGCCGCACTGGCAGCCCGTCGTGGATGACATCAGGGTCAACATGGCAACAGTGCCGTGCCGGACGGGCCATGGCCACCCGTATGACGCACTGTGCCAGGCGTGCTCCGGGATTCGGGGGTGGCAGGCTTTACTGTAGCCACGCCCCATCACATCGCCGTTATGTGGATGCAGACTTCGAGGGTACGATCTTGACTGCTTCGTGGGAGCCAGCTTCTTGGAGTCGGCCTTCTCGCGGCTGGCTTCTCGGAGCCGGCCCTCCCGCGGCTTTCTTCATGAGGGCTAAAGTCGGGTCGCCTTCTCATAGCCGGCCTGGGAGATAGCCGGCAAGGGGAAGGCGGCCCCACATCATGGATTCTTGAGGGCCGGATCGGCTTGTAATTTTTCAGAAGAGCCAGGGGGTGCCGGCTAGGCTACCCATGGTCATTTACTCCGACACTCGGGTTGTGGAGGCGGGCTGCTTATGTCCTTATCGGCCCGGCGCAGTTCGTGTGTTGAAGTCATCAGACTAAGTATTTAACAATGGGAACACTAAACGGATGAGTAAGTAAATGCGACCACTTACCCAGCTTGGGGGATTGTGCATAGAGAATCCACCCTATGGGTTGACGCGGAGAAATTCCTCCTCTTCTCCCTTGTACAAAGTGGACAAGATCTTTAATAGAGCGGCAACTGAATCTGGCCCTTTACGGCTGTAGCGGGTGGCATCGTCCTCCCCGTTCAAATCCCACATGGGGTGGCTTCTGTACTGAAGCAGCTGCACCCCCCGCATGATGCATTTGGCCACAACTCCGATCATGGTTAGTCCGGAATGGGCCAACCATCTTATTCGGCCCATGAGATAAATGATGTCCCTGTCACTTTCCCTTTGAGGGCTGCATGGACGCCAGCTTAGGCGCTTCTTTAAAGGAGCACTATTGAACTCTGGGAGGCCGATCCGGACAGGATCCGGCAGCGGGACATCTTCTATATAGAACCATTCCGAGGGCCAATCTTCGGATGCCTTCCTTGGGGTTCTGGACAGATATCCGGTCCCGGCGATGCGCCATACTTTGGCTCCGCCCACTTGATACATTAACCCTTTCTTGGAACGGGGCACGAGGCAAAATAGCTCCTTCCACAGTCCGAAATGAGCTTCAATACCCAAGAACAGCTCGCAGAGGGCTACAAAGCCCGCGATATGCAATACTGAGGCAGGCGTGAGATGATGTAGCTGGAGGCCGTAGAACTCCAGCAGCCCCCGGAGAAATGGGTGGATGGGAAATCCGAGCCCCCTTATTAAGTAACGGACAAGGCACACCCGTTCTCCTTTGGATGGATTAGGGGCATTCTCTGCTTGCTCTCCGCCGTTGTAGATTGCAAGACCGGCTCGGACCGGGACCATATAGGCCGGGGGGAGAAATCCCTTGGTCTGAAGCGTCACTAGCTCGCTATGCGGAGTATAACATCTCTCCCAATATCCAGGCTTAGGGCTAGAAGGGCGAGCGGAGGAGTTGCGGCGGCTAGCCATGGTGGAATGGACCTTTGTCGGATGCGCTCTGATGAACACTTGTGGAGGGGAGAAGGTGTGGATTGGATCTAAATCCTCGTCCCCTTAAAAAGGGCAACTCATTTACGCGGCTAGGGGTGTGAACGTAAAAACACTCAGACTTTTCATATTCGTTTGACACGTGGAAAACGGCCATTATTGGGCGCAGAAGCCAAGGAGCGCAACATCTACAAGAAACCGGACTTTATTCAAACAGGTACACGGAATTTGGAGGAGAACCCGCCTTGCAATGCCGAAGACAATCTGCACGCCGAACTCATCGTCATTGAAGCCTGGTTCGGGGGCTACTGAGGGAGTCCTGGATTAGGGGGTGTTCGGATAGCCGAACTAGACCTTCAGCCGGACTCCTGGACTATGAAGATACAAGATTGAAGACTCCGTCCCGTGTCTGGAAGGGACTTTCCTTGGCGTGGAAGGCAAGCTAGGCGACATGGATGTTCAGATCTCCTACCATTGTAACCGACTTTATGTAACCCTAACCCTCTCATGTGTCTATATAAACCGGAGGGTTTTAGTCCGTAGGATAACATACACATCAACAATCATACCATAGGCTAGCTTCTAGGGTTTAGCCTCTCTGATCTCATGGTAGATCAACTCTTGTAATACCCATATCATCAATATTAATCAAGCAGGATGTAGGGTTTTACCTCCATCGAGAGGGCCCGAACCTGGGTAAAACTTTGTGTCCCCTGCCTCCTGTTTCCATCCGGCCTAGACGCATAGTTCGGGACCCCCTACCCGAGATCCGCCGGTTTTGACACCGACAGGTAGCAAGAAGGATTTCTGGCACCGTTGCCGGGGAGGTCTATGCAAAAGTTAACATACCAAGTACCCATCACATACCCTTATCTCCCGCATTACATTATTTGCCATTTGCCTCTCGTTTTCCTCTCCCCCACTTCACCCTTGTTGTTTTATTCGCCCTCTCTCTCTATCCTCCATCTCTTTCTCTATTTGCCTCTTTTTTGCCCGCTTGCTTTTTGTTTGCTTGTGTGTTAGTTCATTTGCTTGTCATTATGGCTAGTCCCTTATCTTATCCGTTGTCTCACGAGAATGAAATTCTAAATTTTAAACAAAGGGAGGGGGAAAATCTAAAAGACGCTTGGTATAGAATTTGCAATGCTCAAAATAGATCTACCAGGAAGCAATCTACTTCCGTTCTTCTTCGCAATTTCTATGTAGGTGTTACTCCTTGGCATAGATATGTCCTTGATACTATTACTGGAGGGAACTTCTTGGGTAGCCATAATTTTGATTCTTATAATGCTATGATAGATTTGTTTGGCTCACCCCCTCTTTTGATTAATGGAACTGCATTAACTTTGGCGCATGTAATGCAAAGACTTGAAATTATTGAAAATAAGGTTGCTACCGTAGAGTTAATTGAAAATTTGGATAAAAAGATCCACAACCGAATCTCTCAATATGGATGTAAAGTAGGAGTCACTTTGAAAAATATTAAAGAGAAGGAACCCATAGTTAATGATAAAATAAATCACGATTCCACTAGAATCGATAAACTTGAGGATATTATTACCAACTTGGGAATCGCTTTTTCTTCCGTAAAGAATACTCCAAGTCCTCCCGCTAAAATTCCCAAGCTTATGTATGTTCCTAAAAATAATGGTGAATCCTCTAGTAAGGAAACTGCGGATCTCAAATCTATAAGTATTCATCCCAATATTTTTGCTATCATTAAGGAACCATATGTTACAAATGATTTTTTTCGATCTTGTGCCAAAAGGTTTGATAATCAACAAAAAGAAAGAAATTCCTAAAAAATGGTAGATGCCTCATTGAATAATTGCCAACCAAAGATGGCAATACCTAGATCTATCCTTGCTTGTTATGCCTAGCTAGGGGCGTTAAACGATAGCGCTTCTTGGGAGGCAACCCAATTTTATTTTTATTCCTTGCTTTTTTCTCCTGTTTAGTAATAAATAATTTATCTAGCCTCTGTTTTTATTGTGTTTTTCGTGTTTAATTAGTGTTTGTGCCAAGTAGAACCGTTGGGAAGACTTGGGGAAAGTCTTGTTAACATTGCTGTAAAAACAGAAACTTTAGCGCTCACGAGAACTGCTGCCATTTTTATTTGGAAAGTTATATTTAGTTAATTCGTTTTGAATATTATTAATAGATAAATTCCTCACGTCCAGAAATTTATTTTAGAATTTTTGGGGTTCCAGATCTTGCGCTAGCTACAGATTACTACAGACTGTTCTGTTTTTGACAGATTCTGTTTTTCGTGTGTTATTTGCTTATTTTGATGAATCTATGGCTAGTAAAATAGTTTATAAACCATAGAGAAGTTGGAATACAGTAGGTATAACACCAATATAAATAAATAATTAGTTCATTATAGTACCTTGAAGTGGCCTTTTGTTTTCTTTTGCTAACGGAGCTCACGAGATTTTCTACTTTGAGTTTTGTGTTGTGAAGTTTTCAAGTTTTGGGTAAAGATTTGATGGATTATGGAACAAGGAGTGGCAAGAGCCTAAGCTTGGGGATGCCCATGGCACCCCCAGGATAATCTAAGGACACCTAAAAGCCAAAGCTTGGGGATGCCCCGGAAGGCATCCCCTCTTTCGTCTACTTCTATCGGTAACTTTACTTGGAGCTATATTTTTATTTGCCACATGATATGTGTTTTGCTTGGAGCGTCTTGTATGATTTGAGTCTTTACTTTTTAGTTTACCACAATCATCCTTGCTGTACACACCTTTTGAGAGAGCCATACATGATTTGGAATTTGTTAGAATACTCTATGTGCTTCGCTTATATCTTTTCAGTTATATAGTTTTGCTCTAGTACTTCACTTATATCTTTTAGAGCACAATGGTGTATTTGTTTTATAGAAACTATTGATCTCTCATGCTTCACTTGATTATTTTGACAGTCTTAAATAGCATGGTAATTTGCTTAAAGTCCTAATATGCTAGGTATTCAAGATTAGTAAAATTTTCTTATGAGTGTTTTCAATACTAAGAGAAGTTTGATGCTTGATGATTGTTTTGAGATATGGAGGTAATAATATCAAAGTCGTGCTAGTTGAGTAGTTGTGAAATTAAGAAATGCTTGTGTTGAATTTTGCAAGTCCCGTAGCATGCACGTATGGTAAACGTTATGTAACAAATTTGAAACATGAGGAGTTATTTGATTGTCCTCCTTATGAGTGGCGGTCGGGGACGAGCGATGGTCTTTTCCTACCAATCTATCCCCCTAGGAGCATGCGCGTAGTGCCGCGGTTTTTGATGACTTGTAGATTTTTGCAATAAGTATGTGAGTTCTTTATGACTAATGTTGAGTCCATGGATTATATGCACTCTCACCCTTCCATCCTTGCTAGCCTCTTCGGTACTGTGCATTGCCCTTTCACACATTGAGAGTTGGCGCAGACTTTGCCGGTGCATCCAAACCCCGTGATATGATACGCTCTTTCACACATAAACCTCCTTATATATTCCTCAAAACAGCCACCATACCTACCAATTATGGCATTTCCATAGCCATTCCGAGATATATTGCCATGCAACTTTCCACCATTCCGTTTATCATGACACACTCATTATTGTCATATTGCTTATCATGATCATGTAGTTGACATAGTATTTGTGGCAAAGCCACCGTTCATGATTCTTTCATACATGTCACTCTTGGTTCATTGCATATCCCGATACACCACCGAAGGCATTCTTATAGAGTCATATTTTGTTCTAGTATCGAGTTGTAATCATTGAGTTGTAAATAAATAGAAGTGTGATGATCATCATTTTCTAGAGCTTTGTCCCAAGTGACGAAAAAAATAAAAAAAAAGAGAGAAAAAAAGAAAATGCCATAAAAAAGAGCAGGCCCAAAAAAAGAAAGGCCATAAAAAAAGAGAAGGCCCCAAAAAAATGAGAGAAAAAGAGAGAAGGGACAATGTTACTATCCTTTGCCACACTTGTGCTTCAAAGTAGCACCGTAATCTTCATAATAGAGAGTCTCTTTTTCTGTCACTTTCATATACTAGTGGAAATTTTCATTATAGAACTTGGCTTGTATATTCCAATGATGGGCCTCCTCAAGTGCCCTAGGTCTTCGTGAGCAAGCAAGTTGGATGCACACCCACTTAGTTTCTTTTGTTGAGCTTTCATACATTTATAGCTCTAGTGCATCCGTTGCATGGCAATCCCTACTCCTTGCATTAACATCAATCGGTGGGCATCTCCATAGCCCATTGATTAGCCTCGTTGATGTGAGACTTTCTCCTTTTTTGTCTTCTCCACATAACCCCCCTCATTATATTCTATTCCACCCATAGTGCTATGTCCATGGCTAGCGCTCATATATTGCGTGAAAGTTTATAGATTTGAGATTACTAAAGTATGATACAATTGCTTGGCTTGTCATCGGGGTTGTGCATGATGAGAGCATTCTTGTGTGACGAAAATGAAGCATGACTAAACTATATTATTTTGTAGGGATGAACTTTCTTTGGCCATATTATTTTGAGAAGACATAATTGCTTTGTTAGTATGCTTGAAGTATTATTATTTTTATGTCAATATGAACTTTTATCTTGAATCTTTCGGATCTGAATATTCATGCCAGAATTAAGAAGAATTACATTAAAATTATGCCAAGTAGCACTCCGCATCACAAAATTCTGTTTTTATCATTTACCTACTCGAGGACGAGCAGGAATTAAGCTTAGGGATGCTTGATACGTCTCCAACATACCTATAATTTTGTATTGCTCCATGCTATATTATCTACTGTTTTGGACATTATTGGGCTTTATTATCCACTTTTATATTATTTTTGGGACTAACCTATTAACCGGAGGCCCAGCCCAGAATTGTTGTTTTTTGCCTGTTTTAGGGTTTCGAAGAAAAGGAATATCAAACGGAGTCCAAATGGATTGAAACCTTCGGGAACGTGATTTTCTCAATGAACAAGACCTAGGAGACTTGGACCCTACGTCAAGACACAAAAGAGGAGGCCACGAGGTAGGGGGGCACCTACCCTCCCAAGCGCGCCCTCCACCCTCGTGGGCCCCCTGTTGCTCCACCGACGTACTTCTTCCTCCTATATATACCTACGTACCCCCAAATGATCAGATACGGAGCCAAAAACCTAATTCCACCACCGCAAATTTCTGTATCCACGAGATCCCATCTCGGGGCCTGTTCCAGAGCTCCGCCGGAGGGGGCATCGATCACGGAGGGCTTCTACATCAACACCATAGCCCCTCCGATGAAGTGTGAGTAGTTTACCTCAGACCTACGGGTCCATAGTTATTAGCTAGATGGATTCTTCTCTCTTTTTGGATCTCAATACAATGTTCTCCCCCTCTATTGTGGAGAACTATTCGATGTAATTTCTTTTTGCGGTGTGTTTGTTGAGACTGATGAATTGTGGGTTTATGATCAAGTCTATCTATGAACAATATTTGAATCTTCTCTAAATTCTTTTATGTATGATTGGTTATCTTTGCAAGTCTCTTCGAATTATCAGTTTGGTTTGGCCTACTAGATTGATCTTTCTTGCAATGGGAGAAGTGCTTAGCTTTGGGTTCAATCTTGCGGTGTCCTTTCCCAGTGACAGTAGGAGCAGCAAGGCACGTATTGTATTGTTGCCATCGAGGATAACAAGATGGGGTTTTCATCATATTGCATGAGTTTATCCCTCTACATAATGTCATCTTGCTTAAGGCGTTACTCTGTTTTTAACTTAATACTCTAGATGCATGCTGGATAGCGATCGATGAGTTGAGTAATAGTAGTAGATGCAGGCAGGAGTCGGTCTACTTGTCTCGGACGTGATGCCTATATACATGATCATACCTAGATATTCTCATAACTATGCTCAATTCTGTCAATTGCTCAACGGTAATTTGTTCACCCACCGTAGAATACTTATGCTCTCGAGAGAAGCCACTAGTGAAACCTATGGCCCCCGGGTCTATCTTTATCATATTAATCTCCTACTACTTAGTTATTTCCTTTGCTTTTTTACTTTGCATCTTTATCACAAAAATACCAAAAATATTATCTTATCATATCTATCAGATCTCACTCTCGTAAGTGGCCATGTAGGGATTGACAACCCCTATTCGCATTGGTTGCGAGGATTTATTTGTTTTGTGCAGGTACGAGGGACTCACGCGTAGCCTCCTACTGGATTGATACCTTGGTTCTCAAAAACTGAGGGAAATACTTACGCTACTTTGCTGCATCATCCCTTCCTCTTCGGGGAAAACCAACGTAGTGCTCAAGAGGTAGCAAGGGACTAATATGATGTCACGGCAAGAGATTCCCTTGAGTGTGTATATGCAAGGGGGAGGGGATAGAGGCACAAGGAGATTTTTTGTGTGGTGTCTGTGTTGGTATGTGTGGGTGTGAGAAGATAACGAGACCCGGCGGTAGAGGTGAGGCCCTTGGTTCGGTTCCGTCCTGCGCCACATTGGCCGGCCCGTGGCACATTTAGCGAGACCCATGGATGACTTGTCATACAAGACAATGATAGCAGAATTGTGAAGGACTCTTTGTCCACTGACAAAGCTGGATAGGATTTGTAACCCTGGGTTATCAGACTAAGGTAACCCCTTATCTCTAATATTACTATTCATCCAACCTAACTTTAAGGGGCATCCTAGAGAATGCTCTGCTAGAATCATACTTGTCGATTAGGGAGAGAGGTGTGAGACAATGCGTGAGAGACAGACCTAAAGATAATATGCATACAAGAGACATGTAGGCAGGTCTATGTATATATAAAGGGTCGATGGGGATTGTGCATGTGTATGCTTGTGAGAGGAAGAGTGCTTGTGATAAAGGTTACTGAAAACAATCATAAATGGTTACGAGAGGGAGGAAGGGTTATATCGAGAGCATGTCTGCGAGAAAGACACCTCGGGAGAGAGTGTGTGAGTATGTGTGAGAGACCACTGATGGAGAGTGAAACTACACGTAAAATACTGATGTACACATTGATTAAAGATATAAATTGTATCCAAATATTAGGATGGGATCATGATATTTGCAATTCGCGTAAGGAACGGTCATTGATCCATCATACATCTAGGTTCTATCGAATTTGAGCATGTTTATGTTATTATTCGACATAATTGATCCACATAGCTAGTATCTTGAACTCCAGACAATGCATCACTTTAGCAATCGACTATAAACATGAGTATAGTTCATGTTGTGTGTGTAAAGCACATTATCCATACGAAAGTTACACAATGAACATTATAAATAGCTAGCTATGAACTAGAATACATTTGAATTCAACTTAAGGTGGTTTAAAAAAATCAAATTCAACATGAAGTCCATTCAATTATTTGAATTCGATATCATGGCATTTGTAAATCATACCTAAGTTATGGGGGTACCAATCTTTGCTCTCATTTTGTACATAATAGCATATATAGTCATGTACAAAATAGATTCAAATTTAGCTCCTCCATTCCAAAATAATCATAGTTATAGGATTTCCAAGTGTCAAAAATTCAAAAAGAAGCAGATAATTTAATTAGGTTTTCAAACATACAAGGTCAAATTTAACATTGTCTATTTAGGGCAATCCTCAAAGTTCAAGAGTACTCTAAACGTGAATGCTTCTGTTTCAACATTTCGAACGAAGCGCCAAAAGAGCCTCTACTTGCCCTAAACCGCGCGAAACCAATGTTTGGTAGTAGAAGGAAATTACTTTTCTAACTCCGTCCCGTGAAACCTACCGGCCCGACGTCCAAAGGTCTAAACCGGGGTAGGTTTGTAGCTTCCTCTAGACGCCATGCCACCGCCTCTGAAAACATTCATACACAATGGCCGCCTAAGCACACATGCGCGCGGCCGAAATCGCTCCCGCCCACCACTTGGGACACCTGGGATTACCATCCTACCCCCAACCCGTAGTAGGTCTGAAATTTAAGAGGGGGGTAAAGTTTGTACTTTCCCCAAATTTCAAACAAGTGTGTCCCATCTGTTCAAAAAAGCCAAAAACAAGCACGTCCCAGATCGAAACATGGATCTCCCTTAGCTCCCCCCGCCCCCCCCCCTCCCCCGTCCGATTCCCCATTCATACTCCGTGGGTGCCAAAACTACCTCTCCACCAGCCGTGAAACCCCGACGTCCTCCGTCCGCTTATGTCTACTACACAACCTTCTTCTTGTAGATGTTGTTAGGCCTCCAAGTGCAGAGGTTTGTAGGACAGTAGCAAATTTCCCTGAAGTGGATGACCTAAGGTTTATCAATCCGTGGGAGACATAGGATGAAGATGGTCTCTCTCAAACAACCCTGCAACCAAATAACAAAGAGTCTCTTGTGTCCCCAACACACCCAATACAATGGTAAATTGTATAGGTGCACTAGTTCGGTGAAGCGATGGTGATACAAGTGCAATATGGATGGTAGATAAAGGTTTTTGTAATCTGAAAAATATAAAAACAGCAAGATAACTAATGATAAAAGTGAACACAAACGGTATTGCAATGCGTTGAAACAAGGCCTAGGGTTCATACTTTCACTAGTGCAAGTTCTCTCAACAATAATAACATAATTAGATCATATAACAATCCCTCAACATGCAACAAAGATGTGACGCCCTCGATTCAATCGTACACTAATCATAGACGCAAATGTGTACGATCAAGATCAAGGACTCACGAGAAGATATCACAACACAACTCTAGACACAAATTAAAATAATACAAGCTTTATATTACAAGCTAGGAGCCTCGAGGGCTCGAATACATAAGCTCGAATACACAAGAGTCAGCGGAAGCAACTATATCTGAGTACAGACATAAGTTAAACAAGTTTGCCTTAAGAAGGCTAGCACAAAGGCAACAACGATCGAAAAGGCAAGGCCTCCTGCCTGGGAGCCTCCTAACTACTCCAAGTCGTCAGCGGCCGTCACATAGTAGTAGGCACCCTCGGGGTAGTAGTAGTCTTTAGTGGTGTCGTCTGGCTCTTGGGATCCGTCATCTGGTCGCAACAATCGGGTATGGGGAAAAAGAGGTAGCAAAGCAGCCGTGAGTACTCATCCAAAGTACTCACAAGACTTTCATCAGATCTAAACTAAGTATGCATCTATATCAAAGGAAAAGGGTTGTATCTATGGACTAAACTGTAGAATGCCAGAAGGGAAGGGGAAAGCCTAGCCTATCGAAGACTAGCATCTTCTGGAAACCACCATCTTGCAGCAACAGGAGGGAGTAGAATAGCATAAAGTAAAGTAGCAGTAATGTTATCAACCTCGGCCAGAGATCCTTTCTCGACTCCCTATGAGAAAGCAATCCCAGAGCCATACTATCCAAGTGTCAACACATTCCAAAACTCATCACCATCCAGTTCTCATCACAAGTATCCAGTTCTAGTTGTATCGATCGGGATACAACTCCAAGTGTTCGTTACCATAGGACAGGCTATCGATAGATGTTTTCTTCCCTGCAGGGGTGCACCAACTTACCCACCACGCTCGATTAACTCCGGCCGGACACACTTTCCTGGGTCATGCCCGGCCTCGGCCAAACAATACGCCACAACCTGACCTAGGCTTAATAGAGAGGCCAGCATGTCGGACTAAACCTATGCCCCCAGGGGTCATGGGCCATCTCCCCGGGAACTCCTGCACGTTGCGAGGGCGGCCGGTGAGCAGACCTAGCTACCTCCCTAAAAAGGCAGGAGCTTACCAGTCCAACCCGGCGCGCGCCGCTCAGTCGCTGACGTCTATTAAGCTTCGGCTGATGTATACGACGCAGAACGCCCATACTATGCCCACGTGATGGTTAGTGCTATCAGGCCAGAGGCCCCTCGGATCAAATATCCAAATCTTAGTGGATTAGGAACGCGCGGTAACAAGCAGAGACCCACGATCGATGTGACCCCATCGGCCCGTCTCAAGTACTTGCGGCAAGGGCTAAGAATGCCCAGCCACGCCTCGTAAGTATCTCGCGGGCACCTTCCAGGTCAACCCGACTCCACATCACTCGCTATTAAGCTTGGGCAGGTACCCCTCAGGGCCGACCCGTCTTTAGTAACATGGCTCAGTGCAAAGTCATAGTAACCATAGTAACTGTGAGTCTAACACCAAGGGGAAAGCCCGAGGAATCACCCCCGGTGAATTCCACTCGGTGTAATCATCAAGGTGAATGTAAGAGGATCCACCCTCGAGGTTCACACTTGAGGGGTTGCACGACAGAGCCATATCAGAAGTAGTTAAGGAGGAAATCACCCTCGATGACCACGACCAGATAGCTACACTACAGAGATCTCATCAAGAGTGATGTAAGAGGTTCCACCCTCGGCACTCGATGGTAACTCTACAGAGTCGTACAACTAGGGGGGTGATGTGCGGTGCCGGGTCCTGGACGTCGATCACGTTGATCGAGTCAACGAACATAAAGTGAGGCAACTGGGACAAGGTGGGGGTCACTGATGGATATCTAACCAACCTATACTAAGCAGTTTAGGATAAGTAGGTAAGGTATGAAAGCATGTAACAACAATAGGCTATGCATCAGAGTAGGATCATACAGAAAGCAGTAGCGGTTCTAATGCAAGCATGAGAGGGAAACAGATAGGCGATATAGGAATGCTCAAGGGGGGGGTTGCTTGCCTGGTTGCTCTGGCAAGGAGGGGTCGTCGTCGACGTAGTCGATCACAGGGGCAACATCGGTCTCGGGGTCTATCGGAGAGAGGAGGGGGAAGAAACAGTAAATACAGAGCGAACAATGCATCACAAAGCATAACATGGCAATATGATGTGCCGGGTGTGACCTAACGTATGGCTACACGATATAGATGAAGGGGGAATTCAACCAGGAAGGTATTCCCAGTTCCGGACCTGTGTCAGATAGATGACCGGAGGGGGAATGTTCCATGTTCAGCATGCTAGGGGCATGTGACAGATGAATGGACTGCATATTCGGATTCGTTGGGCTTTTCTGATCAACTTTCATGTATAAAACTTTTTCATCCGAGGTACGGTTTATTTTCTATGATTTTTCAAAGCTTAAAACATTTTCTGGATTTATTTATAGTAACAGAAATGGAATATTGCATCAGCATGACGTCATAGTGACGTCATCAGTCAACAACTGCACTGACCAGGTCAAACCTGACCTGTGGGTCCAGTGGGACCCACATGTCAGCCTCTGTTAGCTCAACAAAGGGTTAAACTAACTAACAGGGTTAGTTAGGGATGTGGGCCCCTCTAGTCAGTGACTAATTAGTGATTAAAACTATTTAACAAATTAATTAACAATTTATTTATTTATAAAACATGTTAATTAGCGCGAGACCCACATGTCAGTGGCACTGGGCTGCCCAGTCAGCACCTTGACTTGGTCAACCCAGTCAAATAGGGTCCCTGGGCCCACGGGTCAGTCACCCAGTAGGCGGCCACGTGGCGCCAGGTCAACGTCGTCGCCGGAGTTACTCCGGCGACCACGTTTTGCGGCAGCGCACGTCTGGAGGTAGTCGGGTTATAGCTACGGTGGCTCGTTTCGAGCGCGGGAGGTAGCGTTCGAACAAGTGTGGCGAACCACATCTAGTGGTGGTGGTGGCGTGGCCGGAGGTGGCCGGAAGTGACGGCGGCGAGCACATCGGCGGACGGGCGGAGTCGTGCATGACAGCGAACGGTGGTGCGGGGCGTGGTTTTACGTGCGCTTGGGTGCGTTCGAAAGCAGGGGCTCGGGCGCACCCATTCGTGGCCTCAGTCGGGGCAGGGACGGACGGTGTCGATGACGGCGTCAACCGCGGCGGGTGCTAGAGTTCGGTCGAGCTCGGGAACGGCGTTGCAGAGGGCAAAATGACCGGTGTTCAGAACCTACGGCACATACGCGAGCTCGCCAAGCGAATGGAGGCACGCACGGGACCACTGGTCCACCGGAGCCTCGTCAGAGATGAGCGAGTGCGGCGAAGCATATCGGCCGATGATGGATCGGTTGCTAAAGCTCCCTATCGATTGCGTGGAGGGAGGGGAAGGAGAGTAATGCTCATTGGGGGCCTGCAGATGTGCTAAGCGGGCGCGGGGAAGGCTCGTTGGTGACGAACGGGCGGCGGCGATCCGAGGTGGCCGAGGAGGAAGATGAAGTCGCCGCGGTCGCTGCAGGGGCTCCGAGCTCCAAGTCGAGGTGGCAGGCAGTGTAGGGTACGACGATGGAGTGAACAGGCACGCGGACGGGCGTGGGGAGGACGGTGGCCGCGAGGGCGACGACGGCCATGGCGGCAGACCCTCAGATGTGTGCGGGGAAAAGGGGATCTGGGCAAGAGGGGTGAACTGGGAGGCGTCTAGGGTTAGGGTTGCACCAGGGAGGGTGGTCGGCGACTTGAGGTCGCTGGGGAGTCGCCAGATGGCCGCCCCGTGGTCCATCCGCACCATGGACGGCGCACGGACGTCCACCGCACTGCGGTGAACAGAGGTAGAGGGAGGCTTGCTGTTGGGCTGGGCCGGTTGGGACGAGGCCCAGTTGGCCAGGGGGGTTGTTTTATTTTTAACTATTGTTTATTTATTTATTTTCTATTACTTTTAATAATTAATTTATTTTAGTTTAAAAAAAATTAATTTCAACACCTATATTAGTGTTTAGAATTACAACACTGCCACATTAATTTGGACAGCTAAATAAAATAGTTTAATATTTTATCAATTTGAAAATGGTATTTAATTAAATGTTTTGCTGCTGTTTTATTTATTTTAGAGCCTTTAAACACTTTGTCAAAGTTTGGATTCTCCACCACAATTACCTATGATTTATCCGACACCTTTAGAACATTTTAGTTTCAAGGTTTGAAAACGTTTGTCATTTGCCTTTACTTCAAATTTGAATTTGGATCAGTTCTCAACTAATGCGAGATTAGCAACCAGGATTGTGATGATGTGGCTTCATTAGCAGGGTGTTACTGTAGCGTAAATATCCGGGCGTCACATAAGAGCCACTCCAAAGTCACTAATAGCGGAGCACAAACGAAAAGATTATTGTAGGGTACGACACCACCTCAAAGTTATTCTTTCTGATCGATCTATTCAAGAGTTCGTACTAGAATAACACCTTAAGACACAAATCAACCAAAACCCTAATGTCACCTAGATACTCCAATGTCACCTCAAGTATCCATGGGTATGATTATATGATATGTATCACACAATCTCAGATTCATCTATTCAACCAACACAAAGAACTTCAAAGAGTGCCCCAAAGATTCTACCGGAGAGTCAAGACAAAAACGTGTGCCAACCCCTATGCATAAGTTCACGAGGTCATGGAACTCGCAAGTTGATCACCAAAACATACATCAAGTGGATCACGTGATATCCCATTGTCACCACAGATAAGCACATGCAAGGCATACATCAAGTGTTCTCAAATCCTTAAAGACTCAATCCGATAAGATAACTTCAAAGGGAAAACTCAATTCATAACAAGAAAGTAGAGGGGGAGAAACATCATAAGATCCAACTATAATAGCAAAGCTTGCGATACATCAAGATTGTTCCGAATTAAGAACACGAGAGAGAGAGAGAGAGAGATCAAACACATAGCTACTGGTACATACCCTCAGTCCCGAGGGAGAACTACTCCCTCCTCGTCATGGAGATCGCCGGGATGATGAAGATGGCCACCGGAGAGGGATCCCCCCTTCGGCAGGGTGCCGAAACGGGTCTAGATTGGTTTTCGGTGGCTACAGAGGCTTCTGGTGGCGGAACTCCCGATCTAGGTTATTTTCTGGAGGTTTCTGGATTTATAGGAATTTTTGGCATAGGTCTCACGTCAAGAAGGTGCCCGAGTCATCCACGAGGTAGGCCCACGCGCCCGGGGGGGCGCCCCCACCCTCGTGGACGGCCTGGGACTCTTTTGGTCCAACTCTTTTACTCCGGGATCTTCTTTTGGTCCATAAAAAATCGTCAAAAATTGGCACGTTAATTGGACTCCATTTGCTTTTTCTTTTCTGCGATACTCAAAAACAACGAAAAAACAGAAACTGGCACTGGGCTCTAGGTTAATAGGTTAGTCCCAAAAAACATATAAAATAGCATATAAATGCATATAAAACATCCAAGGTTGATAATATAATAGCATGGAACTATCAAAAATTATAGATACGTTGGAGACGTATCAAGCATCCCCAAGCTTAATTACTGCTCGTCCTCGAGTAGGTAAATGATAAAAACAGAATTTTTTATGTGGAATGTTACCTAACATATTTATCCATGAAATTCTCTTTATTGTGGCAAGAATATTCAGATCCATAAGATTCAAGACAAAAGTTTAATATTGACATAAAAACAATAATACTTCAAGCATACTAACCAAGCAATTATGTCTTCTCAAAATAACATGGCAAAAGAATGTTCATCCCTACAAAATCATATAGTTTGGTCATGTTCCATTTTCGTCACACAAGAATGTTCTCATCATGCACAACCCCGATGACAAGCCAAGTAATTGTTTCACACTTTAGTAATCTCAAACTTTTTTCAACTTTCACGCAATACATGAGCGTGAGCCATGGATATAGCACTATGGATGGAATAGAATATGATGATGGGGGTTATGTGTAGAAGACAAAAAAGGAGAAAGTCTCACATCGATGCGGCAAATCAATGGGCTAGGGAGATGCCCATCAATTGATGTCAATGCAAGGAGTAGGGATTGCCATGCGACAGATGCACTAGAGCTATAAATGTATGAAAGCTCAACAAAAGAAACTAAGTGGGTGTGCATCCAACTTGCTTGCTCACGAAGACCTAGGGCATTTGAGGAAGCCCATTGTTGGAATATACAAGCCAAGTTCTATAATGAAAAAATCCCACTAGTATATGCAAGTGACAAAACAAGAGACTCTCTATCATAAAGATCATGGTGCTACTTTGAAGCACAAGTGTGGAAAAAAAGAATAGTAGCATTGCCCCTTTTATTTATTTTTTGTTTCTTTTTTTATTTGGACTTTATTTTTTCTTTTTTATTTGGCCTTTCCTTTATTTATTTATTTTTATTTGGGACAATGCTCTATTAATGATGATCATCACACTTCTATTTATTTACAACTCAATGATTACAACTCGATACTAGAACAAAATATGACTCTATATGAATGCCTTCGGCGGTGTACCGGGATGGGCAATGAATCAAGAATGACATGTATGAAATTATGCATGGTGGCTTTGCCAAAAATACGGTGTCAACTACATGATCATGCAAGGCAATATGACAATGATGATGTGTGTCATGATGAACGGAACGGTGGAAAGTTGCATGGCAATATATCTCGGAATGGCTATGGTAATGCCATAATAGGTAGGTATGGTGGCTGTTTTGAGGAAGATATAAGGAGGTTTATGTGTGACAGAGCGTATCATATCACGGGGTTTGGATGCACCGGCGAAGTTTGCACCAACTCTCGAGGTGAGAAAGGGCAATGCACGGTACCGAAGAGGCTAGCAATGATGGAAGGGTGAGAGTGCGTATAATCCATGGACTCAATGTTAGTCATAAAGAACTCACATACTTATTGAAAAAATCTACAAGTCATCAAAAACCAAGCACTACACGCATGCTCCTAGGGGGATAGATTGGTAGGAAAAGACCATCGCTCATCCCCGACTGCCACTCATAAGGAAGGCAATCAAAGAAACACCTCATGCTTCAAATTTGTCACACAACGGTTACCATACGTGCATGCTACGGGACTTGCAAACCTCAACACAAGTATTTCTCAAATTCACAATTAATCAACTAGCACGACTCTAATATTACCATCTTCATTTCTCAAAACAATTATCAAGTATCAAACTTCTCATAGTATTCAATTCACTTTATATGAAAGTTTTTATTATATCCCTCTTGGATGCCCATCATATTAGGACTAAATTCATAACCAAAGAAAATTACCATGCTGTTTAGGACTCTCAAAATAATATAAGTTAAGCATGAGAGTTCATCTATTTCTTCAAAATAAAACTACCATTGTTCTCTAAAAAGATATAAGTGAAGCACTAGAGCAAATGACAAACTACTCCAAAAGATATAAATGAAGATCAATGAGTAGTCGAATAATTATGCAACTATGTGAAGACTCTCTAACATTTAATAATTTCAGATCTTGGTATTTTATTCAATCAGCAAGCAAAACAAAAGAAAATAAAATGACGCTCCAAGCAAAACACATATCATGTGGTAAATAAAAATATAGCTCCAAGTAAAGTTACCGATGGAAGAAGACGAAAGAGGGAATGCCTTCTGGGGCATCCCCAAGCTTAGGCTCTTGGTTGTCCTTGAATATTACGTTGGGGTGCCTTGGGAATCCCCAAGCTTAGGATCTTGCCACTCCTTATTCCATAGTCCATCGAATCTTTACCCAAAACTTGAAAACTTCACAACACAAAACTTAACAGAAAACCCGTAAGCTCCGTTAGTGTAAGAAAATAAATCACCACTTAGGTACTGTTGTGAACTCATTATAAATACATACCGGTGTAATATCTACTGTATTCCAACTCATCTATGGTTCATACCCTCCGATACTACTCATAGATTCATCAAAATAAGCAAACAACACATAGAAAACAGAATCTGTCAAAAACAGAACAGTCTGTAGTAATCTGGATCAAACGTATACTTATGGAACCCCAAGAATTCTGAAATAAATTATTGGACCTGAGGAATTTGTCTATTAATTATCTGCAAAAAGAATCAACCTAATCTCACTCTCCAGTAAAAAATGGCAGCTAATCTCGTGAGCGCAAAAGTTTCTGTTTTTTACAGCAAGATCGCAAAGACTTTCCCGAGGTCTTCCCAAAGATTCTACTTGGCACAAACACTAATTAAAACATAAAAACTCATTCATAACAGAGGCTAGATAAATTATTTATTACTAAACAGGAACAAAAAGCAAATAACAAAAATAAAATTGGGTTGCCTCCCAACAAGTGATATCGTTTAACGCCCCTAGCTAGGCATGATGATTTCAATGATGCTCACATAAAAGATAAGAATTGAAACATAAAGAGAGCATAATGAAGAATATAACTAGCACATTTAAGTCTAACCCACTTCCTATACATAGGGATTTTGTCAGCAAACAACTTATGGGAACAAGAATCAACTTGCATAGGAAGGTAAAACAAGCATAACTTCCAGATTTTAAGCACATAGAGAGGAAACTTGATATTATTGCAACTCCCACAAGCATATATTACTCCCTCATAATAATTTTTAGTAGCATCATGAATGAATTCAACCATATAACTATCACATAAAGAATTCTTTTCATGATCTACAAGCATAGAAAATTTACTATTCTCCACATAAGCAAAATTCTTCTCATTCGGAATAGTGGGCGTATCATAAGAAACTCGAATACTATAAATTGTTTCCACATTAAAAGAGTAATGTTCAGAAAAGGGTAATAATAATCATGACAAGTTTTATAAATATAATCATCACTACTTTTTATAGCATACGTATCATCACAATAATTATCGTAAGTAGCAACTTTGTTCTCATCATAATCGATTGAAACCTCTTCCAAGATAGTGGAATAATTACTAAATAAAGTCATGACCTCTCCAAATCCACTTTCATAATTGTCACAATAAGATTCAACATCTCCCAAAATAGTGGGATCATTACTTCCTAAAGTTGACACTCTTCCAAACCCACTTTCATCAATATAATCATCATAAGTAGGAGGCATGCTATCATCATAATAAATTTGCATATGAAAACTTGGGAGACTACAAATATCATCTTCATTAAACATAGCATCCCCAAGCTTGGGACTAACATCAATTGCAGCAAATACATTTTCAAACATGTCATTCTCATCAAACATAGCATCCCCAAGCTTGGGCCTTTTCATATCATAAGCATAATCACTCTCATCATTAATAGTATGGATAGCACCAATAGTATAACAATTATCATCATCACAATGAGTAATAGGAGCAACATCATTTGGGAGGGATACATTTTTACCTTTGCTTCTCCGTCTTTTCTTTTTCTTATTCACATCATGTGTGGGTTTAATCCTCTTTTCGGAGCTCCTTATTAATGAGATTGGTTGAATAGGAGGCTCCTCCTCGTTACCTGATTCATCATGAGAAATAATAGGAGAATATTGGGAAATCTCTTCCCTTTCATTAGTATTCTCTTCATCTTCTATTTGTTTTCGTGTCTTTATGTAATTGGCAATATAAGGATTTTCAATGCAATTCACCACACAATACATATAAATTTCCTCTAGATCAAGATCAAGAACTTTATCAAGGGCAAATTTTGGAATATCCTTAGTTATACGTTTCATTTCTTCATAACCCAGAAGCAAACTAAGTTCATTATGATGCGCAAGGGAAATCAAGTCATCACAATTTTTGGACACGATTTGATCATGAAACAATTTGCATTGGATATTTAAATGATCACGTTCATTGCAAAGTTCACAAGGATGGCAAAGAAATTTTAAATCTTCAGTACAAGCATCTAGCCTTTCTTGCAACCATTTAGTTTCTAAATACTTATGCCTCTTGCAAAATCTATCTTCCCTATTTGGTGTGTACTTGCAAACTCTATGCAGTCCACAAAAATTGACATGCTTATATGAGATATTTTCATCATGACTAGTGCAATCATCATTAGTACTATGGATATTCAAAGAGTTCATACTAACAACATTGCAATCATGCTCATCATTCAAAGATTTAGTGCCAAACATTTTAATGCATTCTTTTTCTAGCATTTTGGCACAATTATCAGAATCCTTATTTTCATGAAAGATATTAAAAAGATGAAGCATATGAGGTACCCTAAATTCCATTTTTTTTTGTTTTCTATTATATACTAAACTAGTGATAAAACAAGAAACAAAAAGATTCGATTGCAAGATCTAAAGATATACCTTCAAGCGCTAACCTCCCTGGCAACGGCACCAGAAAAGAGCTTGATGTCTACTACACAACCTTCTTCTTGTAGACGTTGTTGGGCCTCCAAGTGCAGAGGTTTGTAGGAAAGTAGCAAATTTCCCTCAAGTGGATGACCTAAGGTTTATCAATCCATGGGAGGCGTAGGATGAAGATGGTCTCTCTCAAACAACCATGCAACCAAATAACAAAGAGTCTCTTGTGTCCCCAACACACCCAATACAATGGTAAATTGTATAGGTGCACTAGTTCGGCGAAGAGATGGTGATACAAGTGCAATATGGATGGTAGATAAAGGTTTTTGTAATCTGAAAATGTAAAAAAGCAAGGTAACTAATGATAAAAGTGAGCACAAACGGTATTGCAATGCGTTGAAACAAGGCCTAGGGTTCATACTTTCACTAGTGCAAGTTCTCTCAACAATACTAACATAATTAGATCATATAACAATCCCTCAACATGCAACAAAGAGCCACTCCAAAGTCACTAATAGCAGAGAACAAACGAAGAGATTATTTTAGGGTACGAAACCACCTCAAAGTTATTCTTTCTGATCGATCTATTCAAGAGTTCATACCAGATTAACACCTTAAGACACAAATCAACCAAAACCCTAATGTCACCTAGATACTCCAATGTCACCTAAAGTATCCATGCGTATGATTATACGATATGTATCACACAACCTCAGATCATCTATTCAACCAACACAAAGAACTTCAAAGAGTGCCCCAAAGATACTACCGGAGAGTCAAGACGAAAACGTGTGCCAACCCCTATGCCTAAGTTCATGAGGTCACGGAACTCGCAAGTTGATCACCAAAACATACATCAAGTGGATCGCGTGATATCCCATTGTCACCACAGATAAGCACATGCAAGACATACATCAAGTGTTCTCAAATTCTTAAAGACTCAATCTGATAAGATAACTTCAAAGGAAAAACTCAATTCATCACAAGAAGGTAGAGGGGGAGAAACATCATAAGATCCAACTATAATAGCAAAGCTCACGATACATCAAGATCGTTCTGAATCAAGAACACGAGAGAGAGAGAGAGAGAGAGAGAGAGAGAGAGAGAGAGATCAAACACATAGCTACTGGTACATACCCTCAGCCCCGAGGGAGAACTACTCCCTCCTCGTCATGGAGAGCGCCGAGATGATGAAGATGGCCACCGGAGAGGGATTCCCCCTTCGGCAGGGTGCCGGAACGGGTCTAGATTGGTTTTTGGTGGCAACGGAGGCTTCTGGCGGCGGAACTCCCGATCTAGGTTATTTTCTGGAGGTTTTTGGATTTATAGGAATTTTTGGCGTAGGTCTCACATCAAGAAGGTGCCCAAGTCGTCCACGAGGTAGGCCCACGCACCCGGGGGGTGGGCGCGCCCCCCATCCTCGTGGACGGCCCGGGACTCTTCTGGCCCAACTCTTTTACTCCGGGGTCTTCTTTTGGTCCATAAAAAATCGTCAAAAATTGGCACGTCAATTGGACTCCGTTTGATTTTCCTTTTCTGTGATACTCAAAAACAACGAAAAAACAAAAAGTGGCACTGGGCTCTAGGTTAATAGGTTAGTCCCAAAAATCATATAAATAGCATATAAATGCATATAAAACATCCAAGGTTGATAATATAATAGCATGGAACAATCAAAAATTATAGGTATGTTGGAGACGTATCATCCGCCACCCCATCCCACCCATCAACTGTCGCCCTCCTCCATCACGCCGGAGCCGATACCCCGACGTCGTCATCCACCGCAACCTCAACTGCAATGCCCTGCACGGCTAGTAGTTGAAGCCGAGGCCGAGCCGTCCGTACCCGAGCCAGCTCAACCACGACATTCTACGCCTCATCGTTGCCGCTCCAACTTCGCCACCGTCCACTGCAGCAGAGTTGTTCCTGCTACGCCGTCCTGCACCGTCTCGGATCAGCTTCCCCTCCGCCGACATATGGCCATGGCAACACAGTCAACAATTTGGTTGTGGGTTCGTCCAAGCCTGCACCCTCCTCCGAAACATCGGTTCCCCTGGCAAAAAGAAGAAGATCGCCACGACATGTGGAGGAGACCACACCAGCAATCGAAAATGGTACGCCTCTTCCCTTATTCGTGCAAATCTTACATGTCTGCTTGCACGGTATTCATCCCATAGAAGACACTAGTTGACCACTTCTTCTCGATACTAGATGTTCCTAGTAACTCGCGATGCAAGGTCTCTCCTCATATACTATTTCACCTTAGCTAGAGGTCCGTCGCCCCCTGGATTTCAATTCCTGGTTAGTTGATTCCCAATTAACGGAAGCATTCCCCGGTGTAACAGGCGCTAGTCCGCCTATTACGCCGGGGAAGCAGGGCCTCGGTGTTTATCTTAGGGGCATGTGGGGCCTAGAGCTGCTGGCGCCCGATCTAGAGGTCGACCGGGATTAAAGGGATGGCTGGGGGCGCTGCCAAGCACGGCTATGGTGTGAGGTCGAGGGGAGGGCGGGGCGGCGTAGGCAGGGGTCTGGGCCGGTGGTCGCTCGCGCTTCAAGAAAGATCGTCAACAGTGACTGGCAGGAGGTAGTCGAAGCCAATCTGCATGTTCCTTATAGATCGGACAGTTCATAAAAAAATGACTGGCCTATTTATTTTCAGTCGACTGTTATCTTGATAGGACCACATGTGGTGGTGTGCTGGAGGAGTACCTGCATTTCCTGTGCTCATATATTACAAAATCATATGGAGTAGAATCTCATTTTGTTTGCCATGCAATGTTGTAGAGCTATCATATGTCTCCTGTCATTTATTTTTCAGCCACATGCTATCTGCTACTTTTACAGTGCACTAGTTCTGCACACACTTCACCCATACTCTCACTATTGTGTTTTTATGCAAGGGTATTTCAGACCTTGCCTTGACAGAAGCAGAAAAGAGAAGAGAGAAGTCGCTCCAGCATGGTATGCGGCTAGGACAGACACGTTTCAAGACTTTAAAGGGTGTAGTGTTAGCAGATGGAGACGGGGAATGTAGCTCTGGAGTTGATGATCTCGCTCGACGTGTACCACCATCCCAAGTGCTTGCTTTAACTTCACGGCGTCATATGTGGTTGCATGTTGCATATGGTGTCTAGCTTGTAATCGAAAGGCCGAAGTCGGTCTTTATCAAGGCAAGGAAAGATATTGTTTACATGAACCACCTTCCTGGGAGCACCAGAAGACAAATAGCTAGTCGGGGCACTAGCCGTGCTAGTGACAAGCCCAGCATAGACATGCATCACGTGGAAGCGAACTAAAAAGCCACGATGGTGGCGAAGTAGCCCGCCTCCCACCAGGCTCTCAGGTCCTAGATGATCATTGATACCTCTCCAACATATCTATAATTTTTTATTCCTCCATGCTATATTATCTACTGTTTTGCACATTATTGGGCTTTATTATCCACTTTTATATTATTTTTGGGACTAACCTATTAACCGGAGGCCCAGCCCAGAATTGCTGTTTTTTTGCCTATTTTAGGGTTTCAAAGAAAAGGAATATCAAACGGAGTCCAAACGGAATGAAACCTTCGGGAACATGATTTTCTCACCGAACATGATCCAGGAGACTTGGACCCTACGTCAAGCAACCAACGGGGAGGCCACAAGGTAG
>NC_041384.1:657772987-657788397 GCF_002162155.2 Triticum dicoccoides
ACCGACGTACTCCTTCCTCCTATATATACCTACGTACCCCCAAACGATCAGATACGGAGCCAAAAACCTAATTCCACCGCCGCAACTTTCTGTATCCACGAGATCCCATCTTGGGGCCTGTTCCGGAGCTCCACCAGAGGGGGCATCGATCACGGAGGGCTTCTACATCAACACCATAGCCCCTCCGATGAAGTGTGAGTAGTTTACCTCAGACCTACGGGTCCATAGTTATTAGCTAGATGGCTTCTTCTCTCTTTTTGGATCTCAATACAATGTTCTCCCCATCTCTTGTGGAGAACTATTCGATGTAATCTTCTTTTGCCGTGTATTTGTTGAGATCGATGAACTGTGGGTTTATGATCAACTTTATCTATGAACAATATTTGAATCTTCTCTGAATTGTCTTATGTATGATTGGTTATCTTTGCAAGTCTCTTCGAGTTATCAGTTTGGTTTGGCCTACTAGATTGATCTTTCTTGCAATGGGAGAAGTGCTTAGCTTTAGGTTCAATCTTGCGGTGTCCTTTCCTAGTGACAGTAGGGGCAGCAAGGCACATATTGTATTGTTGCCATCGAGGATAACAATATGGTTTTTTTATCATATTGCATGAAATTATCCCTCTACATCATGTCATCTTGCTTAAGGCGTTTCTCTGTTCTTATGAACTTAATACTCTAGATGCATGCTGGATAGCGGTCGATGTGTGGAGTAATAGTAGTAGATGCAGGCAGGAGTCGGTCTACTTGTCTTGGACGTGATGCCTATATACATGATCATACCTAGATATTCTCATAACTATGCTCAATTCTGTCAATTGCTCAACAGTAATTCGTTCACCCACCGTAAAATACTTATGCTCTTGAGAGAAGCCACTAGTGAAACCTATGGCCCCGGGTCTATCTTCTATCATATTAATCTTCCAATACTTAGTTATTTTCATTGCTTTTATTTTACTTTGCATCTTTATCATAAAAATACCAAAAATATTATCTTATCATATCTATCAGATCTCACTCTCGTAAGTGACCGTGTAGGCATTGACAACCCCTTATCGCGTTGGTTGCAAGGATTTATTTGTTTTGTGTAGGTGCGAGGGACTCGCGCGTAGCCTCCTACTGGATTGATACCTTGGTTCTCAAAAACCGAGGGAAATACTTACGCTACTTTGCTGCATGACCCTTTCCTCTTCAAGGGAAAACCAACGCAAGTGCTCAAGAGGTAGCAAGAAGGATTTCTAGCGCCGTTGCCGGGGAGGTCTACGCAAAAGTCAACATACCAAGTACCCATCACAAACCCTTATCTCCCGCATTACATTATTTGCCATTTGCCTCTCGTTTTCCTCTCCCCCACTTCACCCTTGCCGTTTTATTCGCCCTCTCTCTCTCTCTATCCTCCCTCTCTTTCTCTATTTGCCATTTTATTTGCCCGTTTCTTGTTTGCTTGTGTGTTGGATTGCTTGCTTGTCACAATGGCTCAAGATAATACTAAATTGTGTGACTTTACCAATACCAACAACACTGATTTTATTAGCACTCCGATTGCTCCTCTTACCGATGCGAAATCTTGTGAAATTAATGCTGCCTTGCTGAATCTTGTCATAAAAGATCCATTTTCTGGCCTTCCTAGTGAAGATGCCGCTACCCATCTAAATAGCTGCGTTGATTTGTGTGATATGCAAAAGAAGAAATATGTGGACAATGATATTGTTAAATTAAAGCTATTTCCTTTTTCGCTTATATATCGTGCTAAAGATTGGTTTTCGTCTTTGCCTAAAAATAGTATTGACTCTTGGAATAAGTGCAAAGATGCTTTTATCTCTAAGTATTTTCCTCCCGCTAAGATCATCTCCCTTAGAAACGATATTATGAATTTTAAGCAACTTGATCATGAACATGTTGCACAAGCTTGGGAGAGGATGAAATTAATGATACGTAATTGCCCAGCACATGGTTTAAATTTATGGATGATTATACAAATTTTTTATGCTGGATTGAATTTTGCTTCTAGAAATCTTTTAGATTCGGCCGCGGGAGGCACTTTTATGGAAATCACTTTAGGAGAAGCTACTAAACTCCTAGATAATATTATGGTTAATTATTCTCAATGGCACACCGAAAGATCTACTAATAATAAAGTGCATGCGATAGAAGAAATTAATGTTATGAGTGGAAAGATGGATGAACTTATGAAATTATTTGCTAATAAAAGTGTTCCTTCTGATCCTAATGATATGCCTTTGTCTACTTTGATTGAGAATAATAATGAATCTTTGGATGTGAATTTTGTTGGTAGGAATAATTTTGGTAACAACGCGTATAGAGGAAACTTTAATCCTAGGCCTTATCCTAGTAATTCCTCTAATAATTATGGTAATTCCTACAACAATTCTTATGGAAATTATAATAAGATACCCTATGATTTTTAATCTAATATTAAAGAATGTATTACTTTGCAAAAGAATTTCAATGATTTGATTGAAGAAAAATTGCTTAAGATTGATGAGTTGGCTAGGAACGTTGATAGAATTTCTCTTGATGTTGATTCTTTGAAACTTAGATCTATTCCACCTAAGCATGATATCAATGAGTCTCTCAAAGCCATGAGAATTTCCATTGATGAGTGCAAAGAAAGAACTGCTAGGATTCATGCTAAGAAAGATTCCTTTATAAGAGCGTGTTCTTCTAGTTTCCATGATAATAAAGATGAAGATCTAAAAGTTATTGATGTGTCCCCTATTAAATCTTTGTTTTGCAATATGAGTCTTGATAATGATGGGACTGAATATGATCCACCTTTACCTAGAAGGTGTTCCAAGAATTCGGAGTTTTTAGATCTTGATGCTAAAATTGATAAAAGTGGGATTGGAGAGATCAAAACTTTAAATATCGATGAACCCACTATTTTGGATTTCAAGGAATTTAATTATGATAATTGCTCTTTGATAGATTGTATTTCCTTGTTGCAATCCGTGCTAAATTCTCCTCATGCTTATAGTCAACATAAAGCTTTTACTAAACATATCGTTGATGCTTTGATGCAATCTTATGAAGAAAAACTTGAGTTGGAAGTTCCTATCCCTAGAAAACTTTATGATGAGTGCGAACCTACTATTGAAACTAAAATTAAAGATCATGAATGCTATGCTTTTTGTGATTTGGGTGCTAGTGTTTCCACGATTCCAAAGACTTTGTGTGATTTGTTAGGTTTCCGTGATTTTGATGATTGCTCTCACCTTGCGGATTCCACTATTAAGAAACCTATGGGAAGAATTAATGATGTTCTTATTGTTGCAAATAGTAATTATGTGCTGTAGATTTTATAGTTCTTGATATAGATTGCAATCCTTCATGTCCTATTATTCTTGGTAGACCTTTCCTTGGAACGATTGGTGCAATTATTGATATGAAGGAAGGAAATATTAGATTCCAATTTTTGTTAAGGAAAGGCATGGAACACTTTACTAGAAAGAAAATTAAATTACCTTATGAATCTATTATGAGAGCCACTTATTTATTGCCTACCAAAGATGGCAATACCTAGATCTATCCTTTCTTTTTATGCCTAGCTAGGGGCGTTAAACGATAGCGCTTGTTGGGAGGCAACCCAATTTTATTTTTATTCCTTACTTTGTACTCCTGTTTAGTAATAAATAAATTATCTAGCCTCTGTTTTGGTTGTGTTTTTTGTGTTTAATTAGTGTTTGTGCCAAGTAGAACCGTTGGGAAGACTTGGGGAAAGTCTTGTTAACATTGCTGTAAAAACAGAAACTTTAGCGCTCACGAGAACTGCTGCCATTTTTATTTGGAAAGTTATATTTAGTTAATTCTTTTTGCAGATGATTAATAGATAACTTCCCCACGTCCAGTAATTTATTTTAGAATTTTTGGGGTTCCATATCTTGCGCTAGCTACAGATTACTACAGACTGTTCTGTTTTTGACATATTCTGTTTTTCATGTGTTGTTTGCTTATTTTGATGAATCTATGGCTAGTAAAATAGTTTATAAACCATAGAGAAGTTGGAATACAGTAGGTTTAACACCAATATAAATAAATAATTAGTTCATTACAGTACCTTGAAGTGGTATTTTGTTTTCTTTCGCTAATGGAGCTCACGAGATTTTCTACTTTAAGTTTTGTGTTGTGAAGTTTTCAAGTTTTGGGTACAGATTTGATGGATTATGGAACAAGGAGTGGCAAGAGCCTAATCTTGGGGATTCCCATGGCACCCCCAAGATAATCTAAGGACACCTAAAAGCCAAAGCTTGGGGATGCCCCAGAAGGCATCACCTCTTGCGTCTACTTCTATCGGTAACTTTACTTGGAGCTATATTTTTGTTCACCACATGATATGTGTTTTGCTTGGAGCGTCTTGTATGATTTGAGTCTTTATTTGTTAGTTTACCACAATCATCCTTGCTGTACACATCTTTTGAGAGAGAGACACATGATTCAGAAATTATTAGAATACTCTATGTGCTTCACTTATATCTTTTGAGTTATATAGTTTTGCTCTAGTGCTTCACTTATATCTTTTAGAGCACGGTGGTGGATTTATTTTATAGAAACTATTGGTCTCTCATGCTTCACTTATATTATTTTGAGAGTCTTAAATAGCATGGTAATTTGCTTAATTAATCTGTATATGCTAGGTATACAAGATTAATAATAAAATTCTCTTATGAGTGTGTTGAATACTAGGAGAAGTTTGATGCTTGATGATTGTTTTGAGATATGGACATGGTGATATTAGAGTCATGCTAGTTGAGTAGTTGTGAATTTGAGAAATGCTTGTGTTGAAGTTTGTGATTCCCATAGCATGCATGTATGGTGAACCGTTATGTGATGAAGTCGGAGCATGATTTATTTATTGATTGTCTTCCTTATGAGTGGCGGTCGGGGACGAGCGATGGTCTTTTCCTACCAATCTATCCCCCTAGGAGCATGCGTGTAATACTTTGCTTCGATAACTTGTAGATTTTTACAATAAGTATATGAGTTCTTTATGACTAATGTTGAGTCCATGGATCATACGCACTCTCACCCTTCCACCATTGCTAGCCTCTCTAATACGCGCACCTTTCACCGGTATCATACACCCACCATATACCTTCCTCAAAACAGCCACCATACCTACCTATCATGGCATTTCCATAGCCATTCCGAGACATATTGCTATGCAACTTTCCACTGTTCCGTTTATTATGACACGCTCCATCATTGTCATATTTCTTTGCATGATCATGTAGTTGACATCGTATTTGTGGCAAACCCACCGTTCATAATTCTTTCATACATGTCACTCATGAGTCATTGCATATCCCGGTACACTGCCGGAGGCATTCATATAGAGTCATATCTTGTTCTAAGTATCGAGTTGTAATTCTTGAGTTGTAAGAAAATAAAAGTGTGATGATCATCATTATTAGAGCATTGTCCCAAGTGAGGAAAGGATGATGGAGACTATGATTCCCCCACAAGTCGGGATGAGACTCCGGACGAAAAAAATAGGCCATAAAAAGAAGAAGAGAAAAGGCCCAAATAAAAAAATGAGAGAAAAAGAGAGAAGGGATAGTGCTACTATCCTTTTACCACACTTGTGCTTCAAAGTAGCACCTTGATCTTCATAGTAGAGAGCCTCCTATGTTGCCACTTTCATATACTAGTGGGAATCTTTCATTATAGAACTTGGCTTGTATATTCCAATGATGGGCTTCCTCAAAATGCCCTAGGTCTTCGTGAGCAAGCAAGTTGGATGCACACCCACTTAGTTTCTTTTTGAGCTTTCATATACTTATAGCTCTAGTGCATCCGTTGCATGGCAATCCCTACTCACTCACATTAATATCTATTAATGGGCATCTCCATAGCCCATTGATACGCCTAGTTGATGTGAGACTATCTTATCCTTTTTGTCTCCTCCGCAACCACCATTCTATTCCACCTAAAGTACTATGTCCATGGCTCATGCTCATGTATTGCGTGAAGATTGAAAAAGTTTTGAGAATGTCAAAAGTATGAAACAATTGCTTGGCTTCTCATCGGGGTTGTGCATAATTTAAATACTTTGTTGGTGAAGATAGAGCACAGCTAGACTATATGATTCTGTAGGGATAACTTTCTTTGGCCATGTTATTTTGAAGAGACATAATTACTTAATTAGTATGCTTGAAGTATTATTATTTCTATGTCTGTCGGTGTCAAAACCGGCGGATCTCGGGTAGGGGGTCCTGAACTGTGCGTCTAAGGCGGATGGTAACAGGAGGCTGGGGACACAATGTTTTACCCAGGTTCGGGCCCTCTTAATGGAGGTAAAACCCTACGTCCTGCTTGATTAATATTGATGATATGGGTAGTACAAGAGTAGATCTACCACGAGATCGGAGAGGCTAAACCCTAGAAGCTAGCCTATGGTCTGATTGTATGTTGTAGTTATTGTGTCCTATGGACTAAAACCCTCCGGTTTATATAGACACCGGAGAGGGTTAGGGTTACACAAGGTCGGTTACAAAGGAGGAGATATTCATATCCGTATTGCCTAGCTTGCCTTCCATGCCAAGTAGAGTCCCATCCGAACACGAGACGAAGTCTTCAATCTTGTATCTTCATAGTCCAACAGTCCGGCCAAAGGATATAATCCTGCTGTCCGGAGACCTCCTAATCCAGGACTCCCTCAGTAGCCCCTGAACCAGGCTTTCAATGACGATGAGTCCGGCGCGCAGTATTGTCTTCGGCATTGCAAGGCGGGTTCCTCCTCCAAATACATCACAGAAGAATTTGAATACAAGGATAGTGTCCGACCCTGCAAAATAAGTTCCATATACCACCGTAGAGAGAATAATATTTCCGCAAATCTAATTTGCGGACTTGTTTTGGCAACACGACATTATGCCATGGCCCGATGATTATTCGAACCGTTTTCTTTAACTAGCCCCGCACATAACGCGAGGCAATTTTTTGACACGTCTCGTTGAAGCAGATATCGTGTCCCTTTATTACGGGATTCTCATCAATACGGGCGTGGGTAACCCATCCGTGTCTAGGACTCCTAGATTATAGGCAAGTCCCAAACGGCTACGGAGAGGACGCTTGATATTCACCCTCTTTATAAAGGGACAAGGCTTTTACCTTTTTCCCTCCCATGCTCAATCGAATCCTTCCCCCGCCTCGAGTTCTAACACCCAAAGCCCAGGTCAGGTGCTCTGGACCTTCAATCATGTCCGGATCTAGCCTTCAAGGCCGATGGATGACCTCCTCCGTTACGGAAGAAGACATCAAGAAGTTGAGGGAGGCCAGATACCGGACCGCTGAGGTTTCGCATCGGCTGCCTGCCCGAGGGCAGGTCGTCCCTACTCCTGAACCCAACAAAGACGTCGTGTTCATCTCCCACTTCCTCCGAGGACTAGGCCTCACTCTGGATCCCTTCGTCAGGGGGTTGATGTTTTATTACGGGCTAGATTTCCACGATCTAGCCCCGGACTCCTTTCTCCACATCTCGACATTCATTGTCGTGTGTGAGGCCTTCCTCCGCATTACCCCTCACTTCGGCCTGTGGCTCAAGACCTTTGACGTGAAGCCGAAGATGGTCAAGGGGCAGTATGCAGCGTGCGGAGGCATATTAATAAGCAAGATAGCAGGAGCTCCGTGGCCCAAAGGTTCCTTTCCAGAGGTGTCCCGATTATGGCAACAGGAGTGGTTTTACATCACAGCTCCCAGAAGTGCCAAGTGGGTGGCTGCCCCTGCTTTCCGCTCAGGCCCTCCACCGCAACTGATATCATGGATTAGCAGAGGGCTGAGCTGGGATCCTGCCAAGGACGTGCCTGTACTGCAAAGTTGCATCAAAAATCTCTTCGAAGGAGATTTCAGTTTGATTATGGTGGTGCAAGTCATGCTGGTTCGTCGAGTCCAGCCTTGCAAACGCCGGACCCTCCGCATGTGGGAGTTCAACCCAGAAGGGTCGAGTACTATTCAGAATTTCCTCGGCCTGACGCACGAGGAGATGTACAAATCATTCTTCGGACCCCAAATAGAGTGTCCGGATACTACCGAGGACGTGGGCCTGAGCAGCAACCGCATCGCCGACCAAGTAAGTTATCCTTTAGCCGAACACACCGTCTTTCATTTATCATGACGTTATTCTGAGAAATCGCTCTTTGACCAGGACTGGATAACAAAGGCAAAGATGATTCGGTGTTCGGCCCCCCTTCCTGAGGGTTTGGAAAATCCGGTACTGGAAAAGATGCTCGAACTAGAACCTTGCCCAGAGCCCTCAAAGGAAGACAAAGGGGGGAATAATGAGGGCGAAAGCGGGCCTCCATCGCTACCTATTCTGACCGAGGGAACGAGAGCCTCCGTGAGGGAGGATAACCGAGGGGAGGAATCGGACATTCTCTCACCCCGGGGAAGGAAGAGGACTACCTCTGAAGATCCAGAAACCAAGGTTTCCAAGCGGGAGAAGAAATCTCCACCAGAGGGTCCTGCCTTGGAGGGTGCTCTTGTCGCACGAAGTCCGCACGGGGATCAGCCCTCCAACAAGCTGTAAATAATCAGAAAGTACTTTAATAGTGGGGATATACTACCTTACCTCTGAGGAAAATAACCGAAGTATTTATTGCAGTTCGGATCTTAGCCCTTCTTACCAGAGCTCGTCTTCGGGGGATCTTCTTCCGGAGATGATGGAGAGCGAAACACCTCCCCCGGACTCCTCCGCTCAAGAAGTGGGTGACCTTGAAGTGTCGTCACGGAGGGCCTCTCCGGATCCGGTGAGGCCAGAAGATAATCCTATAGTCACCCGAAGTCCCCAGCGTCCAGCTCTCGAAGAGAGCAAACAAAAGAGTCCGGCACCGTCTGGTATGCAGTCGGACGTACTGAGAGAGCTGTTGGAGCGAGCGGTCATCTCAGAAGGACACCGTACATTGATGGGTACGGTGACGGAAAGGATCTCATCCACCGAAAATGGGTTGCATGATGCCTTTATGAGTCTACTGACGGGCTTTGAGGTACGTAAAATGATGTACATTTGTGATGGTACCGCACATTTTTAGGTGTGCCCTATGTAGATAGTAGCCCCTGAGACTCTGGTTGTCTCCAAGAATGGCGGCAAATAGAGGATCGTAGTCCCAGGCAATAACCATACCGCTTTAATGTGCAGGTAGTGGGAGCTCCGGTGGCTAGCCGGACTCATGAATTTGCCGAACTGAAGCGGCAACTGGATGCGGCGGATGCCGACATCGAGCTTGTTAACAAGAGGCTTGACGAGGCACAGGGTAAGTGTTATTTTCTGGTGAGTGCCACATAGTAAGAGCAGCATGATGCCAGTATCTTTAATATGTTGTGACTGCAGATGGAGCTGCCACCGTGGAAACCTTGCGGGCGGAACTTGCCCGAGCCAAAGAACAAGCAAGGATTAGTAATGCGGCTACTTTGAAGGCGGCCGAAGAGTTGAAAACCGAGAAGGCCGCCCATTGCGAGAGCAAAGAGAAGATGGCCAAGATGGTCATAGAATTAAAAGACACTGCCGACCGTTGTCAGTTCCTTGAAAAAGAAAACCGATTGAAGGCAGCGGGCCTTGAAAAGGCCATGATGACGAACAAAGACACCCACTCTGCTATGAGAGCAAAGAAGGAGGAGCTGCAGGAAGCCGGGGATATTGCGGCTGGGAAGCCCTTCATGCTACGGAGAAAGTTCGAAGATCCACGGTGTGCCCCTCTGGATCGACTATGGAGTTCGGCAGACGCATATATGGACTTGGCGGCGAGCGCTGCCGATGCGGCCAAATACTTCCAAGGTCAAACAGATCGTGAAGTGGACAAGCTGTTCTGGTCGCAATTCAACGTTCCAGAGCATCCATTTCCATTGACTGATCAGCTAGCCGAATGGGCCGAACTAAATAGGTTGTCCGGACTCGCCATGAGGTCTGTCGTGGATCAGCTGTGGCCAGAAAAGCCGAAGCCAAACAGCTATTTCAGCTTAGTGCAGCAGTTCCTTGGTGCGGTGCCGCGCATCAATGCGATGAAGAGGTCGGCGTGCATAGAAGGCTCGCGGATGGCCCATGCCCGTGTTAAAGCATACTGGGCAGAGATGGATGCTACCACTGTTGCGGCTCAGGGTTCGGCCATAGGCCGAGTGGCTGCCGAGCACTATTTCGAAGAGGTTCTCGAGGGTGCTCGTTTGATAGAGGCCCAGTGCTCGAAAAATATTATGTTTGAGTGACATGTATTCCCATTGTAAACACAATGTTTTTATGAAATTTATTAAGGTTGTGTTTATACTTTTGCCTGAAAGTAATATGATGTGCCTCATGTGCGGCCGTTTATGTATACATGTGTATAACCTGAGAGATTGCAGTCGTCGGCTTCAGCCCCCACACATATAATGTGGAGGTGTTCGCAGAAGATGCATGTTCACACTTAACCCAACGTCTTGGTCCTATTAAGGAGGTGATAGCGCAGCGAACGAGGCAACCGGACTATGGTGCTTTAACACTTTCACTTAGCCATAGGAGTTTGACGGTGGGGCTACTATATAGCCCCTATTGGCTCCACACTCTCCTGAATTCGGGGTGCGTATATGCCTGGCCGGGAAACGGCCCTTCGTTAAGGCGGAGGAACTCTAACATTCCGATGGGTCATCGAGGGGTTGACCAGTCTCACACTATATCATGACAGTCAGTTTTCGGCTTTCTCTACTGAGGTGTTCGTCCGGATGACCCGGGGAACAATCGCAGTAGTTCTCCTAGTGCTACCTTAGCCGATAGAGCGGAACGTAACGTACCAAAACATAGGAGCCGGGCAAACCCAACATTTTACCAAAGACATGATTCGGAGCTGATGCATATAAGGCCAAACTCGCGACGCCGAACACTCCCTAAGGTATTCGGTCTTTAATTCTTTATGGTATAAACCGGGCCTAGATAGTGCCCTTTGTAAGAAGCCCCTGGTGTCCAGGTACGTGCATTATTATGACGTGGCCACATGCCAAGATTCCAGCATCCTTCTCAATTGTACTTAGAATCCGAGGGATGTGTATCAACAAGAGATAGTAAAAAAGGTTGACGCAGGGTCTTAATCTAAAAAGAATCCTTTGGGCGGGTCCCTGCTGCGCGTCTGCGCCTGTGTCTCCATTGTGCCGTATCCTGGACGGGTGTAGCACGATGGTCATCTGTAAAAGAGAGAAACTTAGGTGAAAAGTTGTCGTGCAAAAAGGTAGGTTTGAAGAAACCATGTATAATTCAAGATGAGTAAAAATTGCCACTTGTCTACGCGCATTGAGCCCCTTGTATTTGTAATAGGGGTGTGGCTTATCAAACCTGTGTGAGTTACAGATAGCTGCACCGGACTCGTCTAACCGTGTTCGTGGTCTTGACGACCTATCAAATGCTTTAGCTGGTGAGGCCCTTTTTAGTGTGCGGCTGCCAAGGCAGTCGCACTCCCTTCGGCGCGCAGGGATCGCTTAATATTTCCATTCACTGTAATGATGCCACGTGGACCGGGCATCTTAAGCGTAAGGGAAGCGTAATGCGGTATTGCATTAAAGCGAGCGAAAGCTTCACGTCCAAGTAGTGCTTGATAGCCACTTTGGAACGGAGCAATGTGGAATGTTAAATTTTCGCTACGGAAGTTATCGGGGAAGCCGAATATAACCTCTAGTAGCAGGGAGCCTGTGCAATGAGCCCCTGGGCCTGGCGTTACTCCTTTAAGGGTAGTATTGCTTAGGCAAATTTTCGTTGGGTCTATCCCCATTTTGCGGATTGTATCCTGGTATATTAGGTTTAAACTGCTGCCACCGTCCATCAGGACTCGTGTAAAGTGGTATCCGTCAATTATTGGGTCTAATACCAGGGCAGCCCATCCTGCACGTCAGATACTTGCTGAGTAATCACGATGGTCGAAAGTGATCGGTTGAGACGACCAGTGGCAGGACTCAGTGGTGATAGGCCCTTGGGCGTACTTTTCTGGGAGTGCCGCTTTGTTTCTCCCCTTGATCACGTGTAACACGTTTACTGTTTTGACTTCTGGTGGAAATTTTCTTTGTTCCCTAGTGTCTTGCTGGAGAGGCTCATCCTCGTCTTCGCTTGGTGTATCTTCCCCCTTGTGTACGGCGTTGAGCTTGCCGGACTGCTTGAAGACCCAACATTCTCTGTGGGTATGATTAGCGGGTTTACCAGGGGTGCTATGGATCTGACATATTTGGTCTAGAATTTTGTTGAGGCTGGACAGTTCGTCTCTGGCGCCCTTAGAGGGCGGCTTTTGCTGACTTGGCCGAGAGCTTTTGAATCTGGCGTTTACTGTCGTGCTCTTCGTGTTGTCTTCTTTATTTCGGCGTTTGTTATTGTTGTTGCGCTGTGATTTCCCGTTTCCATCTCTAACTTCGGATGTACTGGGGTCGCTGGTGTTGCATCTGGCTAGCCAGCTATCCTCACCATGCAAAAGCGGGTCATGAGGCTTGTTAGTGCTGCCATTGTTCTCGGCTTTTCTTGACCGAGGTGTCTGGCAAGCCATTCGTCATGGACGCTATGCTTAAAAGTTGCCAAGGCTCCGGCGTCCGGACAGTCGACTATTTGGTTCTTTTTAGTAAGAAACTTGTTCCAAAGCTTTCGGGCTGACTCTCCGGGCTGTTGAGTTATATGACTCAAATCGTCCGTGTCCGGAGGTCGGACATAAGTCCCTTGAAAATTTGCCCGAAAAGCGTCTTCGAGCTCTTCCCAGCTTCCAATGGAGCTTTCGGGGAGGCTTTTAAGCCAGTGCTGAGCTGGCCCTTTGAGTTTGAGGGGTAAATACTTAATGGCGTGGAGATCATCTCCTCGAGCCATATGGATATGGAGGATATAGTCCTCAATCCAGACCCCAGGGTCTGTTGTTCCGTCGTATGCCTCTATGTTTACGGGTTTGAATCCCTCTAGAAATTCATGGTCCAGCACCTCGTTGGTGAAACATAGGGGGTGTGCGGCACCCCTGTATCTGGGTGTACCGTAGTGTTCGGATGTTTGTTGTGTTGCATCGTGTGCTGGAGCGCGCCTGCGTGGTCCATAGATGGATCTGGTTGTGTCGTCCTTTTGATGCGAGCCCTCGCGTGGATCGCGTATTGGCTTAAGTGCGGCATTGCTTGCCGCTCTATGTTGGCCGTGAGGTCGTCTATCCGGCCAGGTGGCTGTTTTTATTTTTGGTTGTGGGGGATCTAAGGCCTCCTCATCGAATTCAGGTAGCAACTTCCACTTCAGGTAGCTCTTGGTGGGGCGATTACCGCTGTACTTCGCTGCTGCATTGAGTACTTTGCTCCATCTAATTCCGAGTGTGTCTTGTGCAGCCTTGAGTCTTTGCTTCTGCTTTTTTAGACTCCTCACGGTGGCAACAAGCCTTTGACGGGAATTCTGTTGCTCCGGGTGTCTGTCCGGTGTGAAGTCGTCCGGACTATTATCTTTGATAGAGTCAGGTTGTTCGGCTTGATCCTCCGTGTTGCCGTGGTCCGGCAATGGTTCCCCCTGCTCTAACGCTGGGTCTGTATGATCGTTGTTTCTACCCAGGCGGGATTTGGGGTGGCGCTTACGCCACCGCTTTGACTGCTTATCGAGGGGATAACCCTTCGTTGCGTCCTTCCGTTCCTTGTCGTCATTTTCTTTTGGTGTGTTCACCATGTATACGTCATGTGGTGAAGTGGGCGTCCAGTGCCCTGTGGGCAGTGGTTCCTCTTTGTTTCCCGCATCATCGTCCATACCGTCAATGTCTTCGGAGTCGAAGTCGAGCATGTCGGTTAAGTCATCGACAGCGGCTACTAAGTGGGTGGTGGGTGGTCCGAGAATTTCTTCGTCGTCCGCATCCCAGTCCTGCCGGACATAGTTTGGCCAGGATCCTCCTGACAAGGAGAGAGACCTTAATGAGTTCAGTATGTCGCCAAAGGGAGAGTGCTGAAAAATATCCGCGGAGGTAAACTCCATGATCGGTGCCCAATCGGATTCGATAGGAACGGGCGTAGGCGGCTCGGAGTCCGTGGCCGGAGAAGGATCCGGCAGTTTAACAACATGGCTCTCGTGCAAGGTAAGGTCGATGTTCGGCTCAATCGCCGCTAAGGGTAAGGCTTCCGCAGCGGGGTCCATCCACCCGTCCGCAGAAGGCGCAACTGGCTCCGAATTGAGGGTCGGAGCGGCTGCCGGTGCGATCTTAACACTGTCCGATGGTAGAACTAAATCATACTCATCGTGACCGCGTGACGCGCAAGGCAGAGGCTCGAATCCGTCGAAGATCAAGTCTCCGCGGATATCGGCCATGTAGTTTAAGCTTCCAAACCTGACCTGGTGGCCAGGGGCGTAACTTTCAATCTGCTCCAGATGGCCAAGCGAATTGGCCCGCAGTGCAAAGCCGCCGAACACGAAGATCTGTCCGGGGAGAAAAGTCTCACCCTGGACTGCATCGCTATCGATGATAGTAGGAGCCATCGAGCCTAATGGCGACGACACAGAGGAACTCTCAGTGAAAGCACCAATGTCGGTGTCAAAACCGGCGGATCTCTGGTAGGGGGTCCCGAACTGTGCGTCTAAGGCGGATGGTAACAGGAGGCTGGGGACACAATGTTTTACCCAAGTTCGGGCCCTCTTGATGGAGGTAAAACCCTACGTCCTGCTTGATTAATATTGATGATATGGGTAGTACAAGAGTAGATCTACCACGAGATCGGAGAGACTAAACCCTAGAAGCTAGCCTATGGTCTGATTGTATGTTGTAGTTGTTGTGTCCTACGGACTAAAATCCTCCGGTTTATATAGACACCGGAGAGGGTTAGGGTTACACAAGGTCGGTTACAAAGGAGGAGATATTCATATATGTATTGCCTAGCTTGCCTTCCATGCCAAGTAGAGTCCCATCCGAACACGAGACGAAGTCTTCAATCTTGTATCTTCATAGTCCAACAGTCCGGCCAAAGGATATAATCCGGCTGTCCGGATACCCCCTAATCCAGGACTCCCTCAATGTCAATATTAAACTTTTATCTTGAATCTTTCGGATCTGAATATTCATGCCACAATTAAGAAGAATTACATTGAAATTATGCCAAGTAGCATTCCACATAAAAAATTCTTTTTTATCATTTACCTACTCGAGGACGAGCAGGAATTAAGCTTGGGGATGCCTGATACCTCTCCAACGTATCTATAATTTTCGATTCCTCCATGCTATATTATCTACTGTTTTGCACATTATTGGGCTTTATTATCCACTTTTATATTATTTTTGGGACTAACCTATTAACCGGAGGCCCAGCCCATAATTGCTGGTTTTTTTGCCTATTTTAGGGTTTCAAAGAAAAGGAATATCAAACGGAGTCCAAACGGAATGAAACCTTCGGGAACGTGATTTTCTCACCGAACATGATCAGGAGACTTGGACCCTACGTCAAGCAACCAACAGGGAGGCCAC
>NC_041384.1:657788737-657920331 GCF_002162155.2 Triticum dicoccoides
ACGCGCGCCCTTCGCCCTCGTGTGCCCCCTGTTGCTCCGCCGACGTACTCCTTCCTCCTATATATACCTACATACCCCCAAACGATCAGATACGGAGCCAAAAACCTAATTCCACTGCCGCAACTTTCTGTATCCACGAGATCCCATCTTGGGGCCTGTTCCGGAGCTCCGCCGGAGGGGGCATCGATCACGGAGGGCTTCTACATCAACACCATAGCCCCTCCGATGAAGTGTGAGTAGTTTACCTTAGACCTATGGGTCCATAGTTATTAGCTAGATGGCTTCTTCTCTCTTTTTGGATCTCAATACAATGTTCTCCCCATCTCTTGTGGAGAACTATTCGATGTAATCTTCTTTTGTCGTGTGTTTGTTGAGACCGATGAACTGTGGGTTTATGATCAACTTTATCTATGAACAATATTTGAATCTTCTCTGAATTCTTTTATGTATGATTGGTTATCTTTGCAAGTCTCTTCGAATTATCAGTTTGGTTTGGCCTACTAGATTGATCTTTCTTGCAATGGGAGAAGTGCTTAGCTTTGGGTTCAATCTTGCGGTGTCCTTTCCCAGTGACAGTAGGGGCAGCAAGGCACGTATTGTATTGTTGCCATCGAGGCTAACAAGATGGGGTTTTTATCATATTGCATGAATTTATCCCTCTACATCATGTCATCTTGCTTAAGGCGTTACTCTGTTCTTATGAACTTAATACTCTAGATGCATCCTGCATAGCGGTCGATGTGTGGAGTAATAGTAGTAGATGCAGGCAGGAGTCGGTCTACTTGTCTTGGACGTGATGCCTATATACATGATCATACCTAGATATTCTCATAACTATGCTCAATTTTGTCAATTGCTCAACAGTAATTCGTTCACCCATCGTAAAATACTTATGCTGTTGAGAGAAGCCACTAGTGAAACCTATGGCCCCGGGGTCTATCTTCTATCATATTAATCTTCCAATACTTAGTTATTTTCATTGCTTTTATTTTACTTTGCATCTTTATCATAAAAATACCAAAAATATTATCTTATTATATCTATCAGATCTCACTCTCATAAGTGACCGTGTAGGGATTGACAACCCCTTATTGCGTTGGTTGCGAGGATTTATTTGTTTTGTGTAGGTGCGAGGGAGGCGCGCATAGCCTCCTACTGGATTGATACCTTGGTTCTCGAAAACTGAAGGAAATACGTACGCTACTTTGCTACACCACCCTTTCCTCTTCTAGGGAAAACCAACGCAAGTGCTCAAGAGGTAGCAATCATGCTCACCACTCCAACCGGATGTCTAGCTTGTATTGCTTCCAATTTTGTTAAATTGCATCTGCTTAGCTTACACACTATACCTTTGAATATGACACGCCTTCCTGTTTTTGGTACATACTAGTACATCTGTCTATTAACCATGTTCCTACATCAAACTAATGTTCTTGTGTATCCCTCATCAATCACTTATGTTGAGGCAACATCAGCCTCCCCACAGCGTCATCCTCCCCACATGATTCTCAAGAAACAACAAGGCTAGATGAAGATAGTGAATGTAGCTCTATAGTTGATTACCGCATTTCCCCTACACTAGCATCGCAAGTGCTTGCTCTAACTTGGCAGCGTGATATGTGGTTGCATGTTGCATATGGTGTCTAGATTGTAATTCTTCTAATCTGGTTAAATTGCATGTGATATTCTGCTTAGTTTATACATTATACCTGTTAATGTGACATGCCTTCCTGTTTTTAGTACATAGTACATCTATCTATTAACCATGTCCTTACATAAAACTATTGTTTTTTTTGTATCCTGCATAAATCAATATGACGAGACACCTTTAGTATATGCACTGTGATATTAGTTGCATCTTTCATATGATTTATAGCATGCGCTACTTCTAATTTGTTGAAATGCCATTTATGATGGGACGCTTTTAACTTGGCAGAGTCATATAGGTTGCATCTTTCATGTGGTGTCTAGCTTGCATTGCTTCTTATTTGTTGAAATGGTTTCTGCTTACTTTACACAAACTGTTGTGAATATGCCATGCCGTCCTGTTTTTCATATTATTCCATCCTGGAATCATGTGTTTGCCTTACATCAAAGTAGTGATTGTCAGTATCATGCATGAATGAGTTCTGAAGAGTGAATTTTATTGTTTTTTGTTGTCGGTTTTACTTGACAATTCAAAATCAATAAAGCGGAAGGAAGTTAGCAAGGCAGCGGATGAAGGTGCTCCTTCCAAATGGAGGGCCTCTACAGATTCTACTCCTCCATCCCCCCAAGATGATTTCCAAGACAACACATGCATAGACACTCAACGTAGTTGTGTTGGTGATGAGCACGTCTCCCCTAGTGCACCATCATAGGTGCTCCCTCTAACTTGGCACTGTTATATGTGGTTGCATGTTATGTATGATGTCTAGCTTGTATTGCTTCTAATTTTGTTGAATTTCATCTGCTTACTTTACACATTATATTTGTGACTAAGACACGTGTTCCTATTTCTAGAACATACAATATATGTTTATCACACCATGTTCTTACATCAAAGTACTACTGTTGTGTAACATGCAACAATCACTTATGACGTTTAACATGGGAGTGTGATATCGGTTACATCTCGCATTCTTTTCTAGCTTGTACTACTTCTAATTTGTTGAAATGGCACTTATGACGAGACAGTTTTAACTTGGTAGAGTGATATTCGTTGCATCTTTCAAATGGTGTCTAGCTTTCATTACTTCTAATTTGTTGAAATGCCTTCTGCTTAGTTTACACATCATAGCTGTGAATATGCAATGTTGTCCTTTTTTCTTACACATTCAATCGTCCTATCATGCGGTCGCCTTACGTTAAAGTAGTGCTCGTCAGCAACCTGCATCAATGAGTTCTGAAAAATGAATTTTTATTCATTTTTCTTGTGGGTTTGACTTGACAAGGCAATACAATTAAGAAAGAGGAAGGAAAAAAATAAGGCAGGGACTGATGGCGGTCTTCCGGCAAAACCGGCATCCGAGGTGCTTTCTCTAGCTTGGTAGTGTGATATTGTTAACTTGGCAGAGCGATATTTGTAGCATCTTCCATATGGTGTCTAGCTTCCATTGCATTGCTTCTAATTTAGTGAAATGTCTTCTACTTAGTTTACACATCATAGTTCTGGTTATCTCATGCCGTCCTGTTTTTCGTACATATTACATCCTCCTATTATGTGGTTGTCTAACATCAAAGTTCAGTTCGTCTGTATCACGCATCAATTTGTTCTGAAGAACTAAATTGTTATTCCTTTTTCTTGTCGGCTTGACTTAACATGGCACAGAGAAAGAGGAAGCAACACAGAACGACAGGGAAAGGGAAGTGGAAGAATCCTGCAGATTCTGCTGGTACTGATGGTGCAATAGAAGGTCAAAGTCCAGCGGAAAATTGTACCGATAGGGTATCCCATGCTACACGAGCTACAGAACAAGCCAAACAGAAACAAATAGCTGCCACCAAACAAGCAAAGACAGCCCTGGTTGTTGCAGCACCTTCCATAGTACCACTAGTTGCACGATTTACTCAGTGGTCAACTCAGCTAGCAGCACGTTCCCAAGCTCCCTTGCCACCTGACACTACTTCCGAAGCACTCTTGACACAAGATGAGTTGGAAAGATCAGATGAACTTTGTGAGCTTCAACAGCAAGAAGGTGGTTGCTGGAGTCAAGTTACAGTTGCATGCTTCTTTATATGTAGTCTCATAGTTTGATGTACACTAACACTTCATATGTTCATTGTTGGACTAGCACCTAGGCGCAAGAGGAAATAAACATCAGGGATAATGCTCGATAGGTTAACTAAATCTAGAGGAGGAAGAATGGAGATCCGTTTTGAGGCAGGTTTAAAAAGGCCACGTGATGCTACAGAGTCAGCCAAGTTAGTATCAGAGGCAGCGGTTGTCGTTAGGTGTCATGTACATATCCTCCCAACATGGATTGACAAAGACGAAACCCAGTTCAACACCTTCCTCGACCATTTATCTGTAAGTATGGTTATGTATGGAAACTAGTAATATCGTCTTGCTCTGTCCAATACTTTCTAGGTTGCTGATAATGAGACTCCCATAATTTTCAACATATGAGGTTCAAATTGGATAGCCAAGATGATGCAACCAGACAAGCTTGCACCCATGTTTTCAAGTCTGCTCTGTGAGTATCGGTATAACTTGAGGAAAACTCACTTTGAAGGCAAGGCTAACAGTGAACTTTCCCAAACATCTCCAATGGAAAATATATCGGATGAAGACTGGAGAGGCCTCGTTAAACACTGGTCTGATCCGAAGTATCAGGTACATTATATATATGTGATCAGATCACATGTTGAAGTCCTATTTACGCATGTGCCACACAAATCTATCTTCTTGTAGGTGAACTGTTCAAAGAACAAGGCCAACCGTACGAAAGTGAAATTCCAACAGATGACAGGATCTCATAGCTATATTGCACACTGCGAGGCTCTTGTAATTAGCTGTTGTTTCACTCTTTTCGATGTAACATATTATCATATCTATATTGATTTGTTCCAAATGCAGAGGAAAGCCTGCAAGGACCAAAAAGTACCTGAATCAAATGTTGTGGGAATCTTCAAGGACTGTCACACCAGCAAGACGAAGGGCATGACTACACCAGTCAAAGCCGCTGTTGTAAGTCCTTAATCCTCATGCCTTTTAACTACTACTTACTCTTACTTGTGCCTTTAACTGCATGGTTTGTAGCCAATGTCTATTACTCTTTTCAATTTTATACACAATTGTCTTAGCATATCATTGCACCTTACAAGGTTTAAAAGAGAGGAGTGATGTTCCTTTGATCTTGACCTGTAATCTAGTTTCGTGCTGGACTTGCCCACACAACATTTCAATTGCATGTTTGTCTGTTCTCAGTTGTTTTGTGATATTAATGATGTCATACTATGCTTACTGTATTATAAACTTTATCTCTTTATCCTTAGCTGTCAATACAATGTGAAGAAATAGACAATACATTAGCCATGGTACATGGTCATATGTTTGGAACCTGGTTTTATTATGTACTTTGCAATAAAATACAACTAATATTTTACATGGGTTCACCAGAATAAGTTCTGTATATAGACCAAAGCTGTTTTGTTTGGTTTTGCTGCCTCCTTAATATCGTCTATTCTGGTACTACTAATGTAAAAACTCAACTTTTCAGCAAGCTATGGAAAAAATGGTGGAACCGCCACCTTCTGAAGGTGGTGAGGCAACTATAACCGCAATGTCAGCTCTTGCTACAGTGGGTCGGTACCTATCCACTAACAGTGCCAAAAGCACATTCCTGCGTAATACTGGGTTGGTTGTTAAGGCAATCTCGTCCAAACTGCCTCATGATCAAGATATGCAAGCTCAAATAGTGTTATATCTGTGCTCCAGACACAAGTCCGTTCCCTAAGAGAGACCCTTTGTGAAACAAGGACAGACATTGTTCGATGTCATCAAGATATGCATGGTTTTGAAACTAGACTATCAGACATTTGCTATGTTGTTCAGGAGCCTAGGAGAAATGAAGGCGAAGGTTATGGTGCTCCATCGGACAATACAGCATGAAAACGTAACAGTCAGGTCAAATGAACTAAGCTTCTGAACTTCTGGTGGTGCATTTATCTGCCAGACTGTTAACTTTTATGCCAACCTTCCTTTTGTTTTATAGTTGTAATTTGTTTTGTTACAATATAAAATTTGTTCTTAATGTCCAGCCACCGGCTGAAGAAAACTGCAAGCCATTTTTGTATAGTGTAGGGTGTTCCCTATATTTGCACTGGTGGCGATCTTTGACGCCTTAATAGCCTAGCGTTAGTTTCAGGCTTATTTATTTCCTAGTCTTCTTTTCTCCTGGTTTGCTAGTGGCCGCAACAACCATGGGCCATATACGGACCGTGGTAACCTTGACCCTGCTACGCGCTGTAGGATCCATGGGCCTCCTATGGGCCGTCTTTAAATGGGCCTCCAACACGGCCGTAGAATCGGTGAGCTTCAGGTCATTGGATAAATGGGTCTACATGGGCCGTAACAGGCGTAATTAGTATCGGCCCAGTACGGCAATGGGCCGTTAACAGGACGGAGGACAGCAAAGGCTTAATTCTGTCACAAGCATAACGGGTCGTTAATGGGCCAGAATATAGGACGGGCTAGAAATGGCGCAACGGGTTAACAGGCTAGAAACGGGCCGACTCTTGCCACGGGCCGAATTTGGCCCATTAGGGGAACATGGCAGTAATGGGCCGAAAGTAATCGAGGGCCAGAAAGGAGTCCAAGAACGTATGGGTCGTCAGTTGGCCAAAATCTAACATGGGTTGGAAATGGCCCATGTGAATCATGGTCCATTAACGGGTACAAAGAAATTTACTATTCATTATGGGCTAGAGTCACCGTGGGTATCTAAAGGGCCTAAAGATACGAAGGCCTCATATGGGCCGAAAGATGTCATGGGCCATACATGGGCCGAAAGTGAAACGGGCTGGTGTTATATTCGACGGCCCACATAATGTTGTTGGGCCGATTTCGTGTAGGCCCTGATGGGCCGTGAGTTACCAGGCCGTAAAATGGGCTATTTGCAAAGAGACCGTTAACAGGCTTTTCATGGGCCAGCCCGCTATCTTTTGACCAAGTCAAACGGGCCGGCCTTTGTAAGATAAATGGGCCAGTGGTGGGTCGTCGCACGTGTCGACATATCATAGGCACCTATCTGACCCACTGACGAGCTGACATGTGTTTCCTCCAGCCAATCAGAATTTTACACATGGAAATTTCCCATTGGTCCGGGCTGTTAACGGGTTATCGGATCCAAAACCGGATCTGATAGCTTAACAGCGTCCCGTTAAGGTGGATGCCACATGTCGGTCACCCTTGACGAAATCACTTCTATGATGCGCAATTTATCATCATGGAAGTGGACACTTCCGTGATGATAATTTTGGTAATGTCATGGAACACTTCTACGACAGCACAGGTATGACTATCTTGATTCTAACATAAATTTGTCATGGATGTACATGCATGACAGAAAACGTGACGTACTGTGACAAACACGTATCATCACGGAAGTGTATTTTTTTGTAGTGTAATTTATCACCTCGTGGGGAAGTCAAGATAGCTCCAGCCCCCGAGCCTTCCAACTACCTGGATCCATCAAAGTGAATAGTCCAATATGTGCTATCCGGCTTCTCCTCAGGCATCTGCGGCTCTATCCAATCATTGATGAAATCCACAAGTGCTTGAGACTTGATAGTTGTGCAAGGCATATACTTCAAACCATGGGGTCCAAGCTCAATGGCCCACTTGGCTACCCGACCAGTGGCTTCTCTGTTTTGAATAATATCCCCTAAAGGAGAAGAACTAACCACAATGATGGGATGACCTAGGAAATATTGCTTGAGCTTTTGACTAGCCATGAACACCCCATATACAAGCTTCTACCAATGCGGATATCTCTGCTTGGACTCAATGAGCACCTCACTGATGTAGTAAACCGGCCTCTGAACCAGATACTCCTTGCCTGACTCCTTCCTTTCCACCACAATTGCCACGCTAACAGCTCGGCTGTTGGCAGCCACATATAACAACAAAGGCTCTTTATCAACGGGAGCAGCAAGAACCGGCGGCTTAGCCAACTGTTTCTTCAAGGCCTCAAACGCCTGATCAGCAGCATTACTCCAGACAAAGTGATTTGTCTTCTTCATCATCTGGTAAAGAGGAATAGCCTTTTCACCCAGTCGGCTTATGAACCAGCTTAAGGCCGCAATATGACCCGTCAGACGCTGAACATCATTAATACATGCCGGTTTAGCCAGGGAGGTGATGACCTTTATCTTCTCTGGGTTAGCTTTAATACCCCGTTCAGAAACCAGAAAACCTAAGAGCTTGCCTGCTGGTACGCCAAAGACACACTTGGCCGGGTTAAGCATCATCTTGTAGACTCGAAGATTATCAAAGGTCTCTTTCAAATCATCTATCAATGTTTCCTTCTTCCTGGATTTTACCACCATATCATCCACATAAGCATGCACATTGCGCCCAATCTGATCATGAAGGCAATTTTGCACAAACCGTTGGTAAGTCGCCTGGGCACTCTTGAGCCCAAAAGGCATAGACACATAATAGAAAGCTCCAAAGGGAGTGATGAAGGTTGTCTTCTCCTGGTACTGAACTGTCATCTTGATTTGATGATAACCATAATAAGCATCCAAAAAACTCAAATGCTCACAACCCGCCGTAGCAACAATGATCTGATCAATACGGGGGAGAGCAAAGGGATCAGCCGAACAAGCCTTGTTTAAGTCCGTGTAATCCACACACATACGCCAAGTACCATTTTCTTAAGTACCAGCACCGGGTTAGCCAACCACTCTGGATGAAAAACTTCAATAATAAACCTAGATGCCAAGAGCCGAGCTACTTCTTCACCAATGGCCTTGCGCCTCTCTTCATTGAAACGGCGAAGGAATTGCTTGACCGGTTTAAACTTCAGACCAATATTGAGAGTGTGCTCAGCGAGTTCCCTCGGTACACCTGGCATGTCTGAAGGTTTCCATGCAAAGATGTCCCGATTCTCACGGATGAACTCGATGAGCGTGCTTTCCTATTTTGGATCCAGATTAGCACTGATACTGAACTGCTTGGATGAATCACCAGGAACGAAATCAACTAGCTTAGTGTCATCCGCCAACTTAAACTTCAACATGGGGTCATGCTCTGTGGTTGGCTTCTTCAAAGATGTCATGCCCGCCGGGTCAACATTATCCTTGTAAAAATTCAATTCTTCTGTTGCACAGACGGACTCAGCATAAGCAGCATTGCCTTCCTCACACTCCAAGCCTATCTTTCGGCTTCCATGCACTGTGATGGTGCCCCTGTGACCCGGCATCTTAAGCTGCAAATAAACATAACAAGGCCTTGCCATGAACTTAGCATAAGCTGGCCGCCCAAACAGAGCATTATAAGGGCTTTTGATTTTAACCACCTCAAAAGGCAATGTATCTGATCTAGAATCATGATCATCTTGAAGGAAATATGCCCTAGAGGCAATAATAAAGTTGTTATTTATATTTCCTTATATCATGATAAATGTTTATTATTCATGTTAGAATTGTATTAACCGGAAACTTAGTACATGTGTGAATACATAGACAAATAGAGTGTCACTAGTATGCCTCTACTTGACTAGCTCGTTAAGTTTCCTAACCATAGACATGAGTTGTCATTTGATAAACGGGATCACATCATTAGAGAATGATGTGATTGACATGACCCATCCGTTAGCTTAGCACTATGATCGTTTAGTTCATTGCTATTGCTTTCTCCATAACTTATGCATGTTCCTATGTCTATGAGATTATGCAACTCCCGAATACTGGAGGAACACTTAGTGTGCTATCAAACGTCACAACGTAATTGGGTGATTATAAAGATGCTCTACAGGTGTCTCCGACGGTGTTTGTTGAGTTAGCATAGATCGAGATTAGAATTTGTCACTCCGATTGTCGGAGAGGTATCTCTGGGCCCTCTCGGTAATGCACATCACTATAAGCCTTGCAAGCAATGTGATTAATGAGTTAGTTACAGGAAGTTGCATTACGAAATGAGTAAAGAAACTTGCCGGCAATGATATTGAACTAGGTATGATGATACCGATGATCGAATCTTGGGCAAGTAACATACCGATGACAAAGGGAACAACGTATGTTGTTATGCGGTTTGACCGATAAAGATATTCGTAGAATATGTAGGAACCAATATGAGCATCCAAGTTCCGCTATTGGTTATTGACCGGAGATGAGTCTCGGTCATGTCTACATAGTTCTTGAACCCGTAGGGTCCGCACGCTTAACGTTCAATGACGATATGTATTGTGAGTTATGTGATTTTGAAGGTTGTTCGGAGTCCCAGATGTGATCACTGACATGACGAGGAGTCTCAAAATGGTCAAAACATGAAGATTGATATATTGGAAGGTTATGTTTGGACACCGGAAAGGTTTCTGATAAGTTCGGGCATTTTTCGGAGTACCGGGGGGGTTACCGGAACCCCCGGGGGGGTTAATGGGCCTTCATGGGCTTTAGTGGAAGAGAGAGGAGGCGGCCAAGAGGAGGCGCGCGCCCCCCAAGCCCAATCGAATTGGGGAGGGGGCCGGTGATACGTCTCCAACGTATCTATAATTTTTGATTATTCCATGCTATTATATTATAAACCTTGGATGTTTTATATGCATTTATATGCTATTTTATATGATTTTTGGGACTAACCTATTAACCTAGAGCCGACTGCAAGTTTCTGTTTTTCCTTGGTTTTGAGTATCGTAGAAAAGGAAAACCAAACGAAGTCCAATTGACCTGAAACTTGATGGGGCTTATTTTTTGGACCAGAAGAAGCCCACGGAGCATCGGAGATGGACCAGAAGAGTCCCGGGCTGCCCACGAGGGTGGGGGCGTGCCTCCCTGCCTCGTGGACAGCCCGGAGACCCCCCTGACTTGTTCTCGACGCTAATACCTCTCATATATACCCAAACTTCCAGAAAGAAACCTAGATCAGGAGTTTCGCCACCAGAAGCCTCCGTAGCCACCGAAAACTAATCTAGACCCGTTCCGGCACCCTGCCGGAGGGGGGAATCCCTCTCCGGTGGCCATCTTCATCATCCCAGTGCTCTCCATGACGAGGAGGGAGTAGTTCACCCTCGGGGCTGAGGGTATGTACCAGTATCTATGTGTTTGATCTCTCTCTCTATCTTGTGTTCTTGATTTGGAACGATTTTGATGTATCGCGAGCTTTGCTATTATAGTTGGATCTTATGATGTTTCTCCCCATCTACTCTCTTGTAATGGATTGAGTTTTCCCTTTGAAGTTATCTTATCGGATTGAGTCTTTAAGGATTTGAGAACACTTGATGTATGCCTTGCATGTGCTTATCTGTGGTGACAATGGGATATCACGTGATCCACTTGATGTATGTTTTGGTGATCAACTTGCGAGTTCCGTGACCTCGTGAACTTATGCATAGGGGTTGGCACACATTTTCTTCTTGACTCTCTAGTAGAAACTTTGGGGCACTCTTTGAAGTTCTTTGTGTTGGTTGAATAGATGAATCTGAGATTGTGTGATGCATATCGTATAATCATACCCATGGATACTTGAGGTGACATTGGAGTATCTAGGTGACATTAGGGTTTTGGTTGATTTGTGTCTTAAGGTGTTATTAGTACGAACTCTATGATAGATAGAACGGAAAGACTAGCTTCATGTTATTTTACTACGGACTCTTGAATAGATCGATCAGAAAGGATAACTTTGAGGTGGTTTCATACCCTACCATAATCTCTTCGCTTGTTCTCCACTATTAGTGACTTTGGAGTGACTCTTTATTGCATGTTGAGGGATAGTTATATGATCTAGTTATGTTATTATTGTTGAGAGAACTTGCACTAGTGAAAGTATGAACCCTAGGCCTTGTTTCAACACATTGCAATACCGTTTGTGCTCACTTTTATCATTAGTTACCTTGCTGTTTTTATTTTTTCAGATTACAAAAACCTTTATCTACCATCCATATAGCACTCGTATCACCATCTCTTCGCCGAACTAGTGCACCTATACAATTTACCATTGTATTGGGTGTGTTGGGGACACAACAGACTCTTTGTTATTTGGTTGCAGGGTTGTTTGAGAGAGACCATCTTCATCCTACGCCTCCCATGGATTGATAAACCTTAGGTCAACCACTTGAGGGAAATTTGCTACTGTCCTACAAACCTCTGCACTTGGAGGCCCAAGAACATCTACAAGAAGAAGGTTGTGTAGTAGACATCAAGCTCTTTTCTGGCGCCGTTGCCGGGGACGTTAGCGCTTGAAAGTATATCTTAAGATCTTGCAATCGAATCTTTTAGTATCTTGTTTTATAACTAGTTTAGTCTATAAAATAAAAAAATGGAATTAAGGATACCTCATATGCTTCATCTTTTTAATGTCTTTCATGAAAATAAGGATTCCGATAATTGTGCCAAAGTGTTAGAAGAAGAATGTATTAAAATGTTTGGCACTAAATATTTGGATGATGAGCATGATTGCAATGTTGTTAGTATGAATTCTTTGAATATCTATGATGCTAATGATATGCAAAGCCACAAGCTTAGGGATGTTATGTTTGATGAAGATGATATTTTTTTTGTCCCCCAAGTTTTGATGAGCAAATTTATTTTGATGGTAGCATGCCTCCTATTTATGATGATTATATTGATGAAAGTGGGTTTGGAAGAGTGTCAACTTTAGGAAGTAATGATCCCACTATTTTGGAGGATGTTGAATCTTATTCTGACAATTATGAAAGTGGATTTGGAGAGGTCATGACTTTATTTAGTAATGATTCCACTATCTTGGAAGAGGTTTCAATTGATTATGATGAGAACAAAGTTGCTACTTATGATGATTATTGTGGTGATACTTATGCTATAAAAAGTAGAGATGATTATATTAAAACTTGTCATGATTATGATTACCATTTTTCTGAACATTACTCTTTTAATATTGAAACAATTTATAGTATTCAAGTTTCTTATGATACTCCCACTATTCCGAATGAAAAGAATTTTTCCTATGGGGAGAGTAGTAAATTTTCTATGCTTGTAGATCAAGAAAAGAATGCTTTATGTGATGGTTATATTGTTGAATTCATTCATGATGCTACTGAAAATTATTATGAGGGAGGAACATATGCTTGTAGGAATTGCAATAATACCAAGTTTCCTCTCTACGTGCCTAAAATCTTGAAGTTATCCTTGTTTTACCTTCCTACGCAAGTTGATTATTGTTCCCACAAGTTGTTTGCTCACAAAATCCCCATGCATAGGAAGTGGGTTAGACTTAAATGTTCTAGTCATATTCTTCATGATGCTCTCTTTATGTTTCAATTCTTATCTTTTATGTGAGCATCATTGAAATCATCATGCCTAGCTAGGGGCGTTAAACATCAGCGCTTGTTGGGAGGCAACCCAATTTTTTTAATTTTTGTTCCTTTCTTTTTTTACTGTTTAGTAATAAACAATTCATCTAGCCTCTGTTTAGATATGGTTTTATGTTTCAATTAGTGTTTGTGCCAAGTAGAACTTTTGGGAAGACTTGGGTGAAGTCTTTGCGATCTTGCTGTAAAAAACAAAAACTTTTGCGCTCACGTTATTAAGTTGATTCTTTTTGAAGATGATTAATAGACAAATTCCTCATGTCCACCAATTTATTTCTGAATTTTATGAGTTCCAGAAGTATACGTTTGATCCAGATTACTACAGATTGTTCTGTTTTTGACAGATTCTGTTTTCTATGTGTTGTTTGCTTATTTTGATGAATCTATGAGTAGTATCGGAGGGTATGAACCATAGAGAAGTTGGAATACAGTAGATATTACACCAATATGAATTTATAATGAGTTCACAACAGTACCTATGTGGTGATTTATTTTCTTATACTAACGGAGCTTACGAGTTTTCTGTTAAGTTTTGTGTTGTGAAGTTTTCAAGTTTTGGGTAAAGATTTGATGGAATATGGAATAAGGAGTGGTAAGATCCTAAGCTTGGGGATGCCCAAGGCACCCCAAGGTAATATTCAAGGACAACCAAGAGCCTAAGATTGGGGATGCCCCGGATGGCATCCCCTCTTTCGCCTTCGTTCATCGATAACTTTACTTGGAGCTATATTTTTATTCACCACATGATATGTGTTTTGCTTGGAGCGTCAAGTTATTTTATTTTGTTTTGTTTGCTGTTTGAATAAAATACCAAGATATGAAATTATTAAATGTTAGAGAGTCTTCACATAGTTGCATAATTATTCAACTACTCACTGATCTTCACTTATATCTTTTGGAGTAGTTTGTCATTTGCTCTAGTGCTTCACTTATATATTTTTAGAGTACGGCAGTGGTTTTATTTTGAAGAAATAGATGAACTCTCATGCTTCACTTATATTATTTTGAGAGTCTTTTAGAACAGCATGGTAATTTGCTTTGGTTATGAAATTAGTCCTAATATGATAGGCATCCATGATGGGTATAATAGAAACTTTCATATAAAGTGCATTGAATACTATGAGAAGTTTGATACTTGATGATTGTTTTGAGATATGAAGATGGTGATATTAGAGTCATGATAGTTGAGTAGTTGTGAATTTGATAGATACTTGCGTTAAAGTTTGTGATTCCCGTAGCATGCACGTATGGTGAACCGTTATGTGATGAAGTCAGAGCATGATTTATTTTTTGATTGTCTTCCTTATGAGTGGCGGTCGGGGACGAGCGATGGTCTTTTCCTACATATCTATCCCCCTAGGAGCATGCGCGTGGTACTTTGTTTTGATAACTAATATATTTTTGCAATAAGTATGTGAGTTCTTTATGACTAATGTCGAGTCCATGGATTATACACACTCTCACCCTTCCACCATTACTAGCCTCTCTAATACCACGCACCTTTCGCCGGTATCATACACCCACCATATACCTTCCTCAAAACAGCCACCATACCTACCTATTATGGCATTTACATAGCCATTCTGAGATATATTGCCATGCAACTTTCCACCATACTGTTTATTATGACACACTTCATCATTGTCATATTGCTTTGCATGATCATGTAGTTGACATCGTATTTGTGGCAAAGCCACCGTTCATAATTCTTTCATACATGTCACTCATGAGTCATTGCACATCCCGGTACAACGCCGGAGGCATTCATATAGAGTCATATTTTGTTCTAAGTATCGAGTTGTAAGTAAATAAAGGTGTGATGGTCATCATTATTAGAGCATTGTCCCGTGTGAGGAAAGGATGATGGAGACTATGATTCCCCCACAAGTCGGGATGAGACTCCAGACGAAAAATAAAAAAAGAGAAAAAAAGAGGCCATAAAAAAGAGAAGGCCCAAAAAACAAAAAATGAGAGAAAAAAAGAGAGAACGGACAATGCTACTATCCTTTTACCACACTTGTGCTTCAAAGTAGGACCATGATCTTCATGATAGAGAGTCTCCTATGTTGTCACTTTCGTATACTAGTGGGAATCTTTCATTATAGAACTTGGCTTGTATATTCCAATGATGGGCTTCCTCAAAATGCCCTAGGTCTTCGTGAGCAAGCGAGTTGGATGCACACCCACTAGTTTCTTTTGTTGAGCTTTCATATACTTATAGCTCTAGTGCATCCGTTGCATGGCAATCCCTACTCACTCACATTGATATCTATTAATGGGCATATCCATAGCCCGTTGATATGCCTCATTGATGTGAGACTATCTTCTCCTTTTTGTCTTCTCCACAACCACCATTCTATTCCACCTATAATGCTATGTCCATGGCTCACGCTCATGTATTGCGTGAAAGTTGAAAAGGTTTGAGAACATCAAAAGTATGAGACAATTGCTTGGCTTGTCATCGGGGTTATGCATGATTTAAATATTTTGTGTGATAAAGATAGAGCATAGCCAGACTATATGATTTTGTAGGGATAGCTTTCTTTGGCCATGTTATTTTGAGAAGACATAATTGCTTAGTTAGTATGCTTGAAGTATTATTATTTTTAGGTCAATATTAAACTTTTGTCTTGAATCTTATGGATCTGAATATTCTTGCCACAATAAAGAGAATTACATGGATAAATATGTTAGGTAGCATTCCACATCAAAAATTCTGTTTTTATCATTTACCTACTCGAGGACGAGCAGGAACTAAGCTTGGGGATGCTTGATACTTCTCCAACGTATCTATAATTTTTGATTGTTCCATGCTATTATATTATCAACCTTGGATGTTTTATATGCATTTATATGCTATTTTATATGATTTTTTGGGACTAACCTATTAACCTAGAGCCCAGTGCCAGTTTCTGTTTTTTCCTTGTTTTGAGTATCGCAGAAAAGGAAAACCAAACGGAGTCCAATTGACCTGAAACTTGACGAAGCTTATTTTTGGACCAGAAGAAGCCCAGGGAGCATCGGAGATGGACCAGAAGAGTCACAGGCTGCCCACGAGGGTGGGGGCGCGCCTCCCTGCCTCGTGGACAGCCCAGAGACCCCCCCCCCTAACTTGTTCCCGATGCTAATACCTCTCATATATACCCAAACTTCCAGAAAGAAACCTAGATCAGGAGTTTCACCGCCAGAAGCCTCCATAGCCACCGAAAACCAATCTAGACACGTTCCGGCACCTTGCCGGAGGGGGGAATCCCTCTCCGGTGGCCATCTTCATCACCCCGGCGCTCTCCATGATGAGGAGGGAGTAGTTCACCCTTGGGGCTGAGGGTATGTACTAGTAGCTATGTGTTTAATCTCTCTCTCTCTCTCGTGTTCTTGATTCGGAACGATCTTGATGTATCGCGAGCTTTGCTATTATAGTTGGATCTTATGATGTTTCTCCCCCTCTACTCTCTTGTAATGGATTGAGTTTTCCCTTTGAAGTTATCTTATCGGATTGAGTCTTTAAGGATTTGAGAACACTTGATGTATGTCTTGCATGTGCTTATTTGTGGTGACAATGGGATATCACGTGATCCACTTGATGTATGTTTTGGTGATCAACTTGCGAGTTCCGTGACCTCGTGAACTTATGCATAGGGGTTGGCACACATTTTCTTCTTGACTCTCCGGTAGAAACTTTGGGGCACTCTTTGAAGTTCTTTGTGTTGGTTGAATAGATGAATATGAGATTATGTGATGCATATCCTATAATCATACCCACGGTTACTTGAGGTGACATTAGGGTTTTGGTTGATTTGTGTCTTAAGGTGTTATTCTAGTACGAACTCTATGATAGATTGAACGGAAAGACTAGCTTCGTGTTATTTTACTACGGACTCTTGAATAGATCGATCAAAAAGGATAACTTTGAGGTGGTTTCGTACCCTACCATAATCTCTTCGTTTGTTCTGTGCTATTAGTGACTTTGGAGTGACTCTTTGTTGCATGTTGAGGTATAGTTATATGATCCAATTATGTTATTATTGTTGAGAGAACTTGCACTAGTGAAAGTATGAACCCTAGGCCTTGTTTCAACACATTGCAATACCGTTTGTGCTCACTTTTATCATTAGTTACCTTGCTGTTTTTATATTTTCAGATTACAAAAACCTTTATCTACCATCCATATTGCACTTGTATCACCATCTCTTCGCCGAACTAGTGCACCTATACAATTTACCATTGTATTGGGTGTGTTGGGGACACAAGAGACTCTTTGTTATTTGGTTGCAGGGTTGTTTGAGAGAGACCATCTTCATCCTACGCCTCCCACGGATTGATAAACCTTAGGTCATCCACTTGAGGGAAATTTGCTACTGTCCTACAAATCTCTACACTTGGAGGCCCAACAACGTCTACAAGAAGAAGGTTGTGTAGTAGACATCAGCCGGCCCCCCTTTCCTTCTTCCCCTCTTCCCTTTCCTTCCCCCTCCTAGTTGGACTAGGAAAGGGGGAGCCTACTCCTAGTAGGAGTAGGATTCCCCCCTTGGGGCGCGCCCTATGAGGCCGGCCGGCCCCCTCCTCCACTCCTTTATATACGGGGGAGGGGGCACCCCATAGACACACAAGTTGATCTCTTAGCCGTGTGCGGTGCCCCCCTCCACAGATTTCCACCTCGGTCATATTGTCGTAGTGCTTAGGCGAAGCCCTACGTCGGTAACTTCATCATCACCGTCAACACGCCGCCGTGCTGACGAAACTCTCCCTCGGCCTCAGATGGATCTAGAGTTCGTCACCGAAATGAACATGTGCAGATCGCGGAGCTGTCGTGTGTTTGGTACTTGATCGGTTGGATTGTGAAGACGTTCGACTACATCAACTGCGTTACTTAACGCTTCCGCTTTTGGTCTACAAGGGTACATAGACACACTCTCCCCTCTCATTGCTATGCATCTTCTAGATACATCTTGCATGATCGTAGGATATTTTTGAAATACTACGTTCCCCAACAATGGCATCTGAGCCAGGTCTATGCGTAGATGTTATATGCACGAGTAGAACACAAAGGAGTTGTGGGCGTGGGTATATACATATTGCTTGCCATCACTAGTTGTTTCTTGATTCGGCGGTAGTGTTGGATGAAGCGGCCCGGACCGACATTACATGTTCGCGTTCATGAGACTGGTTCTACCGATGTGCTTTGCACACAGGTGGCTGACGGGTGTCAGTTTCTCCAACTTTAGTTGAATTGGATTCAATGAACAGGGTTCTTTCTGAAGATCAAAAAGCAATCACTATACCGTGTTGTGGTTTTTGATGCGTAGGTAAGGACGGTTCTTGCTAAGCCCATAGCAGCCACGTAAAACTTGCAACAACAAAGTAGAGGACGTCTAACTTGTTTTTGCATGGCATGTTGTGATGTGATATGGTCAAGAAGTGATTATATAAATTGTTGTATGAGATGATCATGTTTCGTAACACAGTTATCGGCAACTGGCAGGAGCCATATGGTTGTCGCTTTATTGTATGAAATGCAATCGCCAAGTAATTGCTTTACTTTATCACTAAGCGGTAGCGATAGTCGTGGAAGCAATAGTTGGCGAGACGACAATGATGCTACGATGGAGATCAAGGTGTAAAGCCGGTGACGATGGTGATCATGACGGTGCTTTGGAGATGGAGATCAAAGGCACAAGATGATGGTGGCCATATCATATCACTTATATTGATTGCATGTGATGTTTATCCTTTATGCATCTTATTTTGCTTCATACGGCGGTAGCATTATAAGATGATCTCTCACTAAATTTCAAGGTATAAGTGTTCTCCCTGAGTATGCACCGTTGCTATAGTTCCTCGTGCCGAGACACCACGTGATGATCGGGTGTGATAAGCTCTATGTTCACATACAATGGGTGCAAGCTAGTTTTGCACAAGCAGAATACTCGGGTTAAACTTGATGAGCCTAGCATATGCAGATATGGCCTCGAAACACTGAGACCGAAAGGTTGAGCGTGAATCATATAGTAGATATGATCAACATAGTGATGGTCACCATTGAAAACTACTCCATCTCACGTGATGATCGGACATGGTTTAGTTGATATGGATCACGTGATCACTTAGATGATTAGAGGGATGTCTATCTAAGTGGGAGTTCTTAAGTAATATGATTAATTGAACTTTAATTTATCATGAACTTAGTACCTGATAGTATTTTGCATGTCTATTTTGTTGTAGATAAATGGCCTGTGTTGTTGTTCCGTTGAATTTTAATGCGTTCCAAGAGAAAGCTAAGTTGAAAGATGATGGTAGCAACTACACGGGCTGGGTCCGTAACTTGAGGATTATCCTCATTGCTGCACAGAAGAATTATGTCCTAGAAGCACCTCTAGGTGCCAAACCCACTGCAGGAGCAACTCCAGATGTTATGAACACCTGGCAGAGCAAAGCTAATGACTACTCGATAGTTCAGTGTGCCATGCTTTACGGCTTAGAACTGGGACTTCAACGACGTTTTGAACATCATGGAGCATATGAGATGTTCCTGGAGTTGAAGTTAATATTTCAAGCAAATGCTCGGATTGAGAGATATGAAGTCTCCAATAAGTTCTACAGCTGCAAAATTGAGGAGAACAGTTCTGTCAGTGAGCACATACTCAGAATGTCTGGGTACCACAATCAATGGACTCAGCTGGGAGTTAATCTTCCGGTTGATAGTGTCATTGACAGAGTTCTTCAATCACTGCCACCAAGCTACAAAAGCTTTGTGATGAACTATAATATGCAATGGATGGATAAGACCATTCCCGAGCTCTTCACGATGCTAAAGGTTGCGGAGGTAGAAATCAAGAAGGAGCATCAAGTGTTGATGGTCAATAAGACCACTAGTTTCAAGAAAAAGGGCAAAGGAAAGAAGGGGAACTTCCAGAAGAACAGCAAGCAAGTTGTTGCTCAAGTGAAGAAGCCCAAGTCTGGACCTAAGCCTGAGACTGAGTGCTTCTACTGCAAACGGACTGGTCACTGGAAGCGGAACTACCCCAAGTATTTGGCGGATAAGAAGGATGGCAAAGTGAAAGGTATATTTGATATAAATGTTATTAATGTGTACCTTACTAATGCTCGCAGTAGCGCCTGGGTATTTGATACTGGTTCTGTTGCTAATATTTGCAACTCGAAACAGGGGCTATGGATTAAGCGAAGATTGGCTAAGGACGAGGTGATGATGCGCGTGGGAAATGGTTCCAAAGTCGATGTGATCGCCGTCGGCACGCTACCTCTACATCTACCTTCAAGATTAGTTTTAGACCTAAATAATTGTTATTTGGTGCCAACATGAAGCATGAACATTATATCTGGATCTTGTTTGATGCGAGACGGTTATTCATTTAAATCAGAGAATAATGGTTGTTCTATTTATATGAGTAATATCTTTTATGGTCATGCACCCTTGATGAGTGGTCTATTTTTACTAAATCTTGATAGTAGTGATACACATATTCATAGTATTGAAGCCAAAAGATATGAGTTTAATAATGATAGTGCAACTTATTTGTGGCACTGCCGTTTAGGTCATATTGGTGTAAAGCGCATGAAGAAACTCCATGCTGATGGGCTTTTGGAATCACTTGATTATGAATCACTTGATGCTTGTGAACCATGCCTCATGGGCAAGATGACTAAGACTCAATTCTCCGGAATAATGGAACGAGCAACAGACTTATTGGAAATAATACAAACTGATGTACGCGGTCCAATGAGTGTTGATGCTCGTGGCAGGTATCGTTATTTTCTGACCTTCACAGATGATTTGAGCATATATGGGTATATCTACTTGATGAAACATAAGTCTGAAACATTTGAAAAGTTCAAAGAATTAAGAGTGAAGTGGAAAATCATCGTAACAAGAAAATAAAGTTTCTACGATCTGATCGTGGAGGAGAATATTTGAGTTACGAGTATGGTCTTCATTTGAAACAATGCGGAATAGTTTCGCAACTCACACCACCTGGAATACCACAGCATAATGGTGTGTCCGAACGTCGTAACCGCACTTTATTAGATATGGTGTGATCTATGATGTCTCTTACTGATTTACTGCTATCGTTTCGGGGTTATGCTTGAGATATGGCTGCATTCACGTTAAATAGGGCACCATCGAAATCCGTTGAGACGACACCATATTAATTGTGGTTTGGCAAGAAACCTAAGTTGTGGTTTCTTAAAGTTTGGGGCTGCGATGCTTATGTGAAAAAGCTTCAACTTGATAAGCTCGAACCCAAATCGGAGAAATGTGTGTTCATAGGATACCCAAAGGAGACTGTTGGGTACACCTTCTATCACATATCCAAAGGCAAGATATTCGTTGCTAAGAATGGATCCTTTCTAGAGAAGGAGTTTCTCTCAAAAGGAGTGAGTGGGAGGAAAGTAGAACTTGATGAGATAATTGTACCTGCTCCCTTATTGGAAAGTAGTTCATCACAGGAATCAGTTCCAGTGATTCCTACACCAATTAGTGAGGAAGCCAATGATGAAGATCATGAAACTTCTAATCAAGTTACTAGCGAACCTCGTAGGTCAACCAGAGTAAGATCCGCACCAGAGTGGTATGGTAATCCAGTTCTGGAAGTCATGTTACTTGACCATGACAAACCTACGAACTATGAGGAAGCGATGATGAGCCCAGATTCTGCAAAATGGCTTGAGGCCATGAAATCTGAGATGGGATCCATGTATGAGAACAAAGTATGGACTTTGGTTGACTTGCCCGATGATCGGCAAGCCATAGAAAATAAATGGATCTTCAAGAAGAAGACTGACGCTGACGGTAATATTACTGTCTACAAAGCTCGACTTGTTGCAAAAGGTTTTTGACAAGCTCAAGGAGTTGACTACGATGAGACCTTCTCACCCGTAGAGATGCTTAAGTCCGTCCAAATCATGTTAGCAATGGTCGCATTTTATGATTATGAAATTTGGCAAATGGATGTCAAAACTGCATTCCTTAATAGATATCTTAAAGAAGAGTTGTATATGATGCAACCAGAAGGTTTTGTCGATCCAAAAGGTGCTAACAAAGTGTGTAAGCTCCATCCATTTATGGACTGGTGCAAGCATCTCGGAGTTGAAATATACGCTTTGATAGTTTGATCAAAGCATATGGTTTTATACAGACTTCTAGAGAAGCATGTATTTACAAGAAAGTGAGTGGGAGCTCTGTAGCATTTTTGATATTATATGTGGATGACATATTGTTGATTGGAAATGATACTAAATTTCTGAATAGCATAAAAGGATACTTGAATAAGAATTTTTCAATGAAAGACCTCGGTGAAGCTGCTTATATATTGGGCGTCAAGATCTATAGAGATAGATCAAGACGCTTAATTGGACTTTCACAAAGCACATACCTTGATAAAGTTTTGAAGAAGTTCAAAATGGATCAAGCAAAGAAAGGGTTCTTGCCTGTGTTACAAGGTGTGAAGTTGAGTCAGACTCGATGCCCGACCACCACAAAAGATAAAGAGAAAATGAAAGTCATTTTCAATGCCTCATCCATAAGTTCCATCATGTATGCAATGTTGTGTATCAGACCTGATGTGTGCCTTGTTATTAGTTTAGCAGGGAGGTACCAAAGTAATCCAGGGTGGATCACTGGACAACGGTCAAGAACATCCTGAAATACCTGAAAAGGACTAAGGATATGTTTCTCGTTTATGGAGGTGACAAAGAGCTCGTCGTAAACGGTTAGGTCGATGCAAGCTTTGACACTAATCCGAATGACTCTAAGTCACAAATCGGATACGTATTTTTATTGAATGGTGGAGTTGTCAGTTGGTGCAGTTCTAAGCAAAGCGTCGTGGCGGGATCTACGTGTGAAGCGGAATACATAGCTGCTTCGGAAGCAGCAAACGAAGGAGTCTGGATGAAGGAGTTCATATCCGATCTAGGTGTCATACCTAGTGCATCGGGTCCAATGAAAATATTTTGTGACAATACTGGTGCAATTTCCTTGGCAAAGGAATCCATATTTCATAAGAGAACCAAGCACATCAAGTTACGCTTCAATTCCATCTACGATCAAGTCAAGGAGGGAGACATAGAAATTTGCAAGACACATACGGATCTGAATGTTGCAGACCCGTTGACTAAGCCTCTCTCATGAGAAAAACATGATCAGCACCAAGACTCCATGGGTGTTAGAATCATTACAATGTAATCTAGATTATTGACTCTAGTGCAAGTGGGAGACTGAAGGAAATATGCCCTAGAGGCAATAATAAATTTGTTATTTATATTTCCTTATATCATGATAAATGTTTATTATTCATGCTAGAATTGTATTAACCGGAAACTTAGTACATGTGTGAATACATAGACAAACAGAGTGTCACTAGTATGCCTCTACTTGACTAGCTCGTTAATCAAAGATGGTCAAGTTTCCTAACCATAGACATGAGTTGTCATTTGATAAACGGGACCACATCATTAGAGAATGATGTGATTGACATGACCCATCCGTTAGCTTAGCACTATGATCGTTTAGTTTATTGCTATTGCTTTCTCCACAACTTATACATGTTCCTATGACTATGAGATGATGCAACTCCTGAATACCGGAGGAACACTTAGTGTGCTATCAAACGTCACAACGTAACTGGGTGATTATAAAGATGCTCTACAGGTGTCTCCGATGGTGTTTGTTGAGTTGGCATAGATCGAGATTAGGATTTGTCACTCCGATTGTCGTAGAGGTATCTTTGGGCCCTCTCAGCAATGCACATCACTATAAGCCTTGCAAGAAATGTGACTAATGAGTTAGTTACGGGATGTTGCATTATGGAATGAGTAAAGAGACTTGTCGGCAACGAGATTGAACTAGGTATGATGATCCCGATGATCGAATCTCGGGCAAGTAACATACCGATGACAAAGGGAACAACGTATGTTGTTGTAGCGACCTGACCTCAAATGGTCAAGCCTCTGTGTATCCGTGCCATCCCTGGATCGGTATGCTGGCACACACAGTACATCAATGTATATATCAAAGTGCAATCACATGTATAAATAACGTAAAAATGATATATACCTCATAAGTCTAAGCGGAAACAAACATAAGGGTATGGAGTCCATCAACGCCAATGGCAAGTTGAGTGTAGACCGTAACCCTACAACGTAACTCTTACTTGTCGTAGAAAATTCCTGCAACATAAGACGTTGCAGCCATGTAGGTTAGTACATAGAATATATTGACAAGTCACATCATAAGAGTAATGAACCTATTTGTACATGCAATTTGGCTGGTGGAAAGCTCTAAGTTTAGTTTTTGCATAAAGCTAGTTTTGCCCTAGAATAAAAGATATTATTCTATCACTATTGTATAGCATAGGATGAGTTGGTAAACCCAACTCGATCCATTCCCAAAGTTTCATTTAAAACCCAACCGTTTAATTAAGAGTGATGAGATCTCCCAGCATTTCCACTACTCCCTCCGTTTCTTTTTACTTCGCATATAAGATTTGGTCAAAGTCAAACTACACAAAATTTGACCAAATTTATATAAAAAAATATGAACATCTACAATACTAAAACTATATAGTATGAAAATACGTTCCATGATGCATCTGGTAATATTGATTTCATATTGTGAATGTTTATATTTTTTAATATAAAGTTAGTCAAACTCTACAATGCTTGACTTTGACCAAACTTTATATGCGGACTAAAAAGAAACGGAGGGAGTACTAGATGCTCAAGTTGTCCGTAACCGGGGACACGGCTAATCGATTAGGTTTTAACACTCTGCAGAGGTTTGCGCACTTTTCCCCACAAGACTCGATCGCCTCCCTTGAAATTCTCGCACTGCCTGGTGTTTGAGAACAGGATGACCGAGACATAGTCTTTCGAAAGTATTTCCCCTTAACCCACGGATAGGCCGGTACACCTACTCATTCTACATCTGCTAGCTTATCCCGGAAGAGGTCACACTATCTACTCAACTAAGCCAGAGCCCATATTGGCATGTGGCTGCACACGGAAGCTTCTAGACATGAGAATATGATTGATCTCTTTGAGCCTGGGCGGCCGACCACTAGTGGTGCACCACCATGGATTAACCATGCATGCTCCCACTGTACTTCGCCACCATTCAAACCAAATACCGCCCAGGTAGTTCATTTACAAGTCTTGGTCTTGATTACTACTTTGTCACTCATGTCTCACCATGTTCGCTTCCCAAACCACGTCTACATTTGGCGAGGCAAAAATAAACTTACACGTTGGTGACAAGGATGTATAGATCAGACCTACCTCAAATGAACTACTCGGTAACGGCATAGCCATCTGGCAACAATAAATCCTACCATGCAATCCTACCACAAAAGGACTAAGTGCATAATATAAACACAAGTAATTGGAAGAATGGCCAAATGTGAACTTGCCTGGTAATAGTTGATGAAGATGATATCGCTCTCAAAAATTTACTTAATAGAACTATTCGTCACTCTCCGATGAAAATCTATAAAGTCAAACATTGCACTCACATAAGCAATCATTTCAGAGAACCAAGAAGAACATGCAAAGCAAAATTCTTGGAAAACCAAATGAACATTCAACACACTTAACTAGCATGGAAAATCCTAAGTGCAAAACAACATGTGACATAGGGTGCAAAGATGTGATGCGTACTAAAGTGCATACATGGCATAATAGTAAAACTATCATAGACAGAACATTTTTGTGTGGAAAATGTGTGACAATGGTCCAAGTGGTAGGGTTTGGCTACGGTGACATGGTGCAAAAAGAACCACATCAATCGGAGCTACGGTTTAGGAGATATGGCCAATTGAAGTTTGAATTCAAATCTGAATAAAGTTCAAATTTGAATTTGGCCAAAAGTTTTCAAAGTTGGTTTTCTGGATAAAGTTATTCGAGACGAACATTTTGCCGCTGGTTTCATCGAATTTGGACCTACGGGTAAAAAGTTGGGGCTATTGTAAGTTTAGGGACTAATCTGCTAATTACAGGGACTAGAAAGTGAAGAAAACTATTGCAAACAGGTCCCTAACACGTGGCAAATTCCTAGTGGCCGAAAGGTGTTCGCCGCGTAGCTTATACAGCAGACGCTTGGACTTTAAGCAAAACAACGGCGACGGCTAACAAAAGAACAACATCGGTTTAAAATAAAACCGTACGGTTAACCTAAAACCGCACGGTTAAATAAAAACCGCGGTTAACCGATCTAAAAAAACTAAACGGGAAGGGGTTAGCTCACGGTGGCAATGACGACGAACAGGAGACGATGGCGCAGGCGTCGGGCGGTGGACGGGGCGGCGGCTGCGGCACTCCTCGGCGACGGGGAAGAGGATGGACGGGACGGGCGCGAGGTGGGCGGTCCGGTGGTGGTGATAGCGCGCGTCGGGGTGGCCGGGACGGGTGGAGCAAATGGCGGCGGCTCCGTGCTCCGGCGAGGACGCAGGTCGTCGGGGCGGCGTCTCTGGTGACCTAAGGACAAGAGGAGGATGTCAACGAGATGCGCTTCAACTCGGGCAACAAAAAGAAGTAGTCGGTGGAGGTCGGGGTGGCTCACGGGCGACGAAATCCTCTGGTGAACTAGTACAGCTCCGACAAGATCCAAGTGGCTACGGCGAGCGATGCGAGAGGCGTGGTGACGAACGGATTAGCTGAATGGAGGGAGGGGGTCGAGGGCTTCTTATAGGCGCGGAGAGAGGGCTCGGGATGTAGCGGATAAGTTTATCCACGAGGGCAATGGCGCCGGTGGTTGCGGGCGGCAGGCTCGTGCTCTATCCCGAGCGGAACGAGCAGAGGTTGGGGACGATGGGCGTGGGGCCCACGGGTCAGCGGGACAGAGAGGGAGACGAGAAGCGGGTGAGCGTGCAGTGGCCTTCGGGCGCGGGGGCGGCCTGGCTCGGCCTGCTATGGCCGTGGGCCGGCTCTGGCCAGCGGTGGCTGGGCCTGCGCGGGGGTGCGTGTGCGCGTGCGTTTTTTTTAAACGGAAAGAAAACTCCAACAGAAGTAAATTAAATAAAAAAATATACATAGGCATATCATATACCAAAATGCTCAGGAAAATACCCCGAATAAGATGAACTATTTTTCAAGTTCAAATAAAATCCAAAATAAATCATAAAAGTCAAACAATGCTACTGTTATATTTAAAATCAATAAAAAATCATTTTTAAAATAGCAAAATGATTTCAAATTTATTTTCTCCTAATTTTCTATTGAAGGGAATCATTTTACCCTTATTTCCATTTATTTATTTTTAGGAGAAAATATTTTGAATAGAAACTCAAATAACTCCCAATTAGATTTGAATTTGGAATTTCAAACAACTTCAAATGGAAAATGAGTTTCAGATAACTTCAAAGTGACTTCCAATTTATTTCTTTGAAACTTCCAACTCTCTTTCTTCAAATATGAAGAAGTCATTTTATCTTCCCTCATGAACTCATTGAGTTGCTTAAAGTTTCTAAATTTAAAATATTTCAAATGGAAATTCAAATCATTTTCGAACCCCGTTTCATTTCTTTAAATGGAATAAGTCATATTATCTTCACTCTAGGGTTCTGTAATGAAATGAATTTGAATTCATGGAGATCAAGAAAAATGCAAGATGAAAGTTTTGGGAAAGTCCTTTTATTCCCTCTCATTCAACTTTAAAAAAGTTTTCAATTTCCACTCAATGTCACACAATCAATCACACAATAATCAAACAAACAATCATAGTTATTTATTTAATATAACATTCCAAAATTTAGAATTTTGGGATGTTACAAACTACCACCCTTAAAATGAATCTCGTCCTCGAGATTCGAAGAGGCTAGAAAGAAGGTTATGTTTGGGAGGTCTCCTTGAAAATCCATTCATCAACACGAGGTATGGGGTGCTACCACCTTTAGAAGCATGGTTACAGTTCCGAAAAAACTCATGTACTCCATCCTTTGCGTTGACGGTGTCGGACCTCTCATACTCCCCAGAGTAACTCTTTCTTTAAGGCTCTTCAGGTAAGGGCATGACCTTTTCCTCAAAATCTTGAGTCCTTGCATCAAATAAGGTCCTTCCGAATCTGGGTCTTCTTAGCTGTCAGGTTGTCGCCAATGCTAAACAACTACCGAAATCATCATGGTGGTCAACAATTATTGGTTCCTCCTGCCGGAAATGGGTCTGGGCTGAACCTCACCGCATAACCTATGATTGGGAACAGGTGCCTGTACCGGGTTTCCATTTTCCTGCCATTCTAGGGTTTTGGCTTGTCGAGTCGACACTCTTCTAGGGTTTTAAGGCTCTCTGATTTTCTATCAACATATGATAGCTCATGATAGAAGTCTCTGGTATGGGGGCCAATCCATCTCGTACTTGAATCATTACTACATACGCAGATAGTGAATCACGTTTTCTAACACTTGGGCATCCTCACAAGCATTGCAGAACTTCTCTTTTCCATGAACTGGGTTCGGGTAAATCCATTGGTTCTGCAAGCCGAACAAAACCTCTATCGTTTCTTCACAACTCTCGAGTTTACGTAACCTCCTATGGAACGTCTGCTGATGAACTCACAGCTTCTTCCAGAATTCTTTTCTTCAACAAGATTGTGCTTGTTTCCTTATCAAATCCTGGGTCCTGTGGGTTATGAGCCCACTTAAAACTTGTATATCCTTAACTCATCCTTGGAGTTACTATTGTTCCATATTCCAACATTATATCTCCTTTAAATCCAATAGTACTTCATTCCTTCATACTCTTGAGATAACCATCATAACTAAAACAAAACTCCAACTCATTTTGTCCAAACTCCAACTATGTATGGAACAACATTTTCCTTTCCATCGGTCAAGTGTTCACACAGACAAGTATCGCCAAAAAAATGCACTGGTTCGTCCATAATTCATATTCTCTTCATATCAAATCCTTTATTACATCCTTAATCACAACTCAAAACTCAAATTTAAAAAGTACTCTATTACAAAAGCTCCCACCCACATAGTTTGGCATGGTCAAGCATTACTTCCATCTTTATTCTTTTGCCCTACTTGAAGATGCTTCAGTCCCACTAGAATTGTGCGATGTGATCCTTCAAATCATTGATGTTTTGCTTCATCGTGGTGGCCATGAGCTTCATCTCCATCATCTATGCATGCACCTCCCTCAGGTATTCCTGAGTGTGACGGAGTCTTGCTTCTAGTATTTCTCCAATCTGACGTATGGCTTCCATAGCAGCTTCATGAACAGAATCAAAGAATGTTGCTCGTGGCACTCAAGAAATGAAAAGGTATTGACCCATAGTCTTTGGGAAAACTCCCTTCACACGGTGGAGGTGTACCTCCACATACCAAAGTTCAACTCCTTTCTCCATGAAAGGATAACCCTTGTAAACTGCATCTCCTTCAAGATTAATATGCTTCATCATGTCCTTCAGGATCTTCAGGTAATCCTGATCACTGGTCAGGGTCATGATCGTTTCTGGGCCCTTCAGAAAAGACTTGTAAAGGGTTGTCATCTGCAGGCATAAGATAGAAGGGGTACTCAGGATACTATATGTATTTCCTTGGGTGAAATGTGGTTATTTTGGGGGAAAGGTTTGGGTCAGCTTGCCCATGGGCTCAAGTTTTAATTCTGGGTGACATGATGAGGGAGGCACTCACAATCAACAAAGAACTCATGACACCTCATATGAGATTTCAAACATATCAACTTTTATTCCTTCATGAACTATTACAATTTCCATTTCATAACTCAACTCAACAACTCCAACAAAAATAAAAGTGCATCCCATATTTATTACATGCTTTATTCCAATATCAAGATCTCAACTACTTTGCTCAAGCTTTCCTCGAGTCTGAACATTCTCTAGCAAAATGTCCTACTCCTTTGCAGCATAAACAAATGACTTCAGACAAATCCAGGGGCATCCTGGTGGTTATCTTGGCTCCTTGGGTTCTTGGCTTCCTTGCTGGGCATTTGCTAGCGTAATGACCTAAATCCTTGCACCTATAACAAGTGATTTGACTCAGGTCCTTTTCTGCAGAAATTGGGTTGTTCTGGGGATACATTCTCTTTCTCTTCCTCGACTTCTTCGTTCCGATCAATTCCTCTATCTCTTGTCGATCAAACTCCACTTCTTCTGTCGGGAAGGTTCCTAGATACTCTTGGTTTTCCTTCGTACAATACTGTGAAAAATGTCATTCTTCTCCACATGAATAGCAAGCATTGGAGTAAAATCTGTTTAGGCTTTCTCCATCAGGGTCGTCAACATCTTCTTTCATCACCTGTTTTCTTAAACTTTCCCCGAGGGCTTCTTTCACTGCTTCCTCGTAACGCCCTCGATGCGGCTATATCTCCCACGTGTCGAAGCACGACTTAGAGGCATAACCGCATTGAAAGCAATGTCGCAAGTGAGGTAATCTTCACACAACCCATGTAATACATAAGGGAAAGAGATACATAGTTGGCTTACAATCGCCACTTCACACAATACATGAATAAAGCATTACATCATCCAGATACAAACAAGGTCCGACTACGGAACCAAAATAAAAGAAGACTACCCCAAATGCTACACAGATCCCCGACCGTCCCGACTGGGCTCCACTACTGATCAACTGGAAATGGAACAACATAACGAACACGATCTTCAACGAGCTCCTCCTTGAGCTTGGTTGCGTCACCTGTACGGTTCAACGGCACCTGCAAGCTGGTTTTGGAAGTATGTGTGAGTCATGGGGACTCAGCAATCTCACACCCTCGCGATCAAGACTATTTAAGCTTATAGGAAGGGTAAAAGGTATGAGGTGGAGCTGCAGCAAGCGACTAGCATATATGGTGGCTAACATACGTGTAGGATCGAAAGTATGTCTAGAGGGGGGTGATTAGACTACTTGACCAAATAAAAATCTAGCCTTTTCCCAATTTTAGTTCTTGGCAGATTTTAGCTATCTTAGCACAAGTCAAGCAATCTCCACACAATTCAAGCAAGCATGCAAAAGAGTATATGAGCAGCGGAAAGTAAAGCATGCAACTTGCAAGAATGTAAAGGGAAGGGTTTGGAGGATTCAAACGCAATTGGAGACACGGATGTTTTTGTCGTGGTTCCGATAGGTGGTGCTATCGTACATCCATGTTGATGGAGACTTCAACCCACGGAGGGTAATGGTTGCGCGAGTCCATGGAGGGCTCCACCCACGAAGGGTCCACGAAGAAGCAACCTTGTCTATTCCATCACGGCCGTCGTCCACGAAGGACTTGCCTCACTAGCGGTAGATCTTCATGAAGTAGGCGATCTCCTTGCCCTTGCAAACTCCTTGGTTCAACTCCACAATCTTGTCGGAGGCTCCCAAGTGACACCTAGCCAATCTAGGAGACACCACTCTCCAAGAAGTAACAAATGGTGTGTTGATGATGAACTCCTTGCTCTTGTGCTTCAAATGATAGTCTCCCCAACACTCAACTCTCTCTCACAGGATTTGGATTTGGTGGAAAGAAGATTTGAGTGGAAAGCAACTTGGGGAAGGCTAAAGATCAAGATTCATATGGTTGGAATGGAATATCTTGACCTCAACACAAGTGTAGGTGGTTCTCTCTCAGAAAATGTGTATTGGAAGTGTAGGTATGTTCTGATGGCTCTCTCCACGAGTGAAGAGTGGGTGGAGGGGTATATATAGCCTCCACACAAAATCTAACCGTTACACACAATTTGCCAAACTCGGTGGGATCGAATGGTTAAACTCGGTCGGACCGATTCAGCAAACCTAGTGACCGTTAGGATTTTCGGTGGGACTGAGATGCAACTGGGAAGGACCGATATGGTTAGGGTTAGGGCATAACGTAATCTCAGTGTGACCAATTACACAAACTCGGTGGGACCGATTTTGGTAATAAGCTAACCAGAGAGTTGGTTAGGTAAACTCGGTGGGACCGATTCGCTCATCTCGGTGAGACCAAAATGTTACAAAAGGGAAACAGAGAGTTTACATTGCAATCTCGATGGGACCGATCGCTCATCTCGGTAAGACCGAAACGTTACGAAGGGAAACAGAGAGATTGCAATCCCATCTCGGTGAGACCGAGATCCCCATCGGTGAGACCGATTTGCCTAGGGTTTGTGGCAGTGGTTATGACATTTGAAACTCGGTGGCGCCGGATAGAAAGAATCGGTGGGGCCGAGTTTGACTTTTGGTTTAGGTCATATGTGGATGTGGGAAGGTAGTTCAGGGTTTTTGGAGCATATCACTAAGCACTTTGAGCAAGCAAGCCATTAAGCAACACCTCATCCCTCCTTGATAGTATTGGCTTTTCCTATAGACTCAATGTGATCTTGGATCACTAAAATATAAAATGTAGAGTCTTGAGCTTCAAGCTTGAGCCAAACTTTTTGTCCTTAGAATTTTGAGGGATCCACTTTCCTCATCCATGTCATGCCATCCATTGAGCTTTTCCTGAAATATTAATCTTGAAATAATGTTAGCTCAATGAGCTATATGTTGTTAGGAATTACCAAAACCACCCAAGGATAGTTGCACTTTCAATCTCCCCCTTTTTGGTAATTGATGACAACATATAGATCAAAGCTTCGACAAATGATAATAAGAGTGAAAGATATTGTCGCTTTGAGAGGTATGTGAAAAGCAAGAGCTCCCCCTAAATTTGTGCATATCTTAAGATTTGCTTTGGACTTCAAATGCACAATGAGTTAGGATCATGGGTTACTCTTCCATGTCACATACATCTTGGTGGAGCACTCAAAATAATAAATATTGAATACATGCACTCATCACCAAGCAAAGTGAATGATCATATAAGGATAAGTAAGATAATATCATCTAACAAGCATAAGTGTAGCTTATGATCAACCACATGATCATCAATGTCTCACAGATAATAGCATAGTATCTCAAGAAATCAAAAGACAAACAAAGTTCAACCAAGAAGACAAGAGAGAACAAAAGCAAACTCTCTCTCTCGAAGCCTATGATCTATACATTTTTCTCCCCCTTTGGCAACAAGTTACCAAAAAATTCATAGAAAATGCATAGCACTAAAATGTCTCTCAGGCTTGGTCTTCAGGTGGTGGTGTCCGGAGAACTCCAAGAACGAAGGCTTCAGTTGATGTGGATGGTTCTGATGGAGTTGGTGCTGGAGTTGGTTGCGCTGAAGCTGTAGCTGGTGCAGATGAAGTGGCTCTGGTGTCTGTTACTGGCACTGTAGTTGATCTCTGAGCTCGAGGCACTCTGGCAAATGCATTAGTGGTTGTTCTGCCCTTCCTCTCCTGCATATCATCTTGTAGCTGCTCCACAACTGACTGAATCTCAGTTACTTTGACATCTAAATCATAGAATTTTTGCTCCACGATTCTTTCCAAGCTCTCCCGGTTTTGAGTCAGGGTGGCCAGTCCCTTCTCAATCCTCAGAGTTGATGCTATCAAATAACCAAGCTGGTCCTGCTTGCTTTTCAAAAAGTACTCAGATGCCTCCTCTTGAGTTGGCATCTTGGCAGCCTTCTCTTTCTTTGCTTTCTCCTTCTTCTCTTGAGCTTGTACTGATGATGGTTCATTCTCATTCATCACAACTTGATTGTCCTCAAAGTCTGGGTAGATAGGCAAGTGTTCCTTATCCAACAGGTATGTGCCTGTGCCCATCTTTGAGTTTATCAACTCCTGGATTTGTGGGGCATATCCACAACTTCTTTTCTGGTCTGTTGTAGTCCTCTTGATAGTCTCAACTATAAGGCTCATGACCTTGAACTTATGTGGCACATCAAATATATGTAGCAAGTTAATTGCATGGCCTCTTATCATTCTGTGATCACCAGACTTGGGCAAGAGAGTGTGCCTAAGGATCCAATTGATTGTAGGCAGCCCTGACAGCAAGTGTTTTACTGACCCAAACTGGTGAGTCTCAAGATCATCTTCAGGAATCTCCTTGTACATATTTGCCATAGAGTTGTGATCCATCTTCTTCTTGGCATAGACATCCAAGTCATCTTCTTCTTCCTTAGGAGCATTGATCAGATTTGCCCATTCCTCAATAGTTGAGTGGTACCTTGTACCTTCAGACATCCATACTATCCTGCCATCTGGATAGAATTGTGTTGTGGAGTAGAATTGCATTATGAGCTCCTCATTCCACTTTGTGAACTTCTGCCCAACAAAGTCTGCAACTCCACAAGCACTGAAGCTGTCAAACACACCAGGATAGTGTTCCTCATTTTCCTTGATATACTTCCAGTCGATCCACCTCATTTCACACACTATAGGCTTCTTGTCCAACAACACTGTCTCATAGAAGTCCTGTTGTTCCTTTGTGTGGAACCTGTAATCAACAGCAGTTCTTCTTCTTGTAGCATATGGGTCTGTCTCTCTCCATTTCCTCAACCCTAAGTCTCTCCTGATCTTCATGTTCTCAGCCACAGGATGAGCATCATTGTGGTCTGGAATCTTGGGTTTGAGCTTTCTCAGGACTTGTCCTTCATCATCTTCATCAGAAGCAACTTTAGGCACTGGGGCCTTGTTCTTCTCAGCAGCTGGTATACTCCTGGTATTCCTCTTAGGTGCACTCTTGGGCTTGGAGGCTGCTTTGGGTGCTTCTTTGGGCTTTGATGTTGCAGCCCCTGACTTTATAGCATCACCCATCAGCTTTTGTGCCTTGGGTGCTGGTGCAGCAACCTCTTCTTCCTCTTCCTCTTCAGAATCTCTCATGATTGAGGATCTCCCAAGCACTCTAGCAGTGGTCTTTTTGATCCTCTCCTTCCTCTTCTTCCCTTCTGCAGCAGCCTCTTTGGGTTCAGATCCCAAAGGGACTTGAGTAGATGCTCTGGCCTTAGACATTGGAATTCTCTTTGCAGGAACCTTTTGCTTCATGCCTGGCTTGGTGGCAGCAGCAGTGCTATATTCCTTCTTAACCACTTTGTTCTTGGAAGTGGCCTCATCCTCAACTGCCACATAGTCTTCATCCTCAGACTCTGAAGTTTTCTTCTTCCTTGTTCTGGTGGTAGCTTTGGGCAAGTTGCTGGGAGTGCTCCTGCTACCATCATCTGAATTGCTAGAGGGACTAGTGCCCTCACTCAGGTGAACCTGCTCCTCTGACCTGTTCTGGTTGTCACTCTGATCAGACATATTGCGAACACTGACAGCACACCCTGTGAATAGATATAGATGAGATAGAGTGGATGAGCATCACAAAATGCAGAGGTTTTTGCAAAAGAATGAGTCAAAAACTTAGTTTTAGTTTTCCACAGAAAGCATTTCGGATCAACCGATTTGTAAACTCGGTGATACCGAAGCGACTGTTGGAACCTAAACTAGTGAACTCGGTCAGACCGAGTCACAGTTCGGTGGCACTGAGACTGCTAGGGTTTCACAAAGTCCTGAACTCGGTCACACCGATTTGCAATTCTCGGTCAGACCGAAAATTACATGTGCAATGGCCTAAGCCGAATAGGTGGTACCGAGTTCCACAACTCGGATGGTCCGAGATGGTTTCAGCGGAAACCTAACCCTAAATTTTCAATTCAACTCTAATCTACGGAGTGTTTTGACTGGATAGAAGCGTTTCAATCATGGTAAGAATCATAATGAACACAATGTGCTAGGAATCAAACGGGGATAGCACTGTGATCGAGTCCATACCCTAGTTCGGCGATGAACTCGCTATGGCGGCAACAGCGGGGAAGAATTCCGTTGACGGCGGCGGAGACCAGCGACAAGAGGTGGCTGGCGACGAGGAGGACGATCCGGAGACCCAGGAGGCAGAGCGAGCTATGCGCGGGCAAAGGGGTTTCAGAGAAATTTCCAAAAAAAATTCCCGTGAGTATATATAGCCCGACCCTGTCGGTGTGACCGAGTGGAACAACTCGGTGGCACCGAGATTCGTAACTGCAAGCAGTTACTGAAACTCGGTGTGACCGAAAGGTTCAAATTGGTTGCACCGATATTGAAAACCTAGATCGACTTAGTGATCTCGGTATGACCAAAATGGAGGAATCGGTCAGACCGAAAAGCACAAAGAAGTTTTGGAAGTTTAAGTCTATGACGAATCGGGGACTCCGAGTGCTCCTCACACAAAGTGGTTCAAATCTGACTTGATCAAATTTTGTGATGTAGCATGAATAGAGTTTGAGACGAGAAAAGCATAGATAGCTAGAGAGGGTTCTTAGGCATTCTTGTCCATCCACTTGGCAAAAGAGAAGAAAACCAATCAATCAAAACAACAAGTGGATGTCCTCGAATGAGTAAAATAAGCAATCAACATGCTCACACAATAAAATGGCAATTGAAATATGTGGCAAAGCATGCACAACCAATTCTAGCATCTATCAAACAATTTGCGATGACTAGGTCATCTATATATGAGTATATTGACTTAGGAGTCAAATGAGAACATTTGATCATAGGTCATACTCATCGTTTAAGCACAAGTGGGGTTACCACGTTTACATAAAGTATTGTTGTGTTCACACCATTAGAGTTGCTTTAGCTCAATTCTTAGAGTAAAGCTCCCCCTAGATGTGAGATCCCCCCTAAGAGGGATGAACTAACCTTGGGTTTTGTCGATGATGACTTCATGTAGATGTTGAAGATGTGGATGCTCAATGTTTATGTAGATCATTTGGAGCTATCCATTGGAGTGAGTTGCACTTTCAATACCTACACGGGTTAGTCCCACAAGGAACAAACAAGGATATCCATAGACATAGAGGGATGCACACACAAGATGATGTCTATGAAAGCTTTTAGGTTACCTTGTCCCTTGTCTTACCAACAAGAGGGTTTGTGACTCCTTGAACTAGTGCAAGATGTGGAAGTTGATTGCACTTGTTTTTGCCAAGATGGTAAGAGTGAAGTATGTTGGCGGAGTCACCCTCAAGAACTCTCTAGTTCTTCTTCTTCGGGATCCACACCATCTTGATGGGAATTATTCCTCGGTGTTGTAGTTGTACTTGATGAAGTGGAACTTGAAGTAGTCTTGGGAACCCACTTGACCAAGGCCTTCGGAGCTTCTTCAAATGCATCAATTTCCTCTTGAAGCTTGTCCTTGCCTTTTTGCTTGTGGTCTTGTGGTGGAAGATCATCTTGAGCTTGTGTCCCTTTGAGAGAAGTAGGATCATACTTCTCTTGTTGAGGAACAAACTTCGTCTTGGGGTATTGATCTTCTTCCCACTCAACTCCATTGGCATTGAACTTTCGTTCAAAACCAACACCTTGATTCTTCCAGTGCCTTCCTTGCTTGCGTACAATTTCCTCGAATTGCTTACTTCCAGCAAGGCTCTTGTAAACACCTTTCTCTATAATTCCCTTCAATAAGCTATTTTCTTGCTCAAGTGTAACTTGGCTAAGAGAATCATTAGTGGAATCAAGAGAACTACTAGAAGCAACAATATTGGATTTAGCATGATTATTGTTACTACTAGAGGAAGAATCTTTCTTGTTCTTGTTACTAGACTTGACTTGAGGCATGTAAGTGGATAAGAGTAAATGCTTGGCAATGTAAGAAGAACTTTTCTTGCGAAGATCACCATTGATTGCTTTTAAGAACTCATGCTCTTGCTCAAGGTTGAGCTTTTCAAAGCGTAATTTCTCATGAGTCCTTAAAAGTTCTCGATGATCTCCTAAGATAGTTTCATGAGCTAACTTAAGAGCGTTTAGTTCTTTAGTTAGAGACTCAATCTTCTCCTTATCATTGTCATTCGTTTTATCTTGATTAGCATGATTAATTGATGTTTCATCATAGTATTCATCACTAGAGTTGTCAACAAGTAAATCATCATCACCTAACAAGTCATCTTCATCACTATTGAAATCAACATACTCGGGGTGTGATACCTTTGGGCCTTATGAAGCATGTTCCAACTCCTTCATTTGGTGAGTCAAATATGTCGTAGGAGTTGGTTGTCACAAGTGCTAGACCGGCAACACCTTCATCTTGAGTATATTCGGAGTCGGAGTGATAGCTTCTCTCGGAGTGGTTGTCAAAGTCGGAGCCGGATACCCATTCACCAACATGAGCTTGATGTCTTTGTTTTGTGTAGCTCCTTGATGACTTGTCCTTTCTTTCTGAATCCTTGCTTCTCTGTGAGGGTCTTCGTTCATAACGATCATCTCTACTCCTTCTTTCTCTAGATGGTGATTCTTCTCTTCTACTTCTTCTCTTGGGAGAATCTTCTCTTCTCTTGTAGGGGGTCATACACTCATTAGAATAGTGTCTGGGCCTTCCACAATTGTAGCAGTTTCGCTCTCGACTAGAAGATCTTTTGTCATTGTAGGACCTTGACTTGGAGCTTCTCTCTTTGCTTCTACTCTTGTAGAACTTGTTGAAGTTCTTCACCATTAAGCTCAATTCTTCATTGAAGGTTTGTTTCTCACTCAATGATGTGGGGGCTTCACATGAGGCTTTGTAAGCACCACTTGATTTGTTGTGAAGTTCCTCTTTATCCTTGAGTGACATCTCATGAGCAACAATTCTTCCGATGACTTCCGTTGGCTTGAGATCTTTGTAATTTGGCATCATTTGGATCAATGTGCACATGGTATCATATTTTCCATCCAAGGCTCTTAGGATCTTCTTGATGATGAATCTATCGGTCATCTCTTCACTCCCTAAGCCGGCAATCTCATTTGTGATAAGAGCAAGCCTAGAGTACATTTCAGCGACACCTTCACCATCCTTCATTTTGAACTTGTCAAGTTGACTTTGAAGCACATCCAATTTGGATTCCTTGACGGAGTCGGTACCTTCGTGCATATCATCGAAGTATCCCAAATTTCCTTTGCATTCTCAAGAAGGCTGATTTTGTTGAATTCTTCGGGGCACAATCCGTTGAAGAGGATATCACAAGCTTGAGCGTTGTATTGCAGCATTTTCAACTCTTCCGTGGTGGCTTCACGGATCGATTCTTTCCCGTCAAAGAATTCACCTTGCAAGACAATACACACAATAGCCCAAACGGCGGGGTTATGTCCAAGAATATGCATTTTCATCTTATGCTTCCAACTAGCAAAATTAGTGCCATCAAAGTAAGGACCTCTACGGTGATAATTTCCCTCACTAGACGCCGTACTCTCCTAGGTTGTGAAACCAAGGCTATGACCGCCAAAAGCTATGGAAATCAAAGCAAATGGAGACCAAAGCTCTGATACCACTTGTAGGATCGAAAGTATGTCTAGAGGGGGGGTGATTAGACTACTTGACCAAATAAAAATCTAGCCTTTCCCAATTTTAGTTCTTGGCAGATTTTAGCTATCTTAGCACAATTCAAGCAAGCATGCAAAAGAGTATATGAGCAGCGGAAAGTAAAGCATGCAACTTGCAAGAATGTAAAGGGAAGGGTTTGGAGGATTCAAACGCAATTAGAGACACGGATGTTTTTGTCGTGGTTCCGATAGGTGGTGCTATCGTACATCCACATTGATGGAGACTTCAACCCACGGAGGGTAACGGTTGCGCGAGTCCACGGAGAGCTCCACCCACGAAGGGTCCACGAAGAAGCAACCTTGTCTATTCCATCACGGCCGTCGTCCATGAAGGACTTGCCCCACTAGCGGTAGATCTTCATGAAGTAGGCGATCTCCTTGCCCTTACAAACTCCTTGGTTCAACTCCACAATCTTGTTAGAGGCTCCCAAGTGACACCTAGCCAATCTAGGAGACACCGCTCTCCAAGAAGTAACAAATGGTGTGTTGATGATGAACTCCTTGCTCTTGTGCTTCAAATGATAGTCTCTCCAACACTCAACTCTCTCTCACAGGATTTGGATTTGGTGGAAAGAAGATTTGAGTGGAAAGCAACTTGGGGAAGGCAAGAGATCAAGATTCATATGGTTGGAATGGAATATCTTGACCTCAACACAAGTGTAGGTGGTTCTCTCTCAGAAAATGTGTGTTGGAAGTGTAGGTATGTTCTGATGGCTCTCTCCATGAGTGAAGAGTGGGTGGAGGGGTATATATAGCCTCCACACAAAATCTAACCATTACACACAATTTGCCAAAATTGGTGGGACCGAATGGTTAAACTCGGTCGGACCGATTCAACAAACCTAGTGACCGTTAGGATTTTTGGTGGGACTGAGATGCAACTCGGTAGGACCGATATGGTTAGGGTTAGGGCATAACGTAATCTCGGTGTGACTGATGACACAAACTCGGTGGGACCGATTTTGGTAATAAGCTAACCAGAGAGTTGGTCAGGTAAACTCGGTGGGACCGATTCGCTCATCTCGGTGAGACCAAAATGTTACGAAAGGGAAACAACGAGTTTACATTGCAATCTCGGTGGGACCGATCGCTCATCTCGGTAAGACCGAAACGTTACGAAGGGAAACAGAGAGATTGCAATCCCATCTCGGTGAGACCGAGATCCCTATCGGTGAGACCGATTTGCCTAGGGTTTGTGGCAGTGGTTATGACATTTGAAACTCGGTGGCGCCGGATAGAAAGAATCGGTGGGGCCGAGTTTGACTTTTGGTTTAGGTCATATGTGGATGTGGGAAGGTAGTTGAGGGTTTTTGGAGCATAACACTAAGCACTTTGGGCAAGCAAGCCATTAAGCAACACCTCATCCCTCCTTGATAGTATTGGCTTTTCCTATAGACTCAATGTGATCTTGGATCACTACAATATAAAATGTAGAGTCTTGAGCTTCAAGCTTGAGCCAAACTTTTTGTCCTTAGAATTTTGAGGGATCCACTTTCCTCATCCATGCCATGCCATTCATTGAGCTTTTCCTAAAATATTAATCTTGGAATAATGTTAGCTCAATGAGCTATATGTTGTTAGGAATTACCAAAACCACCCAGGGATAGTTGCACTTTCAATACGCAAATGGGAGCGAGAAGAGAAGGCAAAGCACGATCGAGAAACTATGATCAAGAAGTGATCCTAGAACAACCTACGTCAAGCATTACCCTGACACCGTGTTCACTTCTCGGACTAAACCGGAAAGAGACCATCACGGTTACACACGCGGTTGATGTATCTTAATTAAGGTCCACTTCAGGTTTTCTACAACCGGACATTAACAAATTCCCATCTGCCCATAACTGCGGGCATGGCTTTCGAAAGTTCAAATCCCTGCAGGGGTGTCCCAACTTAGCCCATCACAAGCTCTCACGGTCAACGAAGGATATTCCTTCTCCCAGGAAGACCCGATCAGACTCGGAATCCCGGTTACAAGACATCTCGACAATGGTAAAACAAGACCAGCAAAGCCACCCGAATGTGCCGACAAATTCCGGTAGGAGCTGCACATATCTCGTTCTCAGGGCACACCGGATTGTCCAAGGTTCTGGTAGGCCAGCCCAGAGTTGCCTCTGGTGGCCACCGGCAACTGACAGGTTGGACCAACACTCAGAGGAGCACTGGCCCGGGGGGGGGGTTAAATAAAGATGACCCTTGAGTCTGCAGAACCCAAGGGAAAGAAAAGGCTAGGTGGCGAATGGTAAAACCAATGTTGGGCATTGCCGGAGGAGTTTTATTCAAGGAGAACTGTCAAGGGGTTCCCATTATAACCCAACTATGTAAGGAACGCAAAATCCGGGAACATAACACCGATATGACGGAAACTAGGGCGGCAAGAGTGGAACAAAACACCAGGCATAAGGTCGAGCCTTCCACCCTTTACCAAGTATATAGATGCATTAATTAAATAAGAGATATTGTGATATCCCAACAAAATATCCATGTTCCAACATGGAACAAACTCCAATCTTCACCTGCAACTAACAACGCTATAAGAGGGGCTGAGCAAAGCGGTAACATAGCCAAACAACGGTTTGCTAGGACAAGGTGGGTTAGAGGCTTGGCTTAACAATATGGGAGGCATGATAAGCAAGTGGTAGGTATCGCAGCATAGGCATAGCAAAAGAGTGAGCATCTAGCAAGCAAAGATAGAAGTGATTTCGAGGGTATGGTCATCTTGCCTGAGATCCCGCAAGGAAGAAGAACGAGTCCATAAAGAAGACAAAGCGGACGTAGTCGAACGAATCCTCACAACACGATGTTATCGGAACTAACACGAAGAAGCACACCGGAAAGAAGCAAACAACATGGTAAAAAACCATCACAAAAACATGGCATGATGCACAATCAAGTATGATGCATGTCCGGTTTAAATATGCATGGCATGGCAAAGCAAGAGCACGAACAAAACTACAAGTTAAGTGGATCTCAATATGCATCGGGATGCATATTGACAAAACATCACATCAATTATTTAGTTCTCTCCCGTTTTAAGTACTCAACAATATTAAATGTTGGTTAGTATGGCAAGAGGTGAAGCATAACAAAACTATACCCTTTAAACAGTTTAAATGGGGTCGAATATAACAAACAACAAATCCGGTAAATCCCCATATGCATTAGTAATTTATTGCAACAACAATTTAAACATTTTAATTGTTGTTATCATGATGCAGATGACATGAACAAGTTTATGCAATTTTTATTAAAAGTTGACAAGAGCATTATGAAGCATTTGTCACCGTGGTGGAAAGAAAGGGTGCCACGGCGACGAATCCGAAAATGATGCCACGGCAACATATCGGTTCGTCGTAAGCCCTTCTAGCAGCAATCCAAACGTCCCTCCATCTGCATCTCCCTAACAGTCTCTGCACGTGGATCTCTTCTACTAGTGATTCAATTGGGGACAATCCTACCGCATCCACTTCCGGTAGCTCACGGAGATACCGGTGCAAAGGAAGGGTGGCGGGAGCGTGCCAAAGCTGGTGGGGCGATCCCGGTTACCGGGTTCCCATAGATAGACAGCATGGCAACGAGGAGGACCGAACAAGTGACAACTCGGACACGGTGCAAACATAGCCAAACAGGAGCATCTCATAGAACACATCACAAGCATTTGTCCACGGGCGTCGTTCTGACGGTTATACCTTACAAGGGAGCATTCTCAGAGCGGTTCGAGTTCGTAGAGGAAGTAGTCGTTCACGGCCGTCATGGTAGTCGTGGTACATGTTCGGGAAGCGGTAGAGGTATGACTCTTCAACAACAGTCGTCGTACACATACCGACGTCGTCGGTAGAGGTTCTCGCAAACCCGGCGACGGTAGTGGAAGTAGATGTTCACGGCGATGGCGGTAGAAGTAGTCGTCCTATCGTTCATCGGCGATCATCGGGACGGTAGTGGTACAAGGTCGTCGTGGGAAGTAGTCGTACTCACGAACTTGTCGGATCCACGGCAACGGTAGTGGAATTTCACGAATTTGTGGTCTCCGGGCGTAATGGTACTTGGCGAAACCCGAAATGTTCTTGACGATCCAAAATGGCACAAGTGAGATGTACATCCACGGATTCTTCCGACTTGGGCTCCGGGTACAGGATTTGACGAGCTCGGGGAGACGATGGAGAAAGAAAACAGCGGAGCATCAACAGACACGAGGCCACGGACATCACTTGGGGCTCCCCGAATCCATGGAAACGGCCGGTAGCAGGAGGCTGCTAGCGGAGGCAGGGCCACGCCGAGGTCGAAGGTGGCCGGGCGAGCTCGACGGAGGTCATCCGCTGTCGGACGAAGCAGGAGCAGCAAGGCACAGCAGCGCACTCGAAGCTGCAGGCCAGCACGATGGCCTCCATGGCCGGCGGCCATGCAGGTCGTGCGAGGCAAGGCGGGCGTGCAAAAGGGCGATCGCGCGGTCGTAGGCCGGTGGTGAAACGACCACAGGGGAGGAGAGGCAGGCGTAGTCGCGCGCGCAGGGCGGCACAGTCCAACAAGACACAGCGGGGCGGCAACCAAGCGACAAGGAGGAGGTGAACGGGCGAGGGGAAGGTAGAGATGATGCAGGGCAGGTTGGGTCGCCGGCGCGAGCGCCATGGCCGGAGGCGACGTGGCTCCGGTGGCACAGTGTCTGGCAGGGCCCCGTCGGCAGCCTCCGGTGAAGGAGCCGAATGGTGGCGGGGCGACGGCGGCACTAGAGGGACGGGGGAAGGGAGCGAGGCGGCAGAGTGGGGGGTGCTGGCGCGGGAGCTCCTCTCCCTGTGCGAAGCATGCGGCGGCGCTAGGAGAATGAGAGGGAGAGGGTCGTGGGAATCGTGCAGGAGAGACGAGGGAGATGGGGATCGGGCTGCGTGCGTTGCGCCTCTCCTGGCGGCTAAGGTTGGAGAAAAAGGGTGCGGCTGGCCTTGGTGGTCTACGCTGGAAGAATGGGCCGGCCTGGGAAAGGATGGCCTCGGGTGGGCTGGCGTGAGAGGTTGGGAGGCCCAGGAGGCCAGTGGCGCAAACTCTCTCTCCCTCCCTTATTAACTTCTATTTGTTGCAAAAACAGAAATAGAGAGAAAAAACAGAGGGTTAGGTGTTGAAGTAGGGATGGAGGAACATATTTCTGGAAAACATGAAATATGTCCGATTTAATCAAATTAGTTTGGGAATTTTTATAGACTATAAATTTAAACATGTTCGAATTTAATTCAAACTTGCATGAATTTATAACCTTACCAAACTGAAGCCAAATGGGCTTAAATTTTATAGGATGACCCTACATAATAAATATGATTTATGGGCAAAAGATGAACATTTATTTGAGCAATTCTATTTGCAACTCAAATAAATAGAGAAAAGGAAAAAAGGAAGTGGCATAGGGATTTGAAACTTGGGTGAAACCAAGTTGGAAGTGAGCATGGGGTTGATGGAAGGATCAAGAGAAGAACAGAAGTTGCAGTGCACATGAGCAACTAAATTAAACAAACACAACAATGGTATGGAGAAGATGCATGATGCAAAATAAAATAAAACAAACATCACAAGCGAGCAAGCACGCATGAACATGATGGATGCAAATGCACATGGCAACATACATGAAGATGGAATGCCAAGGTGAAAATAAAATATAACACAAGCATGATGATGCAACAATTTAAGACAACACACGGCGACAAGGAGAAACATGGACGGCGACTGGAGCATCACTCTTGGGGCGTCACATTCCTTCTGCTGCTTGGTAATTTCTTGTACCTTGAGATAAATATGACACTGGGCAGGGTAGTGCGTAGTTCCTTCACAAAAGAAACAAGTAACCTTCATGGTTGGACATTCTTCAGCTTGGTGATTTCCTTCACAATGAGGGCATCCATCCTTGTGTTCTTCATGGGTATGTCCTATCTCACCACAAATATTTCATGCACAAGGTTTCTTCATTTTATTGCCATAGGGCTTCTGAATAAGACGAGACCTCAGTAGATTCATCTTGAATTCCTCCCAAGTTTTTGCTCCGTTACATCCTTGTATGGCCTGATGCATTTTCCACCAGGTTGCAGCACTTTTTGTAAAGTACCAACGAGCGTATTGAACCTCATACTTCCTTGCAACCAAATTGCTCCTGAAGTGATTCTCCATGTTTTGAATCCATAGCTCTGCCTCCAACTGAGTGATCGGTTCAGAGAATACAAGTCCATGTTCATTCATCATCTATTGGGTCCAAGGGTTTTGGGATGAGATACGAGAGAGGGATAGAGAGATACACACAATACACACAATATAGTTTTGAAAATAAGTTTTATTTGTGGCTCTCAGGAAAAACATCAAACAATAACAGCTCACAAACATCGCATCTAACGTGAGTATACAACAGGGGTTTGGTCCTCTAAAGTTCATATAAATCTTGGAATATGTCAGTGTCTTCAAATTCTTCAATTCTTCAGAGGATTCGTCAGTAGTAGCTTCAGTTCTTCTAGTGTATGGTGAAGTCTAATATCTTGTCGTTCTCGGAGTGGCTTCAGTTCATCCTCCGTGTGGTCCAAAGGGAACGGGGTATTGTCTAACTATTTGAGGTAAAAGGAATGATTTGATAAAGCTCAGAAAAGAAGAGAGGTAAAGGACCTTTTTGAAAATAAAGTTTAAGAGAAATCCTTTCCTAAGGGCTTTTTAGTTTCTAGGGTCACGTCCTACAGCCAACATGTGCTCTGATACCATCTCTGTAGTGACCCGACCTCAAACGGTCAAGCCTCTGTGTATCCGTGCCATCCCTAGATCAGTATGCTGGCACACATAGTACATCAATGTATATATCAAAGTGCAATCACATGTATAAATAACGTAAAACTGATATATACCTCATAAATCTCAGCGGAAACAAACATAAGGGTGTGGAGTCCATCAACACCAACGGCAAGTTGAGTGTAGACCATAATCCTACAACGTAACTCTTACTCGTCGTAGAAAATTCCTGCAACATAAGACGTTGCAGCCCTGTAGGTCAGTACATTGAATGTACTGACAAGTCACATCATAAGAGTAATGAACCTATTTGTACATGCAATTTGGTTGGTGGAAAGCTCTAGGTTTAGTTTTTGCATAAAGGTAGTTTTTCCCTAGAATAAAAGATATTATTCTATCACTATTGTATAGCATAGGATGAGTTGGTAAACCCAACTCAATCCATTCCCAAAGTTTCATTTAAAACCCAACTATTTAATTAAGAGTGATGAGATCTCCCAGCATTTCCACTACTAGATGCTCAAGTTGTCCGTAACCGGGGACACGGCTAATCGATTAGGTTTTAACACTCTGCAGAGGTTTGCGCACTTTTCCCCACAAGACTCGATCGCCTCCCTTGAAATTCTCGCACTGCCTGGTGTTTGAGAACAGGATGACCAAGACATAGTCTTTCGAAAGTGTTTCCCCTTAACCCACAGATAGGCTGGTACACCTACACATTCTACATCTGCTAGCCTATCCCGGAAGAGGTCACACTATCTACTCAACTAAGCTAGAGCCCATATTGGCTTGTGGCTGCACACGGAAGCTTCTAGACATGAGAATACGATTGATCTCTTTGAGCCAGGGCGGCCGACCACTAGTGGTGCACCACCATGGATTAACCATGCATGCTCCCACTGTACTTCGCCACCATTCAAACCAAATACCGCCCAGATAGTTCATTTACAAGTCTTGGTCCTGATTACTACTTTGTCACTCATGTCTCACCAGGTTCGCTTCCCAAACCACGTCTACATTTGGCGAGGCAAAAATAAACTTACACGTTGGTGACAAGGATGTATAGATCAGACCTACCTCAAATGAACTACTCGGTAACGGCATAGCCATCTGGCAACAATAAATCCTACCATGCAATCCTACCACAAAAGGACTAAGTGCATAATATAAACACAGGTAATTGGAAGAATGGTCAAATGTGAACTTGCCTGGTAATAGTTGATGAAGATGATATCGCTCTCAAAAATTTACTTAATAGAACTATTCGTCACTCTCCGATGAAAATCTATAAAGTCAAACATTGCACTCACATAAGCGATCATTTCAGAGAACCAAGAAGAACATGCAAAGCAAAATTCTTGGAAAACCAAATGAACATTCAACACACTTAACTAGCATGGAAAAATCCTAAGTGCAAAACAACATGTGACATAGAGTGCAAAGATGTGATGTGTACTAAAGTGCATACATGGCATAATAGTAAAACTATCATAGACAGACCATTTTTGTGTGGAAAATGTGTGACAATGGTCCAAGTGGTAGGGTTTGGCTACGGTGACATGGTGCAAAAAGAACCACATCAATCAGAGCTACGGTTTAGGAGATATGGCCAATTGAAGTTTGAATTCAAATCTGAATAAAGTTCAAATTTGAATTTGGCCAAAAGTTTTAAAAGTTTGTTTTCTGGATAAAGCTATTCGAGACGAACATTTTGCCGCTGGTTTCATCGAATTTGGACCTACGGGTAAAAAGTTGGGGCTATTCTAAGTTTAGGGACTAATCTGCTAATTACAGGGACTAGACAATGAAGAAAACTATTGCAAACAGGTCCCTAACACGTGGCAAATTCCTAGTGGCCGAAAGGTGTTCGCCGCGTAGCTTATACAGCGGACGCTTGGACTTTAAGCAAAACAGCGGCGACAGCTAACAAAAAAAAGACATCGGTTTAAAATAAAACTGTACGGTTAAACTAAAACCGCACTGTTAAATAAAAACCGCAGTTAACCGATCTAAAAAAGCTAAATGGAAAGGGGTTAGCTCACAGTGGCAACGACGATGAACAGGAGACGGTGGCGCGGACGTCGGGCGGTGGACGGGGCGGCGGCTGCGGTGCTCCTCGGCGGCGGGGAAGAGGACGGACGGGACGGGCGCGAGGTGGGCGGTCCGGTGGTGGTGACGGTGCACGTCGGGGTGGCCGGGATGGGCCGAGCGAAGGGCGGCGGCTCCGTGCTCCGGCGAGGACGCAGGTCGTCGGGGCGGCGTCTCTGGTGACCTAGGGACAAGAGGAGGATGTCAACGAGATGCGCTTCGACTCGGGCAACAAAAAGAAGTAGTCGGTGGAGGCCGGGGTAGCTCACGGGCGACGAAATCCTCCGGTGAACTAGCACGGCTCCGGCAAGATCCAAGTGGCTACGGCGAGCGATGCGAGAGGCGTGGTGACGAACAGATTAGCTAAACGGAGGGAGGGGGTCGAGGGCTTCTTATAGGCGCGGAGAGAGGGCTCGGGATGCAGCGGATAAGTTTATCCGCGAGGGCAATGGCGCCGGTGGTTGCGGGCGGCAGGCTCGTGCTCTATCCCGAGCGGAACGAGCGGAGGTTGGGGACGATGGGCGCGGGGCCCACGGGTCAGCGGGACAGAGAGGGAGACGAGGAGCGGGCGAGCGTGCAGTGGCCTTCGGGCGCGGGGGCGACCTGGCTCGGCCTGCTATGGCCGTGGGCCGGCTCTGGCCAGCGGTGGCTGGGCCTACGCGCGGGTGCGTGTGCACGTGCGTTTTTTTAAATGGAAAGAAAACTCCAACAGAAGTAAATTAAATAAAAAATATATAAATAGGCATATCATATACCAAAATGCTCAGGAAAATACCCCGAATAAGATGAACTATTTTTCAAGTTCAAATAAAATCCAAAATAAATCATAAAAGTCAAACAATGCTACTGTTATATTTAAAATCAATAAAAATCATTTTTAAAATAGCAAAATGATTTCAAATTTATTTTCTCCTAATTTTCTATTGAAGGGAATCATTTTACCCTTATTTCCATTTATTTATTTTTAGGAGAAAATATTTTGAATAGAAACTCAAATAACTCCCAATTGGATTTGAATTTGGAATTTCAAACAACTTCAAATGGAAAATGAGTTTCAAATAACTTCAAAGTGACTTCCAATTTATTTCGTTGAACCTTCCAACTCTCTTTCTTCAAATATGAAGAAGTCATTTTATCTTCCCTCACGAACTCATTGAGTTGCTTAAAGTTTCTAAATTTAAAATATTTCAAATGGAAATTCAAATCATTTTCGAACCCCATTTCATTTCTTTAAATGGAAGAAGTCATATTATCTTCACTCTAGGGTTTTGTAATGAAATGAATTTGAATTCATGGAGATCAAGAAAAATGCAAGATGAAAGTTTCGGGAAAGTCCTTTTATTTCCTCTCATTCAACTTTCAAAAAGTTTTCAATTTCCACTCAATTTCACACAATCAATCACACAACAATCAAACAAACAATCATAGCTATTTATTTAATATAACATTCCAAAATTTAGAATTTTGGGATGTTACAGTTGTTATGCGGTTTGACCGATAAAGATCTTCGTAGAGTATGGAACCAATATGAGCATCCAGGTTTCGCTATTGGTTATTGACCGGAGATGAGTCTCGGTCATGTCTACATAGTTCTCGAACCCGTAGGGTCCGTACGCTTAACGTTCGATGACAATATGTATTGTGAGTTATGTGATTTGATGTACCGAAGGTTGTTCGGAGTCCCGGATGTGATCATGGACATGAGTAAGGATGGCAATGGCTCGGGTTTGGATCGGGTTGAACAATCTCAAATCCATATCCATGTCCATGAAGACAGTCTTTGCCCGCCCATGAAAAAATCCATGGGTAAAAAATTGTGTCCATGTCCAAATCCGATGGATATCCATACCCATTGGATATCCATTGGGTCCTCTCGAAACATATAAATAAGACATAACACAATATTAACATAAACTCTTCCATTCTTCACCTCGTGGTAGGCTAGGCTTCACTTATGGTAAATCAACATCCACTAACAACCTAAGATCATTTAGTATTTTTCTAACAGATGAGAATGGCGAGTCATTTAAGGAGGAGGTAAAATAAGGGAAGGGGTGTTGGATTATGTTACAGAGGGGATTGAATGTCAACTAAAAAAAGTTACGATGGGGATTGTGTAATTTCTTATGCATGTTTTAGATAAAAAAAAGTGTAAAATTGTTGTGGGACATATGACCGTGGGGCAGGGATAGCAGATTTTCCCCCATTAAGTCATACTATTGGGTCAAGTTTGGGTATATCCATGGGTACAAGATTGTATCCATGCCCTATCCATGAATAATCGGGTCGGGTTTGGGCGCCGCCCTTGGACACAAAAGCATATCCAAACCCTATCCAATCGGGTCGAATATCCATGGATATCCATGTCCATGGATAAAATTGCCATCCTTAGACATGACGACGAGTCTCGAAATGGTCGAGACATGAAGATTGATATATTGGAAGGTTATATTTGGACACCGGAAAGGTTTCGGATAAGTTCGGTCATTTTCCGGAGTACCGGGGGGTTACCGGAACCCCCCCGGGGGGTTAATGGGCCTTCATGGGCTTTAGGGGAAGAGAGAGGAGGCGTCCAAGAGGAGGGGCGCGCCCCCAAGCCCAATCCGAATTGGGGAGGGGGCCGGGCCCCCTTCCCTTCTTCCCCTCTTCCCTTTCCTTCTCCCTCCTAGTTGGACTAGGAAAGAGGGGAACCTACTCCTAGTAGGAGTAGGATTCCCCCCTTGGGGCGCGCCCTATGAGGTTGGCCGTCCCCCTCCTCCACTCCTTTATATACGAGGGAGGGGGCACCCCATAGACACACAAGTTTATCTCTTAGCCATGTGCGGTGCCCCCCTCCACAGATTTCCACCTCGGTCATATCGTCGTAGTGCTTAGGCGAAGCCCTGTGTCGGTAACTTCATCATCACCGTCAACACGCCATCGTGCTGACAAAACTCTCCCTCGGCCTCAGCTAGATCTAGAGTTCGAGGGATGTCACTGAGCTGAACGTGTGCAGATCGCGGAGGTGCCATGCGTTCGGTACTTGATCGGTTGGATCGCAAAGACGTTCGACTACATCAACCGCGTTACTTAACGCTTTCGCTCTTGGTCTATGAGGGTACATAGACATACTCTCCTCTCTCGTTGCTATGCATCTTCTAGATAGATCTTGCGTGATTGTAAGATTTTTTTTTGAAATACCGCGTTCCCCAACACATCTCCAAAGGCAACTTTCAAAGATATTTTGCCCACTGGATACGCCGACTTACCAGGCACCACGCCGTGAAAAAACAATGTTTGGCAGCTTAAGATCTTTGTCAGTCAAGCTCATACGATGAAAAGTTTCATAATACAGAATATTGATGCTGCTGCCCCCATCCATGAGTACATTAGTGAATTTGTACCCTCCGACCTGAGGTGCCACCACCATCGCCAAATGACCCGGATTATCAACCCGAGGCAGGTGATCCTCACGACTCCATAGAATAGGGTGTTCGGACCATCGCAAGTAACAGGGAATCGCCGGCTCAACTGTGTTCACTGCCCTTTTATGGAGCTTCTGGTCCCGCTTGCATAAACTTGTGGTGAAAACGTGGTACTGTCCACCATTCAACTGCTTTGGATTACTCTGATAACCAGACTGATGCTGATTCCCTTAACCAGACTACTGATTAAAGCCACCTTGATTGGCTTGGCCCTGGAATCCAGAGTTTGAACCACCACCACCAAAGCCCGATCCATGAGAGCCGGATCCTGAACCGCCGTTCGGGCCATGGTTATTCTGAAAAAGATTGGAAACATTGAACTCCTTCATAATAAAGCAATCCTTCCATAGATGAGCGGCCGGCTTCTCGCGTGTACCGTGCCTCGGACAAGGTTGATTCATCACCGCTTCGAGGTCAAATTTCGATCCTCCAGGCTGGGCCGGCCTTCCTTTGCGACACTGATTATTATTCTGCACACTGGTGCTAGCCACAAAGTCTAAATTGCCGTCGGCCTTACGCTTACCATTACCACCTTGGCTTGTCGTATTATACTAGTCCCTTTGTATTACCACTCTTCTTCCCCTTACTAGCCTTCTCTTCATCAGATTCAGGGTCTTTAGTACTATCAGAGTCGACATATTTGACAAGAGCCGCCATGAGCTCCCCCATGTCATTGCAGTGGCGCTTAAGCCATCCAAGCTTCTGCTTGAGGGGGAGGAAACGGCAATTTGTCTCCAACATCAAAACTGTTGAGCCGATGTTGATGCTATCTGACAAGTGTATAATAGTTGAGATCCAGCGCACCCAGTGGGTTGTTGACTTGCCCTTACCTTGGATACAAGAATCCAAATCCAGGATTGACATGGGTTGCTTGCATGTGTCTTTGAAATTTTGGATAAAACGGGCCTTCAGCTCCGGCCATGACCTAATGGAGTTGGCAGGCAGTCCTTTCAACCAAGTGTGAGCCGGCCCGTCCAACATCATGGTGAAATACTTAGCACATGCGGCATCGCTAACATCCAGCATCTCCATGGCCATCTCATAACTTTCAATCCAAGCTTCAGGGGGTTGATCTGCTGTGTAATTAGGCACCTTGCGAGGACCCTTGAAATCCTTGGGTAAATGCTCGTTATGCAGAGCCGACACTAAACATGGCACACCCAAGGTTCTAGAGATCACGCCTGCCTCCACCGAAGCTGACGGATAAGCCGGAGAGTGTTGACGAGCCGCTTGCTGAGCCGCCAGCTCGGCCTCCCGACGCGCTCTACCCTGATCCACCAGAGTCTGAGCATTGGCACCACCGTGCACTGGGTCATGTCCACGAGGCTGGTTACAACGTTGTTCACTGCTTGAGACCGTCGGTGAGTCGATGTGTCTGCTGTAACTCTGGCTTGGACGAGGGGTTGAGTGAATCCGCTCGCGACTGTAAGAATAAGCCGCCTGCTGAGCCACGGCTGTCTGAAGAAGTTCTCTGGCCCTACATGTGTCTATCGCCGTTGGAGACTCGCCTTCAACCGATAGAGCCGCCAATCGCGTTGTTGCAGCAATCATATTGTCCAACGGGTTAGAATAATGACCCGAAGGTGTCAGAACGTACTGAGGCGGAGTATTACTCAAATGTGGCGGGTCCATTGCCCGTGGCTGAACCGGCGCTCCGGTCCCAGGTGCTTCGACCACCTGGTTCACTGCCGGTGGGTCACTGGTCCCTGCTCCAGGCGTGTCGAAGAGGTTCCTCGGCTCATAAACCGGGGGTAGATGACTTCGGTGCCTCCTCCTCATGACCTCATTTGAAGCGTTCTGATCTAACGTAAGCCAGAAGGAGTCCGCTTGGATCCGTTGTGCCTGGGCATCCAAAACAGCCCGCTTTGCAGCCATCCTAGTGTTCTCAGCCGCCAGCTCTTCCTTGGCTTGAGCTATCTCCTCTCGCAATTTCGCCAGATCCACCTTGTGTTGTTCCTGGTTATCCGGGGTTACCTCCACCCCCATCAGAGTCGCCAGAGCCTCCAATAACTCTGTGAGAATTTGAGCTGGCGGGCCTGCAGAACCGCTAGCACCAGCCGCCGCCACAGCCATTGAGCTGGAGGTCATGGCCGCAGCAGTTGTTGAACCAAGCGTCGGTTGTGTACCGGCCATGAAGATCGCGACCCTATTCGGGGGCTCATAGGGGTCCGGAATACTGTCACCATCGGAACAGCCCCCAAGCTGGCCATCTTGCAGTTGATACAATGAATTAGTCTCACCTGTGGACGACTCACCATCAGAGTAGATGGTCGTCTCACCGCCAGACACATATCCTTCTTCAACTTCCGCCCCATGGATGAAACCAACAAAGGCATGCTTCACAGCGGGTTGAACTTGTGCAGGTCGTGCATGCTGAGCCGTTTCAATGATGTTGGTGCAGATGTCCGGCTCAGGGCCCGGTTCGCCGATCTTGCCGATAAAGACATGGATTCCGCCGAATGGGACCCGGTACCTGTACTCAATTGAGCTGGCCTCGGGGCCGCAGCCTGCATCGTCGATGTAGAGCTTGCCGCGACGACTCTTGGTCATCCGGCCCATAGCGTATCCCTTGAACCCTTCAAAGTTGCCCTTCAAGAACTCGAAACCACCATGCGTTGGCCCCACGGTGGGCGCCAGCTGTCGTGGAATTGTCACAGCAGATGTCCTAGCAGAAGGACTTACTCACAGGGCTATCGCAGCTAGGTTAACTTAAAGGGGTTAAACGAGACAAAGGACACGGAGAGTTTATACTGGTTCGGCCCCTTACGATGAAGGTAAAGGCCTACTCCAGTTTGGGATTGTATTGCTAGGATTTCGATTACCATGGAGCGAATACGCTTGACCTAGTTCTCGATCTCTTGTTTCTTGCCCTAAGCCGCCGCCAGGTCGTCCCTTTATATACACAGATTGACGCTCGGCGGTTCACAGAGTCCCGGCCGACTCATACACAACGTGTCCATCTCGGTGACTAACTACACATGCCTTACAACACAAGTCATACATACATGGCGGTTCATCCTCCCGGGCCTTAAGTCCCTTCTGGGCCTTGAACCGTCAATGGGCTCATATGATCTTCCATCTTCATTGGTAAACCGCCAATGGTATTACCCGGCCCCTCCTAGGCGGTTCATACCCAATAGTCATATCCCCAACAATCTTAGCAGACCCCTTAAAGCGCACGAAACTGTAAAATAACCGTCTGTTTACAGTTTTAGGCTAAAAAGGCGACCCGAATAGAACCCGTAAATGACTCCAACTTGTAAAATTTTTAAGGGGCGTGGAAAACAACCCCACTGAATCTATGAAAATAAGGATTTCGGAGCCAACCCGAGAGTGCCCTATATATGCGAAAGACCGTTGGCGAGAGTCCAACTGCCATCGAAACCTTCATGGCTCGCTCCCGTCCGCCCGTACCGGCTGCCGCGCCCGCCTGCGGCTCTCCCGACGAAAGAGCTAGCTAGCTAAATCGATATGAATGGAGCTAGCTAGCTCTAGCTGAATCGATTCGAATGGAGCTAGCTGCTGAATCCATGCGCGTCTCTCCTAGTGGAGGAGCTAACTAGCTAGCTAGCTACGACAAACGGAGGAGTCTGGCTGCCACGGCCACCCTGGCCTTTGCCCGCACGCCGCAGCCGCCCCGCGTCTTCCTCGCCCGCCTGTCCGCCGGTAGCCGCCCTGTCCTATGGCATGTGCCGATTTCAAATTGGCGTGAGGAAAAGGACGACAAAAAAAAAGTAAGCTAGCTGTGAGCCTGTTCGGTATATTCAGAGAATATTCCTTTTTACGGGTTGATTATACGAGATCTGTTCGGCCGCAGTATCAGTCCTTAAAACACGTTTTTCTTGGTCCTCATAACGACTTTAAGGTGGCCTTTGTTTGAGCTATAGCTACTAATTCTCGGATTCTAGGCCTGACAAAATCTAAATCTTAAACAAACACACAAATTATCACATTAGATTCCTAGGATCGCTTTTGGAAATGAACTACCATGGTCTTCGAAGCTGAAGCTGCGAGTTTGCTGATTCTGGTGATTCCCGAGCGGCCACTTGCACAACTTGAAGTCTAGCCCAAGTTATGCCAGTTATTACAACAAGAATGCCACTCCACCCACGACCCAAATCTTCCCACGACGTGTTTCTCCTTCCGTCATTATTTTTGACCGAACGAAAATAGAGAGAGAGGGGCGATGCGGGGCTCTCTATAGGGTTCTGGCGGCGGCACGTTCGCTGGTAGCTCCAAAACTAGCACGCTGCAAACTTCTATTGGGAAACGTAGCATGCAATTTCAAAAAAATCCTACGCTCACGCAAGATCTATCTAGGAGATGCATAGCAATGAGAGGGGGAGAGTGTGTCCACGTACCCTCGTAGACCAAAAGCGGAAGCGTTTGACAATGTTGTTGATGTAATCGTACTTCTTCTCGTTTCGACTGATCAAGTACTGAACGTACGGCACCTCCGAGTTCTGCACACATGCAGCTCGATGACGTCCCTCGAACTCTTGATCTAGCAAAGTGTCGAGGAAGAGTTCCGTCAGCAAGACGGCGTGGTGACGGTGATGGTGAAGTGATCCGCACAGGGCTTCTCCTAAGCACTACGTGAATATGACTGGAGGCGTCAACTATGGAGGGGGGCGTCGCACATGGCTAACAATGTTTGTTGTGTGTTCTAGGCGCCCCCTCTCCACATATATATAGGTGGGAGGGGGAGGGGGACAACCATGGGGCGCCCCAAGTAGGAGGAATCCTACTTGGGGGCCTTGTCCAATTCGCCCTCCCCCCACCATCTTTTCCGAAGAGGGAAGGAAAGGGGAGAGAGGAGGGAAGGAAGGGGGGGGCCGAATTGCCTCCCATTCCTTCTCTCTTCCCCTTTTCCTTTCCCCTTCCTATTCGGCCAGCAAGGGGGGCGCAACAGCCCATGCTGGCTGTTGTGTTTCCCCTCTTGGCCCAATAGGCCCAAATCTTTGTCGGGGGGGGGGGGGGTGCCCGGAACCCCTTCCGGTGACCCGATATGTACCCGGTACCCCCGGAACACTTCCGGTGTCCGAATATCATAGTCCTATATATGAATCTTTACCTCTTAACCATTTCGAGACTCCTCGTCATGTTCGTGATCTCATCTGGGACTCCGAACAACATTCAGTCACCAAATCACATAACTCATATAATACAAAATCATTATCGAACATTAAGCATGCGGACCCTACGGGTTCGAGAACTATGTAGACATGACTGTGTCAAAACCAGCGGATCTCGGGTAGGGGGTCCCGAACTGTGCGTCTAAGGCTAATGGTAACAGGAGGCGGGGGACACCATGTTTACCCAGGTTCGGGCCCTCTCGATGGAGGTAATACCCTACTTCCTGCTTGATTGATCTTGATGATATGAGTATTACAAGAGTTGATCTACCACGAGATTGTAGAGGCTAAACCCTAGAAGCTAGCCTATGGTATGATTGTTGTTATATATCTATCGACTATCCTGGCCTCGGTTTATATAATGCACCAGAGGCCTAGGATAACGAGAGTCCTAGCCGAATATGCCGGTGGGGAGAAGTCCTTGTCTTGATTGCCAAGTCTTGTGGAATCTTCCTTGTATGCGACAGCTGTCCGAACTGGCCCATGAGTATACGGCCATGGGGGTACTCGGCCCAATCTAACAGATCGGGAGATGACGTGGTGAGTACCCCCTAGTCCAGGACACCGTCAGTAGCCCCCTGAACCGGTCTTCAAGTTAGGGACGCTCCTCGATTCTTCTGAACTATTCTTCATCTTCGGTCGTCGGTCTTGAAAACTGGTTCAACAAATCTTCTCATCTTCGATCTGGAGGATCGCCGAAGTGCATCCAAAGAGTTTACACGTCGGGTATCCGAGGAGCCGCTTTAAGTTTCCGGCCTTTATCAATGCCTTGTTATTTTTGTGCCACACCTCGGGTTTTGAAGTTGTTCCCGGGAGGCAGTGTCCTCTTGCGTCCGAGCTCCATCGCCGGACTGCATCGAGGTATCTTTTGCAGCCGAGCACCAATGTTGGACTGCTTCCGAGCTCCAATGCCGAAATGTATTCGAGCTCCAACGCCGGACTGTGTCCAAGCTCCAACGCCGGACTATATCCAAGATGTCATAGATCATCTTGGTCCAAAAAAGTTGAAGGAGTGTAGCCGAGCTTAATGCCGGAAATGCCCTCTATGGAGCTAGCCGCTAGTGCCCGAGCTTTATGCCGGACTACTTCCAAGGTGGTGCACCACCCCGACCGTGGGCTGATTTTTGTGAATATTTTTAACTGGTGCAGTTTATTCTCTGCCGATGTATATCCAGTAGCCCTCAAGGTGTGTATCAGTCTAAAACCCGAGATGCGCCTGAAGGTAAGCATAAAACCACTTTTCCTAGTAGCCCCCCTAAGACTCAGGTCGATGCGCGAAATCGGCCTGAGGATCAACTCCTAGCTCGGCAGCATATATAGGAATAAAAACGCAATGTAATATATTAGAGATAATAGTGATCGGCGAACGGGCCCCTGAGAGAGGGTCGTGAGAAGTCGCCGTGATATATTAGCTTGATGCCAGATAGGTCCAGATGGTACTTATTGTTGTCCGAAGATGCGCTTTCCCATAGTTCAATCAAGCCGAACACTGAGCCCTTTGAATTTTCTGCATTGAATAGGCAATGCAGTAGCCCCCGAGACACTTGTCGGGTGGCAACACCAGATCAGGAGATCGATGTGCCCCTTTAATATTTGTAAATAATGAGTGCAAAGCCCAGTAGCCCCCGAGCCTTAATGTGGGCACGGGTGGCCGAATTAAGGATCGATATCCAGAGTAAAATCACAAATTATGTGTAATGATTCTAAGTATCCAAGTACTTTACATCATTATTTTGACTCCATTGCGACCGCTTATCAGTTGAAAGTGGACCATCGTCGGCCTCTACCCCTTAGATACTACGCAGGGTGTTTCCGCAATAACAAAACAACCCTTAGCCGACGTCTCGGTGCCCGAAGGCGGTTGTGTTAGCGGAAACGAGGCAATCAGATATGCGGGGTTTATAACTTTCGCTTAGTCATAGGAGCTTTAAACTGGGGAATCTAGCTATGAGCCCCCGGTTAGTGTTCGACAACATCCGAGGTCAAGCCGTAAACACTTCGACCAATGTTATGAATGGCCCGTCATTTAACATAGTCATCGGATCGCTGACCAGTTTATGCCTATTGTGACAGTCAGTTTTTGGCTTTCTCCACTGAGGTGCTTAACCATGCGAGCTGGAAGCACAGTCGCAGTGGTTCTCCCTTTGCACACCTAGCCGAACAAAGCGGAACGTAGGAGGCAAGCACAGGAGTCGGGCAACCCAACTATTGACCGAAGACACAATTCAAAACTGATGCATATATGGCAATATCCGAGAGTGTTTTTGCCGAATCTCTAAAGGTGTCTGACATTGCACTACGAGACTAATGCTGGAAACACACAAATAGTTTAAAAGTGTCATAGGCTTGGAAAACCAAAAAATGTCAGTGAAAACCTGATGTCCGAATAAGATCAAGTGTTCGGTGCCAATCTGAAAATTGGACTTTAGAAAAAAAAAGTGCTTCTATCGTGCTTTAACATGACACATCCTATCTCAAGACTTCAAGCGGGTCAGCCTACGGCTTCAACCTCCTATCCCGAAGATGGAGTACTTCTCATTAGGCCAGTTTAGCAAACTAAACTCTAGCGGCTTTGAGAGAGAAATTAGGCTCCCCGGCTAGTGACCACACACTCGTGTCGAAAAAAGGAGTGATAAATAATAATAATAATAATAATAATAATAATAATAATAATAACTTTGCAACGACTAAGAAGAAGAACACTTATTATAAAACGTCTCATATAAATTTAAGAGCCCCCAAGTGACTTGGGTAAAAGAATTTTATGTATAATGATTCTATGTACCGAAGTACTTATATCATATATGTGTTCACCCGAACTTTAAATGGGTCTTAACCGACCGTCGGCTTCTCCCTCTTCGGTCAAGGGCCGAAGAGTGTTATGTACTCCACCTGTCGAGAATATCGATGATGTTTCCGATAACCAGGCAATCAGGCCATAAGGTTGTAACAAACAAAGCGCGCTCAGGGAACTTATGCTATATTACTGACGAAGTGTAAGAAGCATCTTCGAAGAAAATAGTACCCCCACTGATACCTTTCTTCGATTGCTCATTGCTACTATGAGACTTGTGCAATAGATTTTTGTACTCATGAGTTCCGTTGTGTGCCGACCATAATTGAAAACAATAAGAGCGCTAGCTTTCGGCTTCACCCAGTCTGAGGTCCGGCTCTGATGACCCGATCGTGACAATCACAGAGGTGCTCCCTTTACCCCCTAGGTGAACAATCGGGAACGTAGGGGTAAACACAGGAGCGAGGCAACCCAGCTTGCAAATCGCTTAAGTCAACATGGTGCATATTGTGGCGTAATACACAAACAAGGGACGAAGCCGTACAAGTGTAATCATTTGCAAGAGGAAAGGCTTCATAAAGGAAGCCGCCAAGTAAACGGGGTATTTGAATTTGTGTGTGACAAACAAAGTTTTGACAAGGAAAATTTTTTACAAGCAACTTTTTTCCAAAAAAATATAATGCTTGGTCGAACCGAACACAAGTTAAAAATTAGTTTGAGCATGAAGGCAACTTAGCTGGTTAATGTGTTTGGTATTGATGACGTGGTCTGAGCTTGATGCGGGACAAGATTCCATCCCCCAAGCCGGTCCCGAAGTGGCGGAGCAAAGAGCTCGGCACTCCGAAGTGGTGACATAGCACGGTCAATGCAGGGCGGCAGAGTGATGCCGAAGTCCCCGGCATGGGGTAATGAAGTGTTGATGAAGCCCCCCGTCGAGCCGAGGTGACGTGGTATGTCAGTACGTCAAGTTGACGATACTGCCCAACTCGGATCATTTTCCTGTGCATAAAAAATAGTGCAAATCGGAGATAGTAGTAATAATAATAATTTTAAAAAAAATTGTTGCATAATAAATAATTTATGCAAAGTGAGTAATAAAAGAAATATGGCTTGGCGCTGAAGTCAATGTCGATGCAGGGCGTCGGCGTGATACGGTAAAGGCGTGGCAAAGCCTGAATTCACAGGTCGGTCCGAGTTCCGGATGCGGCGTTCGCCAGACCATGTACGGAAACTGACCGAACCACCATGCGACCGTTGTTAATGTGGCCATCATTTTATAAACATGTGTACATATGATGGACAAACCAGAGTAATAATTCCTTGGGAAAAATGAACCCAAACAAGCAAAAAATACTAGGATTAATAGCACCTGGTTTATTGTTGTAGCAATCCGAAGAAAGGTGATTCCCAAAATTGGGACTCGATCCGCACACTCATTGCCTGATAGGTAATAAAGCGACGGCATGGCGATGCTGGCAAAGGTTGGCTCGCCGAGGCAAAGCCCTCGGTCTAGCTAACGTGACGGAGCTGGTCGGCTAGTGACGCCGAAGTCTCCGGAGTAGGTTGATGAAGAGATGGCGAAGCCCGCGGTCCAGCCGAGATGTCGAAGCCTCGATGTCAGCCGATGAGTCGGAGTAGGTCGGCATGATGGACACCGGCTTGAAGAAGCAACAGTGTGGCCCTGCCGATGCAGGTCGTGACGTGGTCAATGCTGGCTTGATGAAGTGACCATGCGGCGATGCCGGTGTGCCCGCTCCGTGTAATCCGTGGGGCGGCGATGTTGGTGATGATTTATCCTTCACAATGCCGAACTCTTGTTCAGCTTGCCGAGATGATGATCCGAAGAAGTTGAGCTCGGCTCAACAAAGTGACGACGCATCTAGCGCAGGTCGGCAGTCTTGGAGCAATATTGCCGGACTGGTTTGACACCAGTATGATGATGAAGATGACCTCAGGGGAGGCTTAAAATTTTACGGGCACGTGTTTAAAAACGACGCACAATACCCTAGAAGAGAACTCCTCTAAAAAGGTTGTCCAATATTACGTTCATAAAATAAACATGAATTCGAGTCGGATCCGTATTCGCGCAGAAAACAGATCCGAAAATTGGTCCACTCATCGAAAGGTTCCTGGAGTTTGAACCGTCGGATCGAGCTGAAATTTGGAGGGGTGGTAGATATGGGAATTCTGCAGTAGATCAATGGTTGGATCTTCCAAAGGGCCTCCGAGCTAGGCTCTGGAGACCACACACTAAACTCGTCCAGATTCCCGTCCAGATTTGACAGGGCTCCGGTATATCGTAGATTGTCAGAGATTCCTCCATCAGAACTCGACGAAATTTTGCATGACTGTTGTAGACGTAATTCCGCACTATTCCACTGAAGCAATCGTCAAACCGACGCTCAAGGAGGCGGTGACAGCGGATACAAGTTCGCTGTCCATAAAAATAGCACGGCCGCCCAAGGACAATGTTGATGTTGAGCCCTCGGGCTCCATGGATGATTCCGCTATGATCATGATAGAGATCGGAGTTGATGTTGAAGAAGGCCCCCGTCCGAACATGAAGATCGGAGATGGAGCACGGTCCTCGGTCGAGCCAAGGTGACCAATAGAGCCGGCGACGAAGATGCCGACGTCGCAGTTGACCTGCAGGCGAGCCATTGATCGTTTTGCCGATCACACAACGGAACTCTCAATGAAAGCACCAATGTCGGTGTCAAAACCGGCGGATCTCGGGTAGGGGGTCCCGAACTGTGCATCTAAGGCTAATGGTAACATGAGGCGGTGTCAAAACGATGGAGGTAATACCCTACTTCCTGCTTGATTGATCTTGATGATATGCGTATTACAAGAATTGATCTACCACGAGATCATAGAGGCTAAACCCTAGAAGCTAGCCTATGGTATGATTGTTGTTATATATCTATCAACTAGCCTGGCCTCGGTTTATATAATGCACCAGAGGCCTATGATAACAAGAGTCCTAACCGAATACGCCGGTGGGAAGAAGTCCTTGTCTTGATCGCCAAGTCTTTTGGAATCTTCCTTGTATGCGGCAGCTGTCCGAACTGGCCCATGAGTATACGACCATGGGGGTCCTCGGCCCAATCTAACAGATCGAGAGATAACGTAGTGAGAACCCCCTAGTCCAGGACACCGTCAATGACCGAGACACCTCTCCGGTCAATAATCAATAGCGGAATCTGGATGCTCATATTGGTTCCCACGTATTCTACGAAGATTTTTATCGGTCGTACCATGATGACAACATACGTTATTCCTTTTGTCATCGGTATGTTACTTGCTCGAGATTCGATCGTCGGTATCTTCATACCTAGTTCAATCTCGTTACCGGCAAGTCTCTTTACTCATTTCGTAATGCATCATCCCGTAACTAACCCATTAGTCACATTGCTTGCAAGGCTTATTATGGTGTGCATTACCGAGAGGGCTCAGAGATACCTCTTCAGTACTCGGAGTGACAAATCCTAATCTCGATCTATGCCAACCCAACAAACACCTTCGGGGATACCTGTAGAGCATCTTTATAATCACCCGGTTGCGTTGTGACATTTGATAGCACACAATGTATTCCTCCGGTATTCGGGAGTTGCATAATCTCATAGTCGAAGGAATATGTATAAGTCATGAAGAAATCAATAGCAATAAAACTTAACGATCATTATGCTAAGCTAACGGATGTGTCTTGTTCATCGCATCATTCTCCTAATGATGTGATCCCGTTTATCAAATGACAACACATGTCTATGGTTAGGAAACTTAACCATCTTTGATTAACGAGCTAGTCTAGTAGAGGCTTACTAGGGACACAGTGTTTTGTCTATGTATATCCACAAATGTATCAAGTTTTCGGTTAATACAATTCTAAGCACCTCCCTAAGCATTTACCATTGTACAAGACCTAAGGGTCCGCGATATAAAGTTCTGTTAGAGATGCTCTAAAAGTCTTGCTCAGCACGCTTTGCTTACTCGGCTCTAATTTTTCCCGGACGTGAGCGCTCGCTCGCTCACCCCAATCTTTGCGTGCTCCAGAAGGCTCTCCCGTGCTGCGCCACTCCCCACTCCCCCACCGGCCACTTGCCCCCCAGCCGTCGGATCCCCATCCGGAGCCTATCCCGGCCGCCCAGCCCCTCCCACTCCCACCCCTCGAGTTCCCCTCCCCCCTTTTTCGAAACCACCTCCTCTCTCTCTGCCTTTCGCATCCACCCTTCCCTATCGCACCAAAACGGAGCTCCCCTCCATACCGAGAACAGAAGAGACGAAGCAAACGAGGAGCGGACCACCGAGCGATCCCCCGCCTCCGCCTCCGCCCCGCCCTCGCGCGATCTGATCCGCCCGCCGGCTGCTCGGCCCGGCCGATCGGGCCAATGCTGCGGGGATCCGCCCTCCGCTGCCGCCGCTGCTGATCGCGGTGAGGTACGCTCCGCCCGATCCGCCCGATCGCCGCGTTCCTATGCTTATTTCGCGGTTGTTTTCCGGTAGATTTCGTGATAGGCGAGTCAATTTCAGCTCCGCGTGATCGGGCGCGCGGGATTTCGCCTGATCGCGCTGTATTTCGCGCCTGATTTCTGATTCGGTGCGAAGTGACGTCAGCAGAGCTGGCGGGGAGGGCCGGGGGGTAATTGTGGAAGAGCCCGCTGTGGTGCCGGATTAGTGTCTAGTTTTGAGTTTGAGGCCGCCGCTCGTGATGCGTGAGGTGATACAGAGCTCGGTTCCGCTTAATCACCGGCTGTAATTTCTGCTCTGGTAGCTTTAATCGACCATTTTTGCGCTGCTAGCTGTATCCTGGTTTTGTTGATTGTTCCGATAATTTATATCAGCGCATATTTAGGTAGTTTTTAGTTGTTTTTTTGTTGTTGCTCTGTTTGCTTAACTGGAGCTATATGCTCTCCATGTAGTAAACACAGTGGGGAATCCATGCTCAGTCACCGTATCCTTAAGCTGATTTACAGTGGAATTGACGGTCGAAGTGTGGATTGAACAGTAGGCAGAGCTATTTTCAGGCACGGGGTGCTTTCACCACTGATGAATTTAGTAGATTCTTGAATGTCTCCTGTTGATGTTAGCCCTTTTGTTAGTTTTTCTGGGGACGATTTCCTGTATGTAGGAAGTGCTATTGTTCAGGAACTGGCTAATGGGGTCTCGGCTAACCATACGAAGAACTAGATACTTCTGTTAATCTTGGAGGCATAGCTGAAGTCAGTTACTACCCCTTTAATCAGTATTGGGGAGAACTACCTGGAGAAAATATCAGTGGCTTCATTGATGATGCTTTACATACTGTTCTAGATTGCAGCCTGAAATGTGTTCATGAAATCTTGTCAGGTCAAAAGAGGAATATAATCAAGGAACTTCTGCTCTAGATTGCATTCCAATTATGCCATGTTTTTTATGTATATGAAAATGATGATTGATGAACAATTATCATCTGAATCCTTTTGTTTGCCACAGTTGTATTCACTACGACATGTTTTCCTCTTGGTGACTTTGTTCGATCAGCATTAACAATTGCTTCTGCTGTGTTACTATTACGTACTTACCTTCATTTTTTCTTGGATGGCTTTATACTAGTTTGAATTGATTCCATCTGATTTTAGAATTCCATTCTGGTAGGATTTGATTAGTACGAACATTGGATGAAGTTTGTACTGATCCATGGAAGTGGAAACTCTACAAGATGCTGAGGAGACTAAGAATGGAGGGAATGACTTTGAAGAGAATGGCAGTTTGGATCCCGTGGTTTACCAGCTAGTTCGGGTATATTCTAACTTTCTTAGTTGTACTGTATCTCTTTGGCTATATTTGAAGGTACATAACTCACTGTGATGTTTCCATTTGCTTATAGCCCTTTGATAAACGTTTTTTTTCTTTTAAAAAAGGTTGAAGGTGATGGAACGCTTGTTCCTCCTACGGAGGACGAAGTCCTGCAGATTGAACAGTTTCTTGATGACAAGGTTGATCTGCCTTCTATTGATGATGTAGGAAATGTGGAGGATTTTTTTACTAATGACTGCATGCTTCTGAAGGAGCCTGACTTTGAAGGTGATGTCAGTATCTTTATTCAGTTCGAATTATTACAGTGCTATATCATTTCCTTTTGATGATCTTACTTCATTGGACAGTACAGTATTTAAGCTGTGATGTTGGGATGCAGTTTAGCCATACAAAGTTCATGTTTCATGCATCATATTGATAGTCCATACAAAGTTCATTAATTCAACCCCTTTGACTACTTAAGATGCTTACTGCTTATTAAACTTGTGCAGAGGGGTATTCTGAATTAGAGACTAATGGTGAAATACATACACAACAGTTTGATGCTGACCTAGAGGTATGTATGTTGCTTTTGTAGGGGTATCATTATTTGCCATGATTTTAAGCTTGTCAGATTTGCTATTTTACTATAGGTTTATTCTACTAGAAAATAGGTTTGGTGTGTACACATGATTCTTTCGGGTCATGTTTGAAACTAAATCTGACATGGTTTTCATATGGGCTGCCCAATTTCTATAAAATTTGCAAATCAGAGTTTGCCATGTTTTGAAGCATGATTTTGTTTCCTATATGATTCCTGCGTTGCAAACAGGCCTTGTCCATGACTTCAATAATATTACATTATATGCATATATGAGTACGTATTAGATCTAGTTTGAACAACCTCTGGAATTAGCACCAAGTATTGTCATCTAGTCAGCTCTGTCTTTCCTACTCAAGCAGCGCCATTGTCATTCATGCTTAAGCTTTCCTTCATATTTGGAATTCTCATATATGTGTGGAAGATATTTTAGAACATGATTAATAATTAACATGGAGAAATGGAAGCATGTATCGGAATTGATATAGTGCATAGTAGACTTGAAATATAATCAAGTTTCCATGCCTAAACTAACAATAAATGCTATTTCTACTTTACCATGGTTTCTTTGTTGTGGTGCAGATAAAGTCTTTTCATGTGGCTAATAAGTGAGTATGCTGCTGTTAGTTTTAACCAAATCTCTCTAGACTAACAAATTGTGAGCGGTGGACTAAACTTGTTAACAAATTGCGGGCCTATTATCTGCATGGTATCGATTAATGCTTGAGCTCAGGGTTTGACAATTTATTGTTATTGGATCATTTGCTTTAAATATTTAAACCATCTACAAATCCTTCTTGTACACATTGTCTATGTTCTACTTATCAGTGAATTTAATTGATGCATATAAATTGCGCAGGTAGACAGGTTAAAACCGTCGGATGACTCGCTTGATATTCCCTCGAAGTGTACAGTTGTTCATGATCACAAACCAGATACGGAACAAGGCGATAACAACATTGTTCACCAGGACAATGCTTCCACCGAGACTCCAAAATCAACAGTATTAAATGACTCTTGCAGTGCTGAAAAAGAAAAGACCGATGCTTGTTCAAGATCTGTAAATAACTCATCTACAGGACCATCTGTCTCTGGAGTTACTAGTTCAGTTCCCGACTTCTCCATTTTAAGAGGAGAAGTCTGTTTGGATAATCTTACAATTAGAGAACTTCAGGAAGCATTTAGAGCCACATTTGGGCGCGAAACTACTGTCAAGGACAAGTTATGGCTCAAAAGACGGATTACAATGGGATTGACCAATTCCTGCGATGTTCAAAGTTCAGGCTGTGTAGTTAAAGATTATAAAATAGTTTGCAAGGATGCCAAATACGAGCTACCTACAATTGGAGGAATACCTAAGGCTGAGGTTGAGGCTACTTCTTTGGTTAGGTATCAAGTATTGGGTCCTGGAAATGAGAGAGATACACCATCTTGCTCTTACTATCGGAGTGAGGACCAACAGCGATCCTCCAATAGGCTAAAAGGAGTATCAACAGACAACGATGAATCAGAAGGAACTTTGCAGGATGAACAAGGCGCCGCTAAGAGACTTAGAAAACCAACAAAAAGGTACATTGAGGAGCTCTCAGATACCGAGACACTTGACTCCACTGGGAAGCTTTCTTCACCAGGAAAAAGGGTTGCACATGGTGAGGTGTTACTCAGACAACGGGTTACTCCTTTACAAGAAGTTGATTCATTGAGTATAACTTATCCTACCCGGAAGGATACTTTTGGAGGATTTAGTGTACATGTTCCTTATGCGTCAAGGATGAGAAGAGGGCGTCCTCGGAGAAACTTCATTTCATTTTTGGTAACAATCTACTTACTTTTACAGCTTTGCAATCGTCTGCCTTTTTTATTACTGCGAAGAGACACATACATTAAGTTACTACATTCTGGTAATGATGGTACATGTCATTCTCTTTATTTTCTTGAAGATGGATTTTGTTTATAGGGTATTGTGCCCTTTGTAGCTTTGTTCTCAAAACAGTTGAGACTTAAACAAAACACATAGCTAATACATTTTGGCATATTATTATCAGTATGGCCCAAGTAGGATAGAATCACTATACACTCAGCTGGCTCACATGCCAGATTCTCACCTAAGAAACTTGTGGTACTACCTCTGTTCCTAAATATACGACATTTTGGCAGTTCCATTTAAACTGCCAAAACGTCTTACATTTTGGAACAGAGGGTGTATATTTCAAGCAACTCTATTCAGTACCTAATTGAGTTATTATTTTTGTTCATTGAACTCATTACCCTATTTCGCTGCCTTGTCAATTCCTTCTGCCATTTTCTTAGAAAAATATGATAAATCTCTGAACCTTCATTACAACGTTTGCCCATGCTGTCTCTTAAAGAGCTTAACATGTTGGCTTCACTCCAATACAAATCTTTCCTTGTGGATATCTCTACAGTCTGTGTCTGACATGTAGGTTAATGTATAACTGTCAAGGAAGACTTGCATTGCCATATCATGCCCAGTGCACTGTTAGAACAATTTAGACCAATTAGCCAACCGGTCCAAATGGGGAAAGCCTGAAAAGTACATACGATAGCCTAATTAGACAAAGTTAATGCAACCTGCCACATTGTTGTGCTGAGCCGTTATTAGTAATTGTGGCGTGTGTTAGCATTATTTTTGTATGTCTCACTAGATGTCACACATTATTTCTTGGATGTCTCACTAGATGTCACTAAGTATGCTCTTTATGTTATACCTTGAATAACAGGATGATGATCCACCTGTGGAATGTCCTGAGGTTCAGATGGCAGTTGAGACGATGTTGGGAAAAGATGGTGAACATGTGAATCATGCAAGCAGTGCCGTGGAAGTTCCACTAACGGTATGCCATATGCCTCTGATCATGTAGGACCACGTAGGAAAAATGTACACTTTAGAAGCTGATAATAACTAGCTAGAAATATATGTTGAAACACATATTACTTCAAACATTATTACTGAGCTGCAAATGCGGCCGTGTTTGGCATGCAATGATATGTTTTCTCTTGTCCATCTTGGTACTAGAAAAATGCTGAGAAGAAAGGAGGGCATATAGAAACAGCTGAGAAGAAAGGAGGGCATATAGAAACAGCTGATAACAAGGAGATTCATTCCATAGAGCCAGAGGATATTTGCAGAACTGATGCCAAGACGAAAACAAAGCGGGGTTTGAAGCGGAAGCATCATCGAGCATGGACATTGTCCGAGGTTCTGAAGCTGGTCGATGGCGTGGCTCAGTTCGGGCCTGGCAAATGGTCTGAGATTAGAAGACTATCCTTTGCCTCATATTCTTACCGTACCTCAGTGGATCTCAAGGTGGGTTTACTCTCGCAGTTCCTCACTCACTCCTTACGATTTGGTTTTCTAATGGATCACGCTGCCATTGTTTAGGATAAGTGGCGCAATCTGCTAAGAGCCAGCCAGACACAGCTTTCGCCGGAAAATGATGTAATTACTTCTCCCTTTTCAACTTATACGGATGTTCAACTTTTTTTCCAATCAGCTCAGTTATTCCCATCCTGTCCTGTTTGCTCCTGGATTACTGATTGCTCACTTTCTTCACTCTTCAATGGTGCTGAGCAGGGTGTTTGTCCGCGGAAAAGCAACCCTTCGATCATTCCAATACCACCGGCCATTTTGCTACGAGTGAAAGAGCTAGCTGAGCTTCAGCCGCAAGCCGGCAACCTGGCGGCGGCAATCAAGTTCTCAGGGCAGAGCAGCAAGGCGGCACAGGGGAGAGGTTCATCGGGGTTCCTGTGATCCATGTGCTGCAAGGCAAGTAGATGAAAAAACAAACATCCGAGAGAGATAGTAGGTGTAGTACGCTTGTGGACGACGAACACACTTATTATCGCGACGAAGTTGTGATCGCGTTCTCCATGTGCAATGTAAATAATCTACCGCGCCTGCAAAATGCAATGCAATGCCTTCTCACCTGGTTTCTTTCGCAGCATGTATTTTATGTACAGTATGTTCATAGAGCTTGCCATACGTTCGAGGTAGGTCATACTGAAAGTATGCATATAAGGATGAATATATCGGAAGTTTTCTTGCAAAAAGAAAAATGATGCATGTGCATCGGCAATGGAATGAAAACACAACACCGGGCGACTTTGAATCTACTCGAAGAAGATTACTGTCTGTACTCTGTACTGTAGTTGCACTCTGTAAAAGATGACACGGAGATTACTTTTTTTTTAGGGGTACATGGAAATTACTCGACCTTTGTGTCAAAAAATCACGACAAATTGGCCCAGTTAGCTGTTCAGCTCAGCCCATTTGTTACACATGACAAAAACAGCGCTGAAAACAATTAGCCCATCCAACATTTTTTTTTCTAACTGTGCCCAGTCCAACTTTTGTAACGTGGGCTGCTCGCACGGGACCTGCCGAGGGCCACGAACCCACGGCCGCGTTCGATGCGCCGTCGGGGGCTATAAAACCTAGGAAGCGCCCAGAAAGGGATCGATCTAATCTAATCTAATTAGGGCAGGCGGAAGCGAAGGGATCTGCGCTGAGGGGAGGAAACGAAGGATCCGCTCGTGCGCGTGCTATCTGCCTCCCCGGGTACGGATCTTCGAGTTTGGCCGACTTTTGATTTTGAAATGGATTTTTTTTCTTCATCTATTTGGCTATTTGAAAGATGTTTTTTCATAGATCTGTTTTGTTTTAGGTCATGATTTTGTGTTTAGATGTAGATCTGACAAAGGTATGATAGATTTGAAGTAGATCTGTTATAGTGGGTTCATCGTTCCATGATGCAAGGCGTACTATAATTCGCTAAAGACAAGGATTTGGTCAACAATTATTTTAGTGATGTGTAACTTATGTGATATTTATAACTATTTTTTAACACGGTTCTAATGTTTATGTCACATAAATTATACTCCCTTTGCCCGGAAATATTTGTTGGAAGGATGAATGTAGCTAAATGTATTTTACTTCTAGATACATCCATTTCTCCGACAAGTATTTCCGTACGGAGGGATTCCTATTTTAGTAGAGTAATTGTTCATCAAACTCTTGCCTACACAAATCATGATGCACCTTATACTATGAGACAAGTAATAATTTAGATAGTAAAAACAGTTCAAGAAAGTGTTAGGTAAACATCTAAGCTTTGGGTAAATATCAAGATGGGATGTGACCTAGAGGATGTAATTGATTCACTCATGGTATTATCAATAAGTCCTCCTTGGATCGAAGTATTTTAATCCATACGAAGCCCTTTGGATCAAAGATTTTGCGTGGACATTCTCTCTATAAAATTGTTATATGTTATGATAGTCTCATTCTTTGTAGAATCCAATGCTTTAAGAATCATTTGTTTCGCAGAGGCCATAAGATTAACTCTTAGTTATAAAATTGAGATTTTGTTCCAGATTTCCTCACAGTACCAACATTCTCAATCTGAACCACTTTGGTATTTTCTTCATTTTGACATTATGGACACATATCGAGCCAATTTCTTATGTGACACATCCATGGGCCCGTCAGGGAGGCACACAACCTTTTAGGAGGCCTCTCACTCGCTTCCTCCAACATCTGCCTTTCTCTCCCCGCACTCTTGATTCCCATGCACAACTATGGAAAATGTATAGATGGTGACTTATGAGGAACCACACCATCGATGTTGATTCTCTGCATGATGTTTGGCCAACCTCTTGCAACAACTTGCTTGGTCTTCTCAACAATCACTACTTTTCTTATGTCTTGTCAATGTGCACTTTGTCAAAGTCGTGCTCAAGCCCACTTGAAATTGCTGAGCTTACTCTATTCTTTATGAGTGCACATGTTTGTGTCTCATTTTGAGCCGAGTTTGAGATTTCTCTAAGGTGAGCTTGAGCTCGCTAGCAAGCTCTATTTCAAACTTATCTTTAAACCTTCTACCGATCTTGACTTGACCTACCAATTGTTAGAGCACAGTTTGTTGGTAGATCTATTGTATAGGCCCTTTGGTGTTGTTGAATTAACAAAGTGGATCCCCATACCAATGGGATTAGCTATCTAAGGATGAGATGTGTCTCCCCTTGATTCCTTTTCTATATCTACATGAAGAGTATTCCACTAGATATGTACCATCTTCTAGCCCACTTGTTGAATTGCCACAATAGCTAATCCATATCATTGTTTGTATTCTACTACTTGCAGTACCAAATCTTTCAGATGTCAAGAGACTCTTCTGAGAGAAATGTGTCTGGAATTGATCATATCAAGCACTATAAAAACATTATCTCTGAGTTGTTACTCGGAAAAGAAGGCACATTCTCTACTGGAGTTGCAAAACAAACTGAAGTTGTTATGGCCCAATATAACCGCAAAGCGGGTGAAGATTCTCTTCCATTATTCATGGAAGAAATTAGGGGCCTATCAACATGTGCCATGGAGAGATTAAAGCATGCTCTCCATAAGGTTTTTACAATCCTCAATGATGAAGTTGATGAGGTACAAATACTTCACATTTTAGGCTTCTATCCACTATGTTCCATGCCATTCCTCAAAATGAGGTTTTTACAATCCTCAATGATGATGTTGGTGACCTGTTAACCCGCATACTACATTAAGTTCCATTAACAACTAGTCCATCCAAACACCCGATGAATTGGTCGACTTGATGCTACTATAATGGGCATAGGAAGCGATGGAGTTAGGAAAGTACGGAGTTTATCTCATTTTTTTCTTACAAAATCTACCTCTGGGAACATGCACAATGGGCTAGTGTTAAATGTGTTGATTCTATTGGTATGCCTAAGGTTGTGAGGGTCTTATTCATTTGGTTCATTTAGGGTGAAAATAAGACCAATATCATAGAGTTATTATCATAGGCTCTAACAAACAATTACAATGTGTTTGGGTGGTAATCTATACCCCTATATAGTGTGAATAACTTTGAAAGTTGGTCGTTGGTGAAGCCAATCCGACGGTACAGAGATGGCAAATCCGAGCACTACTGGCCGTTGGATATCATCTACATTCCACCAGATTCTGCCACATGTACAATCTAGAAGACTCCATGGTTGAACTTAAGCATAATGCACAAACCTCAAAACACAAGCACTTCTCCTTTGTTCTAGAATCTTCCATATCTTAATTGCCCAAACTTTTTTATTCTAAATGAATTGTCACTATTTGTTTTTACTTTATGCTTTACAATGCACAATTCCATGAATCTTAAAATAGATTTTTTTAATAAAACTAATTAATTTTGAATGAGATGAACTATAAGAATTAAACGAACATCTACATCATGCATATATGACTCAAAGCTTACATGCTATAGTGTGGTATTTATTCATAATTTGGTTACCAAATCTCATGCGTGCAATGCACGTGTACCTTACTAGTTAGAGCTAGGGAGGGAATGGAAGGGGTACATGACTTGAAATATATTGTTTGGTTACGGGTTGGGAATTGAGAAGAGATTAGGCATGGGAGTTGGGTAAGGGTTCGGAGTTGAAAGGGAATTGATTTAGTGATCCATCTTGACACTTCATCATAACATACATTACCTTCCCTTATCTAGTCCCTTGTCAATTACCACAAACCAAACTAGGCAATATAGTTTCTCTTCAAATTCCCACACAAAATTTCTATTATGTACCAAACAAAGGATTGTAAATAAATGGATGCATCCATTTCTATTCTCAATACAACACCCTATTCTAAACTCCCATTCCCCTTCCCAAATATTGCCAAATGCGTTGTTAGTTAACGAGAATCTCTTTCCTTGCTCTTGTAGGCTTAAACATAGGCATAGGCAGCTCGGTTCAGTAGGCCTAGCCTAAAAACGCAATTGTTGGGCTGGGCTTGGGCTCCAATTTTCTGCTTGAAATCCTAGAAAAAGCACAAGCATGCAAAATATATAATTTATATTGAAAAAACAGATGCAATAGTTCATGGATATTCCATGTCATTTAGCAAACTAGCAACTTTACACATATGGCTAAATTTTTACTGATAGAGCTATATTGCTATATACTAGTACTATGTGCTCGATAGATTAAAAAAAGTCAACGAGTGCAAGTAGCAAGGTTAGCGCATATTTATAAGGGTGTGCTACGCGTCCGCCCATTGATCTTCTTAAAAGATCGGCCGGGTCATGAGTCGTCCGATCTATGATGCATATGATCCCTCTTCTTTGTTTCCCCACTGCAACTTGACCCTTGTCGCAATTGCAGCAAGTTTCTTGTTGCAATTGCAAACATGACTTTTTTTTGCGAGGTTGTAACTTGACCCTTTTGCAACAAGAGCCTAGTTACAATTGCAATAGGGCCCTTGTTGGAATTGCAAACATGGCGTTTTTTGTGAAACTTTATTTATGAGGCTGTAATATGACCCTTTTGCAACAGGAGCATTGTCACAACTGCAACAGGCACTTTCTCGTGGCCGTTTCCACCATCGGGAAACATAGTCGCGTTTTACAGTCGTCGTTCGCCGCCGTTGTTGCAAAGAAGGAAGAGGGAGGAGAATAGGAGGGACACGATTGGGGAGGCTTGGCTTGTCTGTGTATTCGCCGGAGGCGGCTTACGGATCGGGGAGGCAGTGCATGGACGATCTGGGAAGAGTCGACGATGGAGAAGAAATAGAGGAAAGGAATATGTGGCTGTCGTTGCTCGTGCGAGGATAAGGGGTCACCTGGTTTGACTCGCCGGGAAGGACTAATCTTTTTCTGTTGGTTAGGCGGTTGGGCTGGCCGGGAAGGACTAATCTTTTTCTGTTAGTTAGGCGGTTGGGCTGGCCCACGATAATCCTCTTGTGTTAGTTGGGTGGTTGGGCAGCCCACGATAAAATAGACCTAGTATCGATAGTCATATTTCAGCCATGTCGAACCTAGTAGTTTGTTATTTCTTTTTACTCCAATGTTTTAAGGGTTCTCGATCTATCTGTCTACATAAGCTTCTGAAGTTACAGTACTATAGTTATTAACTTAAGATTCTTTGATATTGCTCAGGCAGAACTGCTGTGATTTGTCTAATATCTAAAATTGGCTGCAGATATTTGGTTACATTTTCGCACTATCTGAATTTAGGTCTGAGAAGTTGCCGTCAAACCATGGAAGCGGATCGTATGAGGACAGTATCGCCCCACCAAGTGTTAAAAAACAGAAAACTGTGACAGTTTCTACAATCGATGCTTATGAAGAATCGCATGGTCATATTGATTCAGATATCTTTGCACAGGTGAAGAATCTTTGTTCTATACCTAACTGTTATGCTTAGGCGTTTCGTTCAGCCAATCCAACATTTAATCTTTGAAAAATCGAAGATTAAGGAGAATACCCTCATCCCAGCTACCTTTTTAAGAATCGGATGGCCATTAATGCAAATAGTGGATGCAATTTTGTTGCCATTTTTGTGAGGGGAAACTTAAATACTTATTGTACCCACTTGCAATAGCCAACCATAATCCTGCCGAAAAAATAGGTGACTGGTTTTGTTTGTTGGTCTTTCATGTCAAATGATGTGAGAATGAGTTAGGCTATGCACCAAACCAGTGGTTCCATTATAAGAACATTTTCAGAAATTGCCAAAGCAGTAGCAGCCTAACAGATGAGGCTTTTGCTTCTGGCAGCTCACAAGAGATATCCGGCTGATAGAAGAAAGTGGCAAAACACGTCAAGAGGCTGCAAAGATGTTCTCCGATGGGTTGCTGCGGAAGGTATTCAACATGGCATGTGGTTATGAAATATCCTTTGTCAAATAATATCTTACACATATTTTTCATGAGTTATTCTAAGGATTTAAGTGAGACATTTTTTTCAGCTTGCTGAAATGGAGCAAGGTGTTTATGATTTACTGGACACAGTGGCATCCAAGTGCAGGTATCATATGTCGCTTGTCTCAATTTGAGTGATATGCTTACTTATGCTGACTGTCAAGATTGTATATACATCTACTATATGCAGAAATTTATTGAATTGCTGCATACTGTCAGATCTATGACCACTCCTGAGAAGATTGAACTTGGTAGGCGCGTCCGCAAACTCCCAGAGACGGCACTTGATCACATGGTGGAGGTAGTTAAAATGAGGAGACCTGCAATCTCGGTTTCTGATAAAGTATCATTCAACTTAGGAAGACTGGTACTCAACCTATCTGTTCCTACTACTTAATTTTACTTTTAAGTAAATGACATTGGTCATGCTACTTACTATTACGCCAACCATGATTCTGCCATGTAGATATGTTTGGAATTTTATTTTAGTCTTTATGAAATTATGAGAGGTACATACGTGTTATGTTAGATGCAGGCTTCAAATGACAGCATGTTTTGCGTTAACTTTGCTATTAAATTTACTTGTTTGCAGAAGCTTCAAGTCTCGTATATCTCCACTTGATTTACTTTATTACGTACTATATTCACCATATCCTCACTTGCTTCCATTTCCTTAGGATGACACAACTTTGTGGAGACTGTACTACTATGTGGAAACTGCGTTAAAAGCAAAACAAGATCGGACGGTCACCCCTCCCTAGATGTTCCATGCGCAGTAACTGCCGGTCCATCTAAAGTATCGTCCAGGTTATACTATGGTTAGTTTTAGTATAATCCAGTGTAGGTGGTGGTAGTGCTTTGCAGAAAGAAATACATTAGCTTCAGCTAGCTGCCAATGCAACATCTCTGTTGTACCTGTATGAAGATAATACTAGAAGGAGAGTAGCATCAAAAGCGACATCATAACCGCTATCTAGAGCTGCAGAAACTAGTGCACTGACCACTATGGCACTGGTGACAATTTTGTTTTTGCATGCCATATTGCAAATCAATCCTGGTCAGCTCCTGCAGATATTCCACTCCACTATTATGGGATTACGCCTTCTCATTTTATCATATTGCCTCTTGTTCAATGTTTCTGCAAAAGTTTCAGCAATGGAGGCCTTTCTGTGCGCGAAAGATATTGGGTCAACTTCGCGACTCTGGCGACAATTCTTTGTGTTTGGTCCTTCTCCGGCAGATGATCTGGAAGGCTCGGGCATAAAGAATCGACGGGGAAAGCCTCCTAGATTGTGTGAGTGGCCGGTGGTTGAGTGCTGCATTGCGTCAATCAAATCTCGTTCGGTTTGTGTTTAAATGAGAACATTAAAGCTCTCGCCATGTTGTTCCTTTATTTTCCTCTTTGAAAAGGCGTGAGTGATGTGCTTTGCTGTGAGATAATCGAATATATCGATGAGAGTAACATAACATTTTAATGGTGTTGCTTTTGTACGTAGCATATTCTAGTGCTCTGATAGGGAATCCGTGATATGGATACCATGTTATCAACTTTTGCTTTGGGCAGTCGCGGATGGGCAATGAAATTTTTGTATACTTATGTGATCAGCTGCAAAACACGTCGTCTAGCAAAAAGAATGCCCAAGAGACACCCACGTCCATCAATAAGGTCTTTGTGAATCAAACACCTAGGTATGCGGAAATTCTATGTATTTCAATTCTTTGTTTTACACATGCTTTCTTTAAATTGGGAGTGACCTTATGCTTAATAAAGCTATACATTTGATCATATGTATATTATCTTTTCGGGAATGCTATTTCCTACCACTTCACGCAAAGCCACTGGTTTTACACATGTGCTTACTCCTTCATAGATCAATCACAACAGGTATTTTATGCAAAAAAAAAATGCATCTTGATGTTCGATGCAATGCGTCGTTCTTGAGTCTTGACCCCTGAGAAAAAAATGAAAACATGGCTCTTTGACAAAACCACCAACGCACGCCGTCGCGCGCGCCTGCTCTGCATGCGGCGGCCGATGGGGTCAGCAGACAGCAGTTGAGCACCGCGTCACCCAACTTCCCTGACATTTTGGCCTAACGGAAAAGGCCCGGGCGCACCATGCCGCCGATCGATCCATGGAGGCACCTGCGTGCCAGCGTGCGTGCATGACGACGGTGCAAGTTACAAACCCACGAAACGGCGCACGCGGCCGCCCGGCCCGATCGGTCGGGGGCAGCGCCACATGCCACGGAGGCGCCGTCACATGCTGCTCCTGCCGGGGCACTCGACCATTTTCTTTATTTATTAGCCGGCAAACCACTTTTTTTTATCAACAAGTGCATTAATTAATACTACTAGCCAGACACGGAAGAACATCAGGTGTAAATAAAATGACGTTGGGGCGCAAAAGCGGCCTGACGCCGTTCAATCGTTTTCCCTACCCTAGCCGCCGTCATCAGCCAGGCGACTATGGACGCGATCTCTTTCCACCGATCTCCACCGGCCAAGGCACTGGCCCCCTCCCCCCTTGTTGCTGCTCCGGCGGAAGGAAAGGAGGGGGAGGGGGGTTGTAGGTCATGGTGCGTCGTTGGGGTGGTGGGAGCGCCGCGCGGACGAATATTTGTCTCAGTTTCACTCCCACATTAGTGGTGCCTTTCATGACGGTGTCTCGGAGTTGATGGCATCGTGTGTCTGCCGATACTTCAGATCAGCAACGTTAGGGTCCATGGATGGTGTTGGCGAGGCGGCGGCGGCGACTTCATCAGGTGTGTCTCTTCTTTTGCTTTGTTCCCGTTGTTGTGGCGTTGTCTCCGACATCATGGTAGAGCAGTGAGGTTTTGTCGTTCAGGAGTACGCGCGGACGGTTGTCTACGTAAATGACAGCTGGAAGATGGAGCATTTTGTGCTGCACTAGTAGAAAACAGGGTTTTGGTCCAGGCCGGGTCAGCCCATTAGTCCCGGTTCAGTCCAGAACCGGGACCAATGTGGGCATTGGTCCCGGTTCGTGAGCCCAGGGGGCCGGCCGGGCCACGTGGGCCATTGGTCCCGGTTCATCTGGACCTTTTGGTCCTGGTTGGTGGGATGAACCGGGACCAATGGGCCTCGCTCCTGGCCCACCACCATTGGTCCCGGTTCTGAACCGGGACCAAAGGCTCCCCTTTAGTCCCGGTTCATGTCACCAATCGGGACCAATGAGGTGCCTATATATACCACTCGCTCGCGAGCAGAGCATCCCAGTGCTCTGTTTTTCTCTGGCCGAGGGGGAGAGGGCTTTGTGGTGCTCTAGCTCACCTCCTATGCACATGAGGTGTTCGATGGAATGCCCGAGCCACACTACTTAAGCTTTCTCCTCTCGAAGCTCGACCTTCAAGCTCCATTTTCCTCGAGATTTGTCTAGATTTAGCGGTCCGTCACGCCCCGTCCCCGTCTTCACCGCCGTCGATCACCCGCGCCGATCTCATCACCGACACCACCGTGGTGAGCCTCTTGTTCTTATCTTCTTTCTGAAAGGAAAAATATTCTTACTTGTATGTTTAGATAGATACTTGTATCATTTTCTTACATTTATTATTGCATCTTATATAGTGCGATGGTTTTGGTATCCGCCCCCGTCGGCCCTCGTCCTGTCTATGATTCGGATGTGGTATGTATATTATCTTTATAACTATTGGTTCATTTATTGTTTATGAAAATTATGCCGACCAACGTGACATAGATTTTATTTATCTAGGATGTATGTGAATCGGAAATGCCAACCGACCCTATTGTCGAGAAGTTAAATTTAGTTGAAGAAGAAAACAATTTGTTGAAGGAAAAAATAAAAAAAATTGAGGAGGAGAAGATGATATTGGAGTTGCATGTTGCGGATGTCGTCGATGATCACAAGATCAAGATGGATGCAATGCGCTTGAAGATTAAAAAGATTAGAAAATATGCCATTCATACCGAGGCTTGGTATCATTATGCCGTTGGATCAATTGTTACCTTGGTTGCGATTATGATCGCATTTGTTTTCGCATTGAAATGTTTTACATAGTTTCAATGTATGGTTTAATTAATTAGATGCTCTGGAGAGCTATATGTTGTTAGATGAGAACTATGTATGCACTTTGGTTTTAATATGATGATGAACTTCTATTAATTTGGACACTTAATTATATATAATGCACGTAGATGAACCGGCAATGGATGTACGGTGACAGACACACCCGCGAGTACATTAAGGGCGTACATGAGTTTCTTGATGCGGCTGAGGCAAACAAGCAGAATGGTTTTATGTGTTGTCCATGCACTGAATGTGGGAATACGAGGTCTTACTCTAACCGGAAAATCCTTCACTCCCACCTGCTTTACAAGGGTTTCATGCCACACTATAATGTTTGGACGAGGCACGGAGAAATAGGGGTTATGATGGAAGACGGCGAAGAAGAAGACTACGATGACAACTATTAGAGCTGCTTCAGCCGGAGCATGCCTTGACGGCTCCTGCCAGCTATCCCGTGGATGCTATCACGGAGTCTCAAAATTGCCACCTTATGACGCAATGGATGAATTTAAAGGTCAAAGCAGCTGTTGGCTCTGTTTATCCTACTGAACCCGACGCAACTTTTCACTGCCGGCCGATTCCAGAAGGATATTCTAGGGTGATGGTGGATGAAATAACAGAGGGATTTGAGGACCTCCAGCTTGACCACCCTACCGGTGAAGGGAAGACTCGGCTGGGGTCTGCTCTAAAGACTCCATGCCTATGGCGGAAGGAACTCATCAACCTTCCGAACTGGACGCCTCCGCCTCCTCCTCCTCCTCCGGCAAGTCAGGGCACTCCGCCTCCTCCACCGCCTCCTCCTCCGGCGAGTGACGATCAGGGCCCTCGGCTGGCTCCTTCTCCGGCGCGTGGCGGCATTCCGCCTGCGCCGGCGCGCCCGAGCAGCCAGCCTCCTCCTTCTCCGCCTTGTCAGCAAGGGCGGAAGAGACCCGCCGCCGCTCCGGCAGCTGCTCCGGCGCGTCGTAGTCCTTCTCCTCCGCCTCGTAAGCAAGTAAAGAAGACAACCGCTTTGTCTGCTCGGCCGGCGTCTAGCAGTACAACCAGAGGCGGGAGGATATACAGATTCGGTCCTTCTCTGAAGAGTCCATAGAAGTTACCGTACGAGAGGACCCCGGAGGAGAACGCGAAGATCGCGCGAACCGAAGTGGATGACTGGTTTCAAGGATTGAAAGCAAAGAGACATCCACCTCCGGAGGAGAAGGTAGATCCGGTGAAAGTGAAGCGCACTCTGGCTGCCCTGGCAAAACCACCCAAGTCTCCGCCGAAAGGCAACTATGAGCGCATTATTGCAAAGACATGGGCCGAAGCGGAGCGGTCGGGAAGTACAGTCAGTGATCAAAGGCTGAAAGAACGACGAGCAGCTGGGAAACAAATTGCCCAGCTCGGCGAACAAGCGAAGCAATCGTGCCCCCGCTCAAGGTGCCTATCGACATCGTCGATCCGAGGATGGTGCCCGGTTATGGCAATGTTGACGATTACCTGCCCGATGATGTACATTATGATCTCATGGAGGTGCAGATACACAGATACGAGTACGGGAAGCCTCTCGTCAAAGATGAAAAATCTTTAACAACGATGATGCGAAGATTACATGATTGGTACTTGAAAATCTGCAGAGAGTCTGGGGGAGGAGTACTTTGTATGCGAGAGTTAAACCGGAGCATGACCTCGTTGGAATTGAACTGTTGCCTATTCCATTTGAGGAGTTCTATCAGTTTTTCAATCAATTGGCCCTCGATAAAACAACGATCACCTGCTACTGTCTGTAAGTACTACTACTTCTGTCATTAAGTCTCTCTATATAGCTCATCTCTTTCATTGCATGTATTTATAATTATCCTCACTATATTATACAGATTGAAGATCGCCGAATTGAAGAAAAGATAAATCGGTGATATTGGGTTCGTTAACACATATCTCATAGATGCAACTGAGGTTGAACATCGTCCCGAAGATACCGAGGCCAACTTGCTACGATCATTCAAAAAAAATGAAAACAAAGATATAATATTCTTTCCTTACAACTTCAAGTGAGTGTTACTGTCTTGTGCATATTCGGTTTCCCTTATATATTAGTCCAGGTTATAGTAATGTAATTGATGAGTTATGCATGCATGTGCAGTTTCCACTATATTCTCCTAGAGATTAGGCTTGAGCAGGGAGTAGTAACCGTCTTGGACTCTAAACGAAAAGATCCCCAGGAGTATGCGGACATGACTGAAATCCTCAAGAAGTAAGTTAAATCGATCATTATCCACCATATCAGCAACTTTGTTCATTTCCTGATATCAAGTAATTGTTTTCTTTGTCCGGCAGGGTTTGGAGAAAATTCACCAGAAAAGTTCCGGGACTGCCGAAGGAGCTGGAATTTAGACACCCGAAAGTAAGTACTATAGTAGCATGTTCCGCGCATCTCCTAGTGATTCAAGCGCTAATTTCATCAATACCATTTAGCATTCTTGCTTATCAGTTTGATTGACCTCTATTTCTTGTAAAGTGGTTGTGGTAGGAACAAGGGAATGATTTCTGTGGATACTACATCTGCGAGTCCATCCGCCACACGACGTGTGAGCGGGGCGGGTACTCTGACGAACAATATGAAGTACGTAAATAACAACATTCACAATTTTATTTTATTACCATCATTTGTGTTGAGTTTCATTCATTCATATATATATGTATTGACCCCCTTCTTCAAATTAGATGTTTCGGAAGCGGGATGAACTCCTAGCACCAGCTCGCATGCGAGCAATTCAAGAGGAATTGGCGGCATTCTTTCTTGACCACGTGATCGCTGAAGACGGAGAATACTATGTGGACCATGAGTCCGTATGATTATATTTGTAAGAGATAATTATTGTATATATGTAGCCGGTAGTGTCGGATAGATATACGAGAACTTGTTGTTCGACCAATCTCTCGGAGAAGAAGAGGTGGCCGATATCACTTCTCTCTGTATGCATATATGTTCATGACGATCTTCTGTTTTCTTCGTTTGCTTACTAGCTAGCTAGCGTGTCTAGTCCTCTCTATATGTATGTATAGTGCGTAGCGTCGACCAAGCACGGACATAAGAGAGGACACTTCTCTCTATTAATTATAGCTAGCTAACACAATATATGAAACACCTAAATTAACCCCCCAAAACCCCCAACCCCCCCCCCCTTCAAACAAAAACAAAAACCCCAGCCACAGAAATGCTGACGCGTGGATGCCTATTGGTCCCGGTTGGTGCCACCAACCGGGACCAAAGGGTCTCCTGCCTGGGCTCCGTGCACAGGCCACGTGGAGGCTCATCAGTCCCGGTTCTGGATTGAACCGGGACTAAAGGGACAGGGCATTAGTACCGACACTTTAGTCCCGATTCAGGAACCGGGACTAAAGGCCCTTACGAACCGGGACAACATGCCCTTTTTCTACCAGTGCTGGGTCTGTGGTTGGAGGCCAACAATTATGGTTTCCTCCTCCGACATCGTTGTCATGCGGGGGTGTCAGTTCTGAAGTTCGACGGTGTGTCCAGGAACATGTTGCCCCGGTCTGATTAATTCTTTCAACTGTTATGGTTTTGCTTCTGACAAACTGCTATGGAGGTCCGTAAAGCTACTGATTAGCGATGAAACCGCGTCGAGCTTGGATGAAGAGGTGATATGTCTTTTTACCCTTTGGTGGTGCCGAAGGAGAGAAACATGCACTAGTATTTTGCATAGGATTTTCCAATCTTTTCGGTCATGTAAGATCGGTGTTTACATGTCTTGTACCTAGATCTTTATTCTGTAAATGAAACCCGTGTTACCATGAAAGAAATGACGTTCAAATCCCACACTTTTGTGTTGATCCATTGCTGGATCGAGGAGCGTCACGTTTAATAAGACATCACATCACATTTTGTTGCCACTTGCGGTTTGATTTGATCTGATTTGATTTCGCACGTAGGTCGTTTTTAGGGGAGGGGGCCTACGCACTCGCGCGCCGGATGGATACGTACGTACGCCCGCCCTCGTGCTGAGCAGGCCGATCGACTCTAGTGGTGCACCTTTACTGTATCCCGGCAACGACATGCATGATCACAAGACCTTTAGTCTGTGACCTCACTCCTCTGTCTATATATCCGGGAGCCTATATGAGCTGTTAGGCCATATCCTTCGCCGGTTCCATCCCTGCCTGCCTGCCTGCCTAGGTCGTTCAAACAGATTCGCTGAGCACAGCTCGACGACGTAGCAGAAAAAGAGAAGTAGAGAAGCCATCAGTTAGCAATGGCCTCCTCGTCGCTGGACACGGAGGCGGGAGCCGGAGCGCAGCACAAGGCCGCCGCCGGCGACGGCAGCGGGTACACCACCGCGGCCACCGCCCACGCGGTGGACACAGGTTCGTCGTCGTGTAAACGTCAATAATCCATCTAGTAGCTTGTTAAGTTTCGAGACGCATGGCAATGGTGCATGATGACTTGATGAGTGCGTGTGCAGACTCATGGCAGCAGGTGGGGCTGCTGCTGGTGACGGGGTTCAACTGCGCCTACGTGCTCAGCTTCTCCAACCTGATGATGGTGCCGCTAGGGTGGGGGTGGGGCGCCGCCTGCCTGCTGCTCCTCGCCGCCGCCGCCTGGTACGCCAACTGGCTCCTCGCCGGCCTCCACGTCGTCGACGGCCAGCGGTTCATCCGCTACAGGGACCTCATGGGCTTCGTCTTCGGTACGCAGCCAGAGTTTGTTTTTTTCTTTTCGAGGAAGCGTTCTAGCTAGGCTGACTCGATGACTTGAGAGCTTCGTGACTAATTGCAATGGAGAACGAAATGCATCCGACACGTACTCACCGATTATGCTCTGCTTGCTGTGCGTGTGAAGGGAGGAAAATGTACTACCTCACCTGGTTCCTGCAGTTCACCACCCTGCTCCTGGGAAGCATGGGCTTCATTCTGCTCGGCGGGAGAGCACTCAAGGTTCACCGTTCGATCGGCCATCACCTCCTTAAAAATATTTTTTTTCTTTTTTTTATCGTGAGTCATAATGGCATTAGCACGATTAATTAACTAATAACAACCGTAGTCAACGTGCGTGCGTTGCTTTCCACCCGCAGGCGATCAGCGCGGAGTTCACCCAGACCCCTCCGCGGCTGCAGTGGTTCATCGCCGCGACGGGGTTCGTCTACTTCGCCTTCGCCTACTTCGTGCCCACCATCTCCGCCATGCGGAACTGGCTGGCCACCTCCGCCGCGCTCACCGTCACCTTCGACGTCGCGCTGCTCGCCGTCCTCGTCCGAGACGGTACTGGTGGACTGGTGGTGACCACGCATATGCGTGCTGCGTGCGTGCATTTTCATTATACCATTCAAAGGCAAAAGCTCACTGACGTTGTAACGAACTGCGTACGTACGTAGGGAGGTCGAACTCGCGGCGGGTTGACTACGCCATCCACGGGACGGAGGCGGAGAAGGCGTTCAACGCGCTGGGGGCCGTGGCGGCGATCCTGGTGTGCAACACCTCGGGCCTGCTCCCGGAGATCCAGTCGACGCTGCGGAAGCCGGCGGTGGGCAACATGCGGCGGGCGCTGGCGCTGCAGTACACGGTGGGGGCCGCGGGGTACTACGGGATCAGCGTGGCCGGGTACTGGGCGTACGGCGCCGCCGCGTCCGAGTACCTGCCCAACCAGCTCTCCGGCCCGCGCTGGGCCTCCGTGCTCATCAACGCCACCGCCTTCCTCCAGAGCATCGTCTCGCAGCACGTACGTACTTGCTCTACTTCTCGTCTGGTTCAGTCAAGTTGTGATGGCCACTACGTACGTACACATGGGTGCTGATGATGCCGGTGCAGCTGTTCACGGTGCCGATCCACGAGGGCATGGACACGGGGCTGCAGCGGCTGGAGGAGGGCATGTTCTCGCGCTACAACATGACGCGCAGGCTCTTCGCCAGGGGGCTGCTCTTCGGGGTCAACGTCTTCGTCACCGCGCTCTTCCCATTCATGGGCGACTTCGTCAACCTCTTCGGATCCTTCGCGCTCTTCCCGCTCACCTTCATGTTCCCCAGCATGATCGTCCTCAAAGTAAGTAAATTTCTTTTACAACCAGCAGTGCGTGGATTGTTAATTTGACGACTGTGCCTGCCGTGCAGATCAAAGGGGAGTGTGACGGGAGATGGTGCAGGCTCTGGCACTGGAGCATCATCGTCGTCTCCTCGGCCATCGGACTCGCCACCTCCGCCGCCGCGGTCAGACTCATCCTGCACAACGCCAGCGTCTACCGCTTCTTCGCCGACACCTAGAGCACGCCTATCCCGCCGCGCAGGATGATGATGCAGTGCGTGCGCCCAACCGTGACATAACAGTTACTACTAGCACTATCAGGCCATGGTATCCGTGTCAATGCGTGGGCACGTTAACATGCCAAACGTGACACTAAAATAGCAGTACTCATAGTAGTAGTGGTGAACCACCTGCATTGGACGCCATTTGAGCAAGAAGAAACTTCCATTTCGAAACGAAAAATAAAATAAAATAATGCCACCTCCCTTGCAAGAGAACACTGCGGATTTGTACAGACGCATCAATCAATCAAAAAACAAACATATCCCGGGTGAAACGGCAGCTCAAGAACCACATCCATATGTACACACTTGCAAGTACCACACACGGTTCGCTGGATCCATCAGCAGCAGTTTCTCGTTTTTCTGTTCTTTTCTCTCTCTTTTTGTTGTTTTCGCATGCCAATGGCCCTTGAAAACCTGCATCCATTTCTTGCGCTGGAGTTTGGATCATTCCTGGTTGGGTGTAGATACTCGAGACCGGCCCCTGCTCCCATCTTTGGGACGGCGGATTCATCGGCCCTGCAAAACTCGACGCAGACCGATGCCTGGCGTAATCTCCGAGAGCCGATCGAGCCCTTCATGGACTGGGCTTGGAGAGCTTGAAGTCCATCGTCCAGTGTGACGCAGGGGTGGTCTCCAGTAACGCCACCCATTCGCAATGATCCAAACCACCACTTGCTAATATAGCTTTATTCTGGTGGTAATTGGACTCCGACAGATTGGGCATGACTCCAATGTCTGTCCACATTCACAGCACGTCTGCAAAGGAAGTGCTTTGTTAGAAAGGATGTTGACACCGACGTTTCAACCCACGCACAAAAACAGAAAATGATTTCCCAGGAAGCAACAGCAATGCGCTAATCCACTCACCTGGTGTCCACAGCCAAAAGCCATGTCCTTCGGGTTCACAAGGCAGATAGGGCAAACCTGCACATGAGAAATGCTAGTAAGGCGCTGGAGACTGCAAATTTGGCGTAAAGAAATACTCCCTCCGTTCACTTTTGTAAGTTGTATCAGACAGCTCAAAATAGGCTGTTTTGCACATTGTCTGAAATGTCTTCAAGGTCTTATAAAAGTGAACAGAGGGCGTAGGAAATTAAAAGATCAGGTGACATTTGCATCTATGACAGGTGAAAACTTTACCTGATTATCATAAGCAGAAGACGGTGCAGCAGGGGCCGCAGTATGTGCAGTTTTATAGGGAGGATACGCTGATGAAGATGTACTAGGCTGAGGTTTACTAAAGCTTTTAGATCCATATGAATAAGCATCATGGCTTCCACCAGGAGGAGGCAGAGGAACCCTTTCTGGAGCCTTCATAGAACGACGACTGTTTGCCACATCGATACAAGTCAGTGCATATTTCAGAATGAATAAAAAAATAACGAATCAAGCACTTGAAAGGGGTGGGGGAGCATATACCCTAATATTCCTAATTCCACAGTTGCTTTGTACTGTTGTGGTATCTCCATCAAGGCTGAAAGTGCAAACGCTGCCTCTTTTCTTGATTGTGGCATGTTTTTAGACATTATCTCCGAGAAGTTCACAAACTGGACCAAGTAAAAGATTCTCAGTGTTACAATGGCGTCAGCCAGTCAAGGTTCGGAAAAGGAAAAAACATATGACATCAATCATATCAGATCTTTATCACTACGTTCCCCTGTGACTTACTTGAAAATTATCAAAAGCCCGGGCAGGAATGTTGTCATCAAATTCCTTCATCATGTCCCATGGGCCATCACCAACTCCTACTAACACAATAGATAGCGGCAGTTCACTGCATACATAAACAAAAAACTGAAGCGATGAGCAACATCCATGACATGGGAGGGCAATAAATTCAATGCACACAATAAAGCAAGTGGTCACTGCAAAAATGAGGGTGAGGTGCACATGACTATGTACATATCAAAACATTATAACAAAGGCAATATGAAGGACCAACCTGGCCCTCACAATGGCATCAACAGTCTTTTGCTCTTGGGAACTCAGCTGCCCAGATGCAGTATCTACACTCCTTGTAACCTACGTAAAGTACACAAGTTAACAAGAGAACATAAAGAAGATATCCAGTTTTGAGGTTTATACAGCAGAGAGAACATGGAAAACATGATAATCACAAATATGAACTATTTGATCAAGTGTGAAGAGCACAGTTTGACACTACAGTGCAGGGTACATAGTTCAGATTAATAAAAGAAGGATACATATCCTGGAAGAATGATTACAATTTCGCAAACACATTATATCGAGTTGAAGTTCTTCAAGAGTTATACAGCTTTTGCCAGATATAGGAGTTTGATCTTGAAATAAAAGTTATACAGCTTTTACCAGATATAGAAGTTTTCTTCTGTTATATGTTCATTATTATACATACCAGCACTCCAGATATGCATACAAACAAACAGTCATGCCTATGTTAACAGAAAAAGAAAAAAGCACCTTGCAGTTGGAATGCAACAATTCTAAATGAAGCATATCTAGCATGCCCACTGCCCAGGAGTCAGAACTACCAACTGTGCAATTACATGTACCATCAGAAGAGGGTAAAGTGTAGTACCTGTCCGTCAGCAATTATCAGCAGAACATGGTACTGCCCACCACTTTGCTCCACGATGGTCATAGCCATCTCAATTATTGGTGCAAAAGATGTTGGTCCTGTTCAAAATCAACATTAATACTCAGAACTAACACACCAATCGAACCTACTTGAAAGACAATGGGGTGACTTAAGCTTACCAGCCAAGCGCAAATGTGGAACGAGTTCCCTGTATCGCTCAAGAGCTTCTGAGAATCCATTGCACGGTCTCTCATCAGGGTAAAAACAGAATACGTCTTGGTCATGTGTTGATGCTGAAAAAAGTAAGCAAATGGGCATGATTTAGATGAATCGTCACAGTGGTGAGAAATGATCAACTATTACACGATCTTTACCATCTCCAAATCCGAAGCAGGGAATCAAGTTATCTTCATCAAATTTAGACAATGTCTGTCCAAGAATCGAGATTCCTTGTTCATAAGGATTTGGTACATTGCTAATGTGATGTAAACTACGTCCATGGAAGGAGAATTTGCCTGATAAAGGGAACAAATCATTAGCATCAGGATCAGTGGAACTGATTATTGGGAATAAAGCAAACAGGTGGTTCACAAGCACTAACCTGTCCATTCATTGCTCTTTGTGAAATCAATACCCACGATGAGATTCGAAGACTCGAGTCCAGCTTGAGCTAGAGCATCAGTAACCTGCAAACACATTATCAACTCTTAACTATCCGGATTTTGAAAATCAATTGTTTGCTTATGTGCCTGAATCTTGTACTATTGACGCTGAAGCCAGTATACTACAGAAAGAACGCCAGAACCTAACAGAAGTTGGTGAACAAACTTTTGATTGATAAGCTACTAGTTGCAGTAAGAAATGTAGTGGGCCATACTTGCGAAACCGATAGGAAAGTATGATGCACAGATTTAATCAGGAAAGTCACTGTCAGACAAACTGCACCACAGTGTGACAATATACAGGCATCTACACTGCACCTTCGGCGACTGAGCATCCCAGAACTTGAGGCGATAGATTATTGCCACCCATAGTCATTATCCTGTTCGAGAAGACCAAGCAACACACACCAAGTAGCACAAGCAAACATGATTACCAAGCTGGCAACCACCCAATAAACATGTATAATTCATTTATTTTGTTATCGCGTGCGGGAATCATTCATCAACAGTGATTGATGGTTGACCACGAGATTAACTTGTGATGTTGTGCTGATTCGGCGTGAACTCAATCCGGTTGAGTGGTTGACCGGCTAATGGAGCGTCGTGAACTCTCCAGAAATCTCGAATGGGCCGCAGATTGACCGACTACGAAGCGCAAACCGGCGACGCCGCCAACTTCCCAGCAATCCAAAGATGGGATCTAGTAGGTACCAATTCACTGTTTCGATCTATTCGCATCGAGAGTTCCGGGCGAACACGCGAAACTGCAGCCGCCGCTTGAACTAGCAACAATCCCAACAAACTCGAAATCACCAAGGGGACGTACCTGCTCCACGGACCGGAAGTCGTCGGCGATCCGCGAGTAGCGCCGGTCGAGGCGCGGCTTGTTGGCCGCCCCCGCCCGCGCTGCGGGCGGCGGCGGCTGCGCGGCGACGGGCGCGGGCTGGTAGGCCGGGTAGGGCGCGGCGTAGCCCCCCTGCTGCGGCGGCGCGCCGTAGTAGCCGCCCTGCGCGTCCTGGCCGGCGCCGTACGGGTACCCTCCCGCCCCCGGCGGCCCCCACTGCGGCGCCGGCGGCTGCTGGAAGGACGCCGAGTGCGCGTACCGCCCGTTCCCGCTCCCGTCCCCCCGCGACTCGCTCCTCGAATGCCCGCCCCCCATGCCTCTCCCTCTCTCTGTATGTGTCCCTCCGCCCTCGCCTGAAGAGTAGTAGATGGGTGTCTCCGCAGATGGCAGATGAAAACGCGGTGGCGGTGGCTGCTGTGGCAACGGCGGCGCGCGAGGACCGGGTGGGGAGGCGACCGCGGCGGCGGCGAAGGCTTGGAGGCTTGCAGAGTCTAGAGGATGCTTCCTTCCGGTGTGCTTCCTTTGGGGCTGTGTCCGGTCCTGTGCTGGGCTGCTGTTCGCTTGGCTGACGGTGGTTGGAGTTTTGATTTGGCTGGGTGACTTTTTTGGGGGCGAGGGGAGGGGGATGCGTCGAGTAGTGGTATCACGGGGAGCCGGAGGAGTATATATCCCACACATGACACACGCCTAGGCCTAAGCGGTCACGTGCAAGAAAACCCATCCCGGAGGAAACTGCTGGGGCTCTCGCTCTTGCTACGTACGTGGAATCTTCGCATCGCGGTCCTCGAAAGCGAGCCGGCTTTCCGCTCGGATCCTACTCCCTCCGTTCCAAAATATAACGCGTCTTCGGTTTCCGTGCGTCAACTTTGACCATTAATTTAATCAACAAGACCGACTGCGGCGGGCGAAAAAATTATACCAATGAATTCGTATTCAAAAAAAGTTTTTAATTATATAATTTTTAATCCCGCCGCAGTCGGTCTCGTGAGTTAAATTTATGGTCAAAATTGAACCTCGAAAAGCGTGGGCGCGCTATATTTTGGAACGGAGGGAGTACTATTTTTCGAATGTTATTTAGGGTAGCTTTCGAGAGATATATAGGCAGCTGTGATAAAATGGCATCCTTCTGCGTACAGTTGGCATTCACTCTACTGGATGTCTTTTGATTGTTTTTTCTTAGAAAAATAATAATAAACGGCATCTTTCCGGGGAAAATGTACAGTACTCTACGCGGAATTGTTTGTCAAAATGTCCTTTGTGTATTTGGATTGTACAAATTAAACAGTTTATGCGGCCGAGATACACATGTTTAGTGTCTTACCGAGTCGCGCCTAATGCTTCGTAGGGTATGGCAATTTTTAAGTCACCAAAGGAGGTTATTCGACCTTGTCAACCTCAAAAATCGTGTCGGCTCAGTCTCTTACAGATGCTCACAGGGACAGGATGTGATATGTACATTTATAGGGATGTGTGTTTATGTGTGTCTATGGTCTATATTGTGTTTCTAAAAATATATATGCGAGGGCGCCATGGTGACTAGCCACCAAATGGGCGTGGGCTAGATTTTCTAGATGGAATTACTGCTTTTTATTAGAAGGCCTCGGATAAATCCGCGATCATAGCATTCCTAATACTACATCTCATTACATCAACCTTCCCTAACTAATCCGTGATCGGCACCGTTTGCGGATCATCCATCCCATCGCACTTCAACCTGCTGAATGGAGGGCAGCAGATTCTTCACCTCTTCTACAAAATGGTTCAACCTTGACTTGAGCTTGTTGACCATCCCTGTGTAGTCCGATTCCAGTACTAGCTCCTGGACACTCCCCCCTCCTAAATCACCACATACAGGTTCACCACTCGTTGGAAGCATACAACTCTGCTAGCTCTGGTTCTGTGGTGGACAATAGCAAAAGGCACACTCTGGCGATGAATGAGCCATGATAATCCCGAAGAATTGCACCCCCACCACCTATGGGTCCATCCTTAGATAGCGCTCCGACTGCATTTGCCTTAATCCAACCTGCATCTGGGGGAAGCCATCACATGGGTTACTTTGCCGGTGTGATCACCTGCTCGAGATCGTGTTTGTCCTGCCATTCCTTCACATAAAATGGCACCTTTTCAACTACGATGATCGTGTCACAGATCTGCCCTCCATCCTTCACCCCATTTTTGACCATCAGTAGTTAGTACAGTTTTAGCACCAATCATTCAAGGCACCAACAGACCATCTTCTATCACCCTGTGTGTCACTATACTAGACCTGATGTCGTTGGGGCAATGACTTACGTTGCCCCCTCCAATCAACCCAATCATTGTCACTATCTCTCTCTCTTTCATCACCCATCACAGTGAATCTTGGATCACCATTGTTTCCCTACCTTCTTCTACGTCTACGGTGGTTCCTCCATACAAGATCCACCATCGGCTCCCCTGCATTTTCTAATGTATGTGTTGTCTCCTCCCACTACTTGTCGACCCATCGGCACCTCCACCCCATTGGCTGCCTGTGACCGGCATAGCTACCGCCTAAGAGCATACTTGGATTGGGGCATCTTATGCGTACTCACCGATCTTGAACTCAACGGGTGGCGGGAACAAACACAAATTACTCCACGTATAAACTGGGTCTAGGATCCATGGATATTTTCTCACCAAGATCCACATGTTTACCGTCGTAAATCTGGGTGCAATGTTTTGGCTCTCAAGCACCAAATACCTGATACGGGAAATATTTTTTAAACTTCCATATCAATATAGAAAACCATCAAAAACATTAGTCGTGCATGTTAGGATGTTCTTTACCATTGCACAAAAAATCATAATTAGAATTGCATGTTGTACCAAAAAAAACAAGCTATAGGGATCGTAAAAGCAAATTCAAATATATAGAAACACAACCAAACTTCTCGCAATCATTTAGATTGTTTCATGGCAATTTATCAGTTCAACAAACATGTAGATTACTTCAGGTGCAACCACGCGGCTATCTCTCCTATATAGTCTTATTATTGACGAGAAACTAGGTGATAGTGAGTTTTCATATCACTAAACACAAAAGTATATTTTCTATCGAAACTTGAGAAGTTACAACCAAAATTCGAGAAACAACAATCGGAAAGTTCAGAAGGGCCAAGCCTATTATATGTATTTCAAAAATAGTAATCCAGCTCGATTTTTTTGGTGTTTTTTTTTGACAAAAAAATCAAAAAATGTCACCTAGTACTTCCTAGGGCTATAGTACTGTAGTATTTCTCCTCCATGTCATGTATACCCTCGTGATTCTCTCAAAAAGAGAACATGAAAAAAAAAGGTGATAGCTTTTGGCAGTGAGCATGTGTGCTTTTGTGCTTTTTGAGCGTGCACATTTGTTTGTATTAGGTTGTACTACATGCCTACATCTAACATGTGATGGTGATATCAGATCCAATCCTCCCAAAATATACATTTAATATCGAGCGATTAGTTAAAGAAAACTTTTCTGAAACGAGGGCAGTTAAAGAAAAACTTGGTAGTACTGCTAGTAAATTTGCTTTCCGGTTGTTGTTTATTGGTCACACATGCCGTGCCTTGTTGAAGGAGAGATAGAGTTTGTTCAACCACGCAAGTGTTCACATTCCCAGCAACTTCATCCATTCTCTTACTTATTCAACCTTACCTAACTCTTACAATAACCTACCTAGGGTTTGGTTGCTCACATTTGTTTTCATTGACATAGTATACATGATCTACGGTGGGTAACTGCCACCTTCGTACACTGTATACTATCCCTTTGCATAAGTAAATTCATCACATTTGACTGTCCGACCTTGACGCATCTCTCTCTCTTCGAGATCACGTCCCCGGAAATTTCCTTGGCTCCGCTTCCAACGGCACGCCCCTGGACCAGTTGTGACCGTTGGCTCATGCATCTGGTTGCGCATGATTTAAACTACTTTCTCTGTTCATTTTTATAAGACGTTGTAGACATTTTAGACAGTGCCCAAAACAGTTCAATCTCAGCTGTCTGAAACGTCTTATAAAAAAGAACGGAGGAAGTAGTAGAAGATTTTGCCGTTGACTTTGATGTAGCAACGCGCCAATTTAACCCAAACAGATGTCCTTCTAGAAAAACAAATGTAAATTTAACGAGAGTTTTCTCAACTTGTATTGCTAGTGCCTAGTGGGAAGGTCTTGCTCCACAAGTGGTCGTATTATGCGGAAGAAATATGTAGCAACTTGTTGTGCTCAGTCAGTTCTCAAAAAAAAAAAAAAACTTGTTGTGCTCAGTCAGTTGTACGTGCATGCATGTCATTTTCCCTTGACTGTGCCCATTGAAAGGTCCAGTGTTACGTCACAGGGCCTGTACGCGCGCATCACTGTGGCCCCGTAAGCAAACGAATGGCGAATACTAATACAGAATACGATGGATACGTGCATACTGTTTTCAAACAGAGGGTGTAGTACGATGACTCGGTACTCACGCGTTGTTGGTTGTCAGCGACGTGCCTGCTACCGCATTTTGTCTCGGAACTACACTACCAGTCTAGCTATGGTATGTACTCCCTTCATTTCTTGTTACTCTGCATATAAAATTTATTTGAAATCTGCCTAAAGTTTAACCTATTTTGTATTAAAATATATAAACATCTGCCATACCGGAGGTATATAGTAGGGGCATGAAAATTAATTTCATGATGCATCTAGTAATGTTGATTTTGTATTGCGAATATTGATATTTTTTCCTATCAACATGATCAAACTTTACGAAGTTTGATTCTAGATAAATTTTACATGCAGACTAAAAAACGGAGGGAATACATGTATTTGCGTATTTGCATTTCGGTCCCAGAAAACACCACAATTGACACAAGGTGTACTGAAAATTTGATAAGGTGGAGGGTGCGACACACGTATACGCCAGTAGAGTGGGCAGTGGATATGTACGTATGACAATGACGCGTACATATCTAAATACTTAGCGCAGAAGGAACCAAGGGGTACGTACGTGTTGTTTACCGGTTCCGTATGCCATTTCAGCAGCCGGGGAGATGAGACGACCCATCAGGCTATCCTTTTTCATCAGCAATCATCTCATCATCCACACCGTTCATGGACGATTATTAGCCTGCAGGTTGGCGCAGCCGTCTCATATATCTATTGCCGCTCCTTATGTTCCAAATTACTTGTCGCGGAAATGGATGTATCTAGAACTAAAATACATCTAGATACATCCATTTCTGCGACGAGTAATTCGGAACGGAGGGAGTATGTGTCAGATTATAAACTGCATTCGGTAATTAATCAGAGGGGCTTAATGCTCCCTTCTAGGAAGCTTAAGACAGCAGCTACTAGTAAGCACGAAGGACCTACCAACGCTGAGTCGCCGACTACGTCGTAAAGAAAAGGTAAATGAAAACTGCACGCACGCTAGGGGAAAAGGCTTTTGTCATTGGCCACTTCAGGAACGAGGTTGGCAACGAAGGCAAGTCACCTTTGCCGCCGCCGCCGCGAAAGGACGGCGCGTTCCCTACGTAGGAAGTCACTACGTATGTATCGTCGCTGACCGCAGTGACCGGAGGAGAACATGCGCCGCTGCGCACACTGCTATAATCTGAAACCGGACGCCCGTTTTGCTCGAGATTGATGCCTTGGCTCGGCTGCACTACAACACGGTTAAGAAATGGAGGCATTTTATTGAAGGCATAAAAAAAGTGCCTTAGATTATCTCTTTCAAAGGCGTTCTGGAGAAAATGCCTTCAAAGGTCCATGGATAGCAGGCACTTACGAAAAATGCCTCAAAAGATGCTCAATTAATGGCATTTAAAAAAAGTGCCGTGATATGGAATAGTATACAGGCATTTTGCAAAAGGCCACTGGAGATTTAGATGCGTTTTTAGAAAACGCCGCAATTTACCAAAGCATAAGGGGTGTTTTGAAATTTGCCAGCACATGCTTTGAAGGCGTTCTGAAAGAAAACGCGAATCAGTCCCTATTAGATGGCATATGTACGTCAACAGCCTTCCACTCGTGCGGCCCAGCTGGCCAGATATACTGCATATAAAAGCTACTGTTACTCTTCAAAGCAATAGCAGGGTGGTGGAATGGTCTGCATTACCTTAGAATTAACCTGAGGTCGCTGGCTCGAGTCAAATACTATTTGCATTTTTTGCGCCAGCCATTCGACGCTTGAATACAACCGCTAACTATTTAGTCCCATACCGCCTACCGAGATAAAATTTAGCCGCTTTAAAAGAACAGCCGCGTATTGTTTTGTAAGAATTCTCCAACGTAAGCGGAAGTGACGTGTGATTTAGTTTAGTTTAATTATTAATTATTAATTATTAATTATGGTGGACCTGTACATCTAACCTACGCGGACGGGAATGGCTCAGAAAAATGGTATTGAAATGTGACACGTGGGACATGATTGGGCCAGCCAGCCCAGGGAAAAGGCCCGGCAAGTTGAGACGAGGTGGACCCGTTGCGTATATGTGTGTGTGTTGTTTGTTTTACGTACTAACTGCAGTTTATTTGAAAAATCGCCTCTCGAAGCATGGAGGCGTTCTTCTCGAAGCATGTAGACCTTTCCCTTCGGGATAGTCTCTAGCGTTTTTCTAAAACGCCCTGATACATCTTTGGAGGCATTTTTTAGGTTTTTAAAGGCATTTTTTAATGCCTCCTAATGTCTACTGTGTTGTAGTGCTGGGAGCGTTTTACCTATCACTAGCAGTTGCTATGTGACCTTCTTTTTTGTTTTTGAAACACGCTTCTGTCTGTCTGACTAGACCTGCTGTTCTCTATTCTATCTATCTTTCATTTGATGTGACGGAATAAGGCCAACTCCATTGCGCGACCCCATCTTGTCCGGCTCCGTCTGTTTGGGGTAAAACGGACAAACAAGGCGGCTCAGCGCGCGACGGTCCGGACCCGTCTGGTCCGTTTTGTATCAAGGCCGACCCATTTTGAGCGGATCTTTGCACCGGATTTGGGTGACGCGGACACCGAACGGACACGCCGCTCGTCCGTGTCTGGCCGCGTGGCGGGGCGGCCATCTACCTCCCACCCGCCAACATCAATACGCACGGGTGGCCGACCCCACCTGTCATCGGCCCAGTGGAAGGTCGCCGTCCTTCTTAAATAGGGAACCTGTGGACCGGTTGTCGTCCACACTGCCCCACTCCATCCCGCGGCCTTCTCGAAATCCGACCGCGCTAAACCCTAGCCCTCCCTTGTCGAGCTCGCCGGCCGGCCACCTCGAAGCCATGGGCTTCTAGAACCGCAAGGGGAAGCACGACCGCGAGGCCGGCTCCTCGTCGGGGCGCCGCGCCGGCTCCGTGAAGAAGGAGGCCGCATCACCACCACACCGGGCCCCCGCGCCGCCCACTTTCTCCATCGCCCCCACATCCGCCGGCGAGCGCGACCGACACTACATCCGCGCGTCGGTGTGCCGCTGTTATTGGGAGACGAGGATGCCGCTCCCCTGGAGCGACGTCCACTGATAACCCACAAGTATAGAGGATCGCAACAGCTTTCAAGGGTAGAGTATTCAACCCAAATTTATTGATTCGACACAAGGGGAGCCAAAGAATATTCTCAAGTATTAGCAGCTGAGTTGTCAATTCAACCACACCTGGAAACTTAGTATCTGCAGCAAAGGGTTTAGTAGCAAAGTAATATGATAGTGATGGTAACGGTAACAAAAGAGTAATGAAAGCAAAGTAATGTTTTTGGTATTTTGTAGTGATTGTAATAATAGCAACGGGAAAGTAAATAAGCGTAAACCAGTATATGGAAAGCTCGTAGGCATCGGATCAATGATGGATAATTATGCCGGATGCGGTTCATCATGTAACAGTCATAACATAGGGTGACACAGAACTAGCTCCAATTCGTCAATGTAATGTAGGCATGTATTCCGAATATAGTCATACGTGCTTATGGAAAAGAACTTGCATGACATCTTTTGTCCTACCCTCCCGTGGCAGCGGGGTCCTAATGGAAACTAAGGGATATTAAGGCCTCCTTTTAATAGAGAACCGGAGCAAAACATTAGCACATAGTGAATACATGAACTCCTCAAACTACGGTCATCACCGGTAAGTATCTCGATTATTGTCACTTCAGGGTTAACGGATCATAACACATAATAGGTGACTATAGACTTGCAAGATAGGATCAAGAACTCTCATATATTGATGAAAACATAATAGGTTCAGATCTGAAATCATGACACTCGGGCCCTAGTGACAAGCATTAAGCATAGCAAAGTCATAGCAACATCAATCTCAGAACATAGTGGATACTAGGGATCAAACCCTAACAAAACTAACTCGATTACATGATAAATCTCATCCAACCCATCACCGTCCAGCAAGCGTATGATGGAATTACTCACGCACGGCGGTGAGCATCATGAAATTGGCGATGGAGGATGGTTGATGATGACGACGGCGACGAATTCCCCTCTTCGGAGCCCCGAACGGACTCTAGATCAGCCCTCCCGAGTGTTTTAGGGCTTGGCGCGGCTCCGTATCGTAAAACGCGATGAATTCTTCTCTCTTATTTTTTCTCCCCGAAAGCAAATATATAGAGTTGGAGTTGGAGTCGGGGGTCTCCAGGGGCCCATGAGGTAGGGGGAGCAGTGAGAATTTTGAGTTGTGCTCTCTAGTAACTTTGGCATCTGTCTTGCATACCCCCCGGTCACGATACTTCTTTGCGATAATTTCTTTGTGCAGTGCCACGAAAGGATCTACCTCATCTAGATGTTGTAGCACTACCAAGTTTGCTCTGTCAAAGTCGCTGCATCGATCTGAGTATGCCACGTGCAATTCCCTGCGACCGTTGCAGTGACCTTCTCCTTCGAGCCTCCCATCGTGCTTGTTAACGGGCAAACCAACACTAACACCAGGCGGTTGGTCTACGCCATATAGAAAATTCTCACCGAAAGAGATGCACTCTTGTGTCAAATAGCCCTGGACTATGCTTCATCCGGACGGGACATGTTACGAACGAATCCTTTGATGATCCCATTCATCCTCTCAAACGGCATCATGTTGTGCAGGAATGACGGCCCCAGGTCTATTATGTCATCCACATATGGACACACAGATGCACCATGACGTCAAAGAACGTGGGCGGGAAGTACATCTCAAGCTCATTCAGTATCACAACGATCTCTTCCTGTAGCCTTCGGAGCTGCTTCACACTGATCGACTTTCGAGAGATGACATCGAAAAAGCTGCAGAGACCAATAAGCGTGTCACGGATGTGCTTGTCCATTATCCCTCTAAGGGCAACAGGTAGTATCTGCGTCATCATCACATGACAGTCATGGGACTTCATCCCGCTGAACCTTTTCTTGTCCGTGTCTAGATATCTGCTTATCTTGCCACAGTAACCGGAACTAACTTTGACTCCGGTAAGGCACTTAAAGAATTGATGGATCTCAGCCTGACTTAAGGTGAAGCAAGAAGGGGGGCAATAATCCTCTTTCTTTATTTTCTTGCCCTTCTTCTCCCGTTCCTCTGTCTCCGTCTCTGTCTCGTATGACATTTTATGGGGCGGCATGTGCAGATCTTCCCTGATTTTCAAATCTTGCAAGTCTTTTCTTGCCTTCGGCCCATCCTTGGTCTTATCCGGCATGTTCATCAGTGTTGCGAGCAAGCTCTCAAGGACATTCTTACAGATATGCATTTAATCAAGGCAATGATGTGTATCGAGTTTGTGCTAGTACTCCAAGTCCCAGAACACAGACCTCATCTTCCATACCTCCAGCAGCGGCTCCGACGCCTTTCTCATCGTCTTTCCCGATGCGGGGCTCTCCTTCCAGTTTTTCAACAGCTCATCGATTTCGGCACCGCTCCGCTTACGTGGAGGTCCTCGATGCTCAGCGTGACCATTGAATAGATCTCCATGGTTTCTCCATGGGTCGTCCTGTTCGAGCCATCTTCGATGCCCCATGTACACGATTTTCCTAGACCCGCCATCTTTCCTTGACGTTAGCTGCTGAGACGTCATATCATCCATGCACCGCGTGCATCCGCAATATCCATGGCACACCTGGCCTGCCACATATCCGTAACCGAGATAGTCATGCACTGTCGTGATCAGCGCGACTCTCATGTTGAAATACTCGCCTTTGCTGGCGTCCCATGTCTTGGCCGGTGTTTTCCATAACGTGTATAACTCCTCTTGAAGTAGCCCCAGATACAAATTAATATTATTTCCTGCTTGTTTCGGCCCTTGAATAAGCATGCTCATGTGAATGTACTTCGATTTCATGCACAACCAGGGGGGAGGTTGTACATCCATACGAACACGGGCCATGTGCTATGGTTGGTGTTCTGATTGCCAAAAGGATTCGTGCCATCGGTACACGCGCCGAGCATGATGTTCCTTGCATCACATCCAAAATACCGATAGAAGCTGTTCAACGCTCTCCACTGGCTTCCATCCTTGACGTGTCTCAGCTTCGGATCATCTCCATCGTCGAGCTTCTTCCTCTCCGCGTGCCAGCGCATTAGCTTTGCTTCCTTGGGATCTACAAAATACCTCTGGAGACGGGGAGTGATCGGTAAGTACCATACCACTTTCTGGGGACATTTCTTCCCAACCTTCTTGTATCGAGAAGCATTGCACACAGGACAGCTTGTTTTTTCCATGTGCTCCTTCCGATAAATTATGCAATCGTTGATGCATGCATGGTATCTAACGTGTGGCAGATCAAGAGGGCACACGATCTTCTTGGCCTCATCAACACTACTAGGACATAGATTACCCGCGGGAAGAACATCCTTTAGGTACTTGAGATGCTCATCGAGGCTAGTGTCGGTCCATTTGTTTTTAGCCTTCGTCTTCAGGAGTTGGAGCGTGAAACTCAAGCGGGTCACCTCAGGATTGCAACCATCATACAATGGAGTGTTTGAGTCTACCACCAGTTGCTCCAGCTTAGCCTCCTCTCTAGAAGCAGCTCTCTCAGTACTCATCTCCTTGCGAAGCAATGCTTGAACATGAGGGTCCCGCACGATTGAACTTAGTACCGACGAACTCTGCTGCGTGGAGTCCATGTCGTTCTCTCCGCCGCCATGTCCGGCCCCTTCTCCGCCGCCATGTCTGGCCTCTTTCCCGCCGCCATTATCGATCATCTCTTTGTCTTGCCCCGTGTCATCATTGCCTGCCCCGTCGGCATCCTCAACATCGTCATCCTCAACTTCAATTATCCACCGAGTATAGCCATCCATGAAACCAGTCATGAGCAGGTGCGCTTCGACACGACCATCGTCATGGGGGTCGAGCCAAAATATTCCTTTGCGTTTTCGACACGGACATAAAACCTCTGTCAGGTTATTTTCCTTCATGTTCTGCACCGCCGACCGCAACCACCTGTCCACCATCGTTCCACTGACCACCGTCAACTCTGCACGGTAATAATAAACAAATTGATTATAAAAATGCGTGCATTCATCAAAGTCATACAAAAAATCGGCATGACCTTCCTTAAAATAGGACATATATAGATCTAGAGTTTGCCCGAAATTCGCCGAAACGGAAATAAATCGACATTTCGGCAAAACATAGGCAACTCAAAAGCACAATTTGGCGTCAACTCATGCCACACACAAAATTTTCATAAACATATCACACACACATAAACATATTTCCATTTTGCAAAAGCATGAAATTTTAATCACCTCTATCTCGAGATTGAGCACACGGTGGAGATGATGTTGTAGGGAGATCAAAAGTGCACAAATCTCTTCTTGACAAAGATAGATCTAGTTAGGGGCAAATAGGTCACTTAACTAAATGCTACATCTACCTAGCTACCTAATTTGGGAGGAGAAAACTTCAACTAGTGGAGGGGAATAAAAAAGAGAAAGGAGATGCATTAATGGAGGTGGTGTAGTTATAGCTAGGAGTAATGAAGAGAGAGAAAGGTAGGTAGAAGAGGGAGATTAATGGGGGAGAAGTATTGAGGAAGAAGAAGAGTGAGAGAGGGAGGATGTGGGAGGTAGGGGAAAGGGAGGAGAGGAGATGGGGAGGGGGAGGTGGAAAAAGGTGGTGGGTGCTACGTCTTAGCAGTAGCGCGGGAGCAAAAGTGCGTTGCTGCTAAGAGCGTAGCAGCAGCGCGCTTTCCTATCACGCGCTACTGCTAAACGGGCCAACCGTGTGGATAATTTCAAAATTAGCAGCAGCGACATGACTAAAAAGAGCGCTACTACTATGGCATTAGCAGCAGCGCGCTTCCTGATGCTGCGCTACTGGTAAACTTAGGTCATTGTGTACTATCGGTGGATTTTTGTAGCAGCGCGGTTTAAACATCACGCGCTATTGCTAAATTTGCACCAGTAACGCGCTTTCCGTAACCGCGCTGCTACTAATTAGCAGCAGCGCCTCTTTTTATGCTGCGCTGCTGCTAAGATTCTGTGTATAAGGTTTTCCCTAGTAGTGATGCCTCCAAAGATGGGACCCTTAGTACGGTTCATACTTAACCGTCTAGCAATAATGACACCCATACTAAAAGAGTTATCACCGAATAAGCCGTGGTGCAAAATAATAATATCAGGGATACTCAGGTTTCCACAGTTTCCGCGACCAATTAAGCAACGACTAGCAAATAAGGCAAAGTAGCATAAAACGGGAAAAATGCATGCTAGTGATTCGTGCATCGGAAACCTTCCTTGTTTCCCCTACAGTGATAGTGTCAATAAATCCCTCCACATCATCACGATGTGGTTCTTCTGTCTTGCCCCCAAAAGGGACTAGACAAATCCGACAGAAATCATAAAGTGACATCTCCTTATGCTCATCATATAAATGAAATTCCATCGTAGGTGGTGAGTTCTTAGAATGAAAATGAAAGTTTTGCACAAAGGTATTTGTGAGCAAGAGATACTGATCACATTGGTCGTGGAGGAAAGCGGTAAGGCCTGAAGTCTGAGCCAACTCATGAAAATCTTCATAAATCCCGGCTGCTCGTAAGAAATCCTCGGAAGGCCATTCACACGCCCGAACCTCCGCGGTGCGCGGCAAATTATACTTAGGCTTCGGTGCCTTTTCCTTCGAGCTTTGGCTCGATGAGCCCCTCAATAATCTCCTCATCATTTTCTGAAAAATTCTGAAATTTTTAGTAACTTCAAAATAAAATTAAATCAAACTCAATAATATTGATAGCAACTACTCCTACAAGTGCCTAGAGCCTATATCATGCATCAAAACTACTTTTGACCATATACATTTGACATGCAAGCTCAAGAACAGGGTCACCTAAGCAGCAAAGATTTGCAATGAATAAAGCACTAGAACAAAAACTAATTGGACCAATGGAGGAGTCACATACCAAGGAACAATCTCCACAAGCAGTTTTGTGAGAGGTACTTTGAGCAAGGAGATCGAAAATGGCAGCAAAGAGGGCTGGAACTCGTGCTTCAGTTGGTTTTTTGTGTTTGTGGGAGAAAGAAGAAGAGGATGGGTGCAGGAATAAGTGGAGGAGGACCACCGTGGGTCCACGAGGCAGGGGGCGCGCCCTAGGGGGGTGGGCGCGCCCTCCACCCTCGTGGCAAGGTGGTTGCCCCCCCTGGTGTGTTCTTTATTCCATAAATCCTCAAATATTCTAGAAAAAATCATATTTAAATTCCAGGGCATTTGGAGAACTTTTATTTTCAAGGTATTTTTATATTGCATGGATAATCAGATAACAGACAGAAAATTAGTTACTTTTACTTTATTTCAACTAAATAACAGAAAGTATAGAGATGGTACAAAAGGTTGTGCTTCTAGTTTCATCCATCTCATGCTTGTCAAAAGGAATCAACTAACAAGGTTGATCAAGTCTTGTTAGCGAACTCATTCCGAATAACATGGAACCGGAGAAATTTCGAATAACACTATGTTACCTCAACGGGGATATGAACATCCCCAATAATAAGAATATCATATTTCTTCTTGACAGTAGGAAGAGGAAATTCAAAAACTCCAAATATAATCGATGAAATTTTTCCAATAGAGTTGATACTATGAACTTGAGGTTGTTTCCTCGGAAAGTGTACCGTATGCTCATTACCATTAACATGAAAAGTGACATTGCCTTTAGTGCAATCAATAACAGCCCCTGCAGTATTCAAAAAAGGTCTTCCAAGAATAATAGACATACTATCGTCCTCGGGAATATCAAGAATAACAAAGTCCGTTAAAATAGTAATGTTTGCAACCACAACAGGCACATCCTCACAAATACCGACAGGTATAGCAGTTGATTTATCAGCCATTTGCAAAGATATTTTAGTAGGTGTCAACTTATTCAAGTCAAGTCTACGATATAAAGAGAGAGGCATAACACTAACACCGGCTTCAAGATCACATAAAGCAGTTTTAACATAGTTTCTTTTAATGGAGCATGGTATAGTGGGTACTCCTGGATCTCCAAGTTTATTTGGTATTCCACCCTTAAAAGTATAATTAGCAAGCATGGTGGAAATTTCAGCTTCTGGTATCTTTCTTTTATTTGTAACAATATGTTTCATGTACTTAGCATAAGGATTCATTTTGAGCATATCAGTTAATCGCATACGCAAAAAGATAGGTCTAATCATTTCAGCAAAGCGCTCAAAATCCTCATCATCCTTTTTCTTGGATGGTTTGGGAGGAAATGAAGGAAATATGCCCTAGAGGCAATAATAATGTTATTATTTTATTTCCTTATATCATGATAAATGTTTATTATTCATGCTAGAATTGTATTATCCGGAAACATAATACTTGTGTGAATACATAGACAAACCAAACGTCACTAGTATGCCTCTACTTGACTAGCTCATTAATCAAAGATGGTTATGTTTCCTAACCATAGACATGTGTTGTCATTTGATTAACGGGATCACATTATTAGGAGAATGATGTGATTGACATGACCCATTCCATTAGCTTAGCACCCGATCGTTTAGTATGTTGCTATTGCTTTCTTCATGACTTATACATGTTCCTATGACTATGAGATTATGCAACTCCCGTTTGCCGGAGGAACACTTTGTGTGCTACCAAACGTCACAACGTAACTGGGTGATTATAAAGGAGCTCTACAGGTGTCTCCAAAGGTACATGTTGGGTTGGCGTATTTCGAGATTAGGATTTGTCACTCTGATTGTCGGAGAGGTATCTCTGGGCCCTCTCGGTAATGCACATCACATAAGCCTTGCAAGCATTACAACTAATGAGTTAGTGGCAAGATGATGTATTACTAAACGAGTAAAGAGACTTGCCGGTAACGAGATTGAACTAGGTATTGAGATACCGACGATCGAATCTCGGGCAAGTAACATACCGATGACAAAGGGAACACCGTATGTTGTTATGCGGTCTAACCGATAAAGATCTTCGTAGAATATGTAGGAGCCAATATGAGCATCCAGGTTCCACTATTAGTTATTGACCGGAGACGTGTCTCGGTCATGTCTACATTGTTCTCGAACCCGTAGGGTCCGCACGCTTAAGGTTTCGATGACAGTTATATTATGAGTTTATGAGTTTTGATGTACCGAAGTTAGTTCGGAGTCCCGGATGTGATCACGGACATGACGAGGAGTCTCGAAATGGTCGAGACATAATGATTGATATATTGGACGGCTATATTCGGACACCGGAAGTGTTTCGGGTGATTTCGGAGAAAACCGGAGAGCCGGAGGGTTACCGGAACCCCCCGGGAGAAGTAATGGGCCATATGGGCCTTAGTGAAGAGAGAGAGGGGCAACCAGGGTGGGCCGCGCGCCTCCTCCCCCTGGTCCGAATTGGACTAGGAGAGGGGGGGCGGCGCCCCCCTTTCCTTCTCCCTCCCCACTTCCTTCCCCCTCCTAGTAGGAGTCCTACTCCTACTAGGAGGAGGACTCCTCCTTGGCGCGCCATAGGGCCAGCCGGCCTCCTCCCCTTGATCCTTTATATACGGGGGCAGGGGGCACCCCTAGACACACAAGTTGATCCACGTGATCATATTCTTAGCCGTGTGCGGTGCCCCTTCCACCATAATCCTCGATAATATTGTAGCGGTGCTTAGGCGAAGCCCTGCGATGGTAGTACATCAAGATCGTCACCACGCCGTCATGCTGACGGAACTCTACCCCGACACTTTGCTGGATCGGAGTCCGGGGATCGTCATCGAGCTGAACGTGTGCTAAAACTCGGAGGTGTCATAGTTTCGGTGCTTGATCGGTCGGGCCGTGAAGACGTACGACTACATCAACCGCGTTGTGCTAACGCTTCCGCTGTCGGTCTACAAGGGTATGTAGATCACACTCTCCCCTCATTGTTATGCATCACCATGATCTTGCGTGTGCGTAGGAAATTTTTTGAAATTACCACGTTCCCCAACAGTGGCATCCGAGCCTGGTTTTATGCGTTGATGTTATTTACACGAGTAGAACACAAGTGAGTTCTGGGCGATATAAGTCATACTGCTTACCAGCATGTCATACTTTGGTTCGGCGGTATTGTTGGACGAAGCGGCCTGGACCGACATTACGCGTACGCTTACGCGAGACCGGTTCTCCCGATGTGCTTTGCACAAAGGTGGCTAGCGGGTGACAGTTTCTCCAACTTTAGTTGAACCGAGTGTGGCTACGCCCGGTCCTTGCGAAGGTTAAAACAGCACCAACTTGACAAACTATCGTTGTGGTTTTGATGCGTAGGTAAGATTGGTTCTTGCTTAAGCCCGTAGCAGCCACGTAAAACTTGCAACAATAAAGTAGAGGACGTCTAACTTGTTTTTGCAGGGCATGTTGTGATGTGATATGGTTAAGACATGATGCTGAATTTTATTGTATGAGATGATCATGTTTTGTAACCAAGTTATCAGCAACTGGCAGGAGCCATATGGTTGTCGCTTTATTGTATGCAATGCAATTGCGCTGTAATGCTTTACTTTATCACTAAACGGTAGCGATAGTCCTGGAAGCATAAAATTGGCGAGACGACAACGATGCTATGATGGTGATCAAGGTGTCGCGCCGGTGACGATGGTGATCACGACGGTGCTTCGAAGATGGAGATCACAAGCACAAGATGATGATGGCCATATCATATCACTTATATTGATTGCATGTGATGTTTATCTTTTATGCATCTTATCTTGCTTTGATTGACGATAGCATTTTTAGATGATCTCTCACTAATTATCAAGAAGTGTTCTCCCTGAGTATGCACCGTTGCGAAAGTTCTTCGTGCTGAGACACCACGTGATGATCGGGTGTGATAGGCTCTGTTCAAATACAACGGGTGCAAAATAGTTGCACACGCAGAATACTCAGGTTATACTTGACGAGCCAAGCATATACAGATATGGCCTCGGAACACAGAGACCGAAAGGTCGAGCGTGAATCATATAGTAGATATGATCAACATAGCGATGTTCACCAATGAAACTGCTCCATCTCACGTGATGATCGGACATGGTTTAGTTGATTTGGATCACGTAATCACTTAGAGGATTAGAGGGATGTCTGTCTAAGTGGGAGTTCCTTAGTAATATGATTAATTGAACCTAAATTTATCATGAACTTAGTACCTGATAGTATCTTGCTTGTTTATATTTGATTGTAGATAGATGGCCCGTGCTGTTGTTCCGTTGAATTTTAATGCGTTCCTTGAGAAAGCAAAGTTGAAAGATGATGGTAGCAATTACACGGACTGGGTCCGTAATTTGAGGATTATCCTCATTGCTGCACAGAAGAATTACGTCCTGGAAGCACCGCTGGGTGCCAGGCCTGCTGCTGGAGCAACACCAGATGTTATGAACGTCTGGCAGAGCAAAGCTGATGACTACTCGATAGTTCAGTGTGCCATGCTTTACGACTTAGAATCGGGACTTCAACGACGTTTTGAACGTCATGGAGCATATGAGATGTTCCAGGAGTTGAAGTTAATATTTCAAGCAAATTCCCGGATTGAGAGATATGAAGTCTCCAATAAGTTCTATAGCTGCAAGATGGAGGAGAACAGTTCTGTCAGTGAGCATATACTCAAAATGTCTGGGTATAATAATCACTTGATTCAATTGGGAGTTAATCTTCCAGATGATTGCGTCATTGACAGAATTCTCCAATCACTGCCACCAAGCTACAAGAGCTTCGTGATGAACTATAATATGCAAGGGATGAATAAGATTATTCCCGAGCTCTTCGCAATGCTGAAAGCTGCGGAGGTAGAAATCAAGAAGGAGCATCAAGTGTTGATGGTCAATAAGACCACTAGTTTCAAGAAAAAGGGCAAAGGGAAGAAGAAGGGGAACTTCAAAAAGAACAGCAAGCAAGTTGCTACTCAAGAGAAGAAACCCAAACCTGGACCTAAGCCTGAAACTGAGTGCTTCTACTGCAAGCAGACTGGTCACTGGAAGCGGAACTGCCCCAAGTATTTGGCGGATAAGAAGGATGGCAAGGTGAACAAAGGTATATGTGATATACATATTGTTGATGTGTACCTTACTAATGCTCGCAGTAGCACCTGGGTATTTGATACTGGTTCTGTTGCTAATATTTGCAACTCGAAACAGGGACTACAGATTAAGCGAAGATTGGCTAAGGACGAGGTGACGATGCGCGTGGGAAATGGTTCCAAAGTCGATGTGATCGCGGTGGGCACGCTACCTCTACATCTACCTTCAGGATTAGTATTAGACCTAAATAATTGTTATTTGGTGCCAGCGTTAAGCATGAACATTATATCTGGATCTTGTTTGATGCGAGACGGTTATTCATTTAAATCAGAGAATAATGGTTGTTCTATTTATACGAGTAATATCTTTTATGGTCATGCACCCTTAAAGAGTGGTCTATTCTTATTAAATCTCGATAGTAGTGACACACATATTCATAATGTTGAAACCAAAAGATGCAGAGTTGATAATGATAGTGCAACTTATCTGTGGCACTGCCGTTTGGGTCATATCGGTGTAAAAGCGCATGAAGAAACTCCATATTGATGGGCTTTTGGAACCACTTGATTATGAATCACTTGGTACTTGCGAACCGTGCCTTATGGGTAAGATGACAAAAAAACCGTTCTCCGGTACTATGGAGAGAGCAATAGATTTGTTGGAAATCATACATACAGATGTATGTGGTCCGATGAATGTTGAGGCTCGTGGCGGATATCGTTATTTTCTCACCTTCACAGATGACTTAAGCAGATATGGGTATATCTACTTAATGAAACATAAGTCTGAAATGTTTGAAAAGTTCAAAGAATTTCAGAGTGAAGTTGAAAATCATCGTAACAAGAAAATAAAATTCCTACGATCTGATCGTGGAGGAGAATATTTGAGTTACGAGTTTGGTGTACATTTGAAACAATGTGGAATAGTTTCGCAACTCACGCCACCGGGAACACCACAGCGTAATGGTGTGTCCGAACGTCGTAATCGTACTTTACTAGATATGGTGCGATCTATGATGTCTCTTACTGATTTACCGCTATCGTTTTGGGGATATGCTCTAAAGACGGCCGCATTCACGTTAAATAGGGCACCATCAAAATCCGTTGAGACGACACCTTATGAACTATGGTTTGGCAAGAAACCAAAGTTGTCATTTCTGAAAGTTTGGGGTTGCGATGCTTATGTGAAAAAACTTCAACCTAATAAGCTCGAACCCAAATCGGAGAAATGTGCCTTCATAGGATATCCAAAGGAAACTATTGGATACACCTTCTATCAAAAATCCGAAGGCAAAACTTTTGTTGCTAAATTCGGAAACTTTCTAGAGAAGGAGTTTCTCTCGAAAGAAGTGAGTGGGAAGAAAGTAGAACTTGATGAGGTAATTGTACCTGCTCCATTATTAGAAAGTAGTACATCACAGAAACCTGTTTCTGTGACACCTACACCAATTAGTGAGGAAGCTAATGATAATGATCATGAAACTTCAGAACAAGATACTACTGAACCTCGTAGATCAACCAGAGTAAGATCCGCGCCAGAGTGGTACGGTAATCCTGTTCTGGAAGTCATGCTACTAGATCATGATGAACCTACGAACTATGAAGAAGCGATGGTGAGCCCAGATTCCGCAAAATGGCTTGAAGCCATGAAATCTGAGATGGGATCCATGTATGAGAACAAAGTATGGACTTTGGTTAACTTGCCCAATGATCGGCAAGCAATTGAGAATAAATGGATCTTCAAGAAGAAGACTGACGCTGACGGTAATATTACTGTCTACAAAGCTCGACTTGTCGCAAAAGGTTTTCGACAAGTTCAAGGGGTTGACTACGATGAGACTTTCTCACCCGTAGCGATGCTTAAGTCTGTCCGAATCATGTTAGAAATTGCCGCATTTTATGATTATGAAATTTGGCAGATGGATGACAAAACTGCATTCCTGAATGGATTTCTAGAAGAAGAGTTGTATATGATGCAACCGGAAGGTTTTGTCGATCCAAAGGGAGCTAACAAAGTGTGCAAGCTCCAGCGATCCATTTATGGACTGGTGCAAGCCTCTCGGAGTTGGAATAAACGCTTTGATAGTGTGATCAAAGCATTTGGTTTTATACAGACTTTTGGAGAAGCCTATATTTACAAGAAAGTGAGTGGGAGCTCTGTAGCATTTCTGATATTATATGTGGATGACATATTACTGATTGGAAATGATATAGAATTTCTGGATAGCATAAAGGGATATTTGAATAAGAGTTTTTCAATGAAAGACCTCGGTGAAGCTGCTTACATATTAGGCATAAAGATCTATAGAGATAGATCAAGACGCTTAATTGGACTTTCACAAAGCACATACCTTGACAAGATTTTGAAGAAGTTCAAAATGGATCAAGCAAAGAAAGGGTTCTTGCCTGTGTTACAAGGTGTGAAGTTGAGTCAGACTCAATGCCCGACCACTGCAGAAGATAGAGAGAAAATGAAAGATGTTCCCTATGCTTCAGCCATAGGCTCTATCATGTATGCAATGCTGTGTACCAGACCTGATGTGTGCCTTGCTATAAGTTTAGCAGGGAGGTACCAAAGTAATCCAGGAGTGGATCACTGGACAGCGGTCAAGAACATCCTGAAATACCTGAAAAGGACTAAGGATATGTTTCTCGTATATGGAGGTGACAAAGAGCTCACCGTAAAAGGTTACGTTGATGCAAGCTTTGACACTGATCCGAACGATTCTAAATCGCAAACCGGATATGTGTTTACATTAAACGGTGGAGCTGTCAGTTGGTGTAGTTCTAAACAAAGCGTCGTAGCGGGATCTACATGTGAAGCGGAGTGCATAGCTGCTTCGGAAGCAGTGAACGAAGGAGTCTGGATGAAGGAGTTCATATCCGATCTAGGTGTCATACCTAGTGCATCGGGTCCAATGAAAATCTTTTGTGACAATACTGGTGCAATTGCCTTGGCAAAGGAATCCAGATTTCACAAGAGAACCAAGCACATCAAGAGATGCTTCAATTCCATCCGGGATCTAGTCCAGGTGGGAGACATAGAGATTTGCAAGATACATACGGATCTGAATGTAGCAGACCCGTTGACTAAGCCTCTTCCACGAGCTAAACATGATCAGCACCAAAGCTCCATGGGTGTTAGAATCATTACCGTGTAATCTAGATTATTGACTCTAGTGCAAGTGGGAGACTGAAGGAAATATGCCCTAGAGGCAATAATAATGTTATTATTTTATTTCCTTATATCATGATAAATGTTTATTATTCATGCTAGAATTGTATTATTCGGAAACATAATACTTGTGTGAATACATAGACAAACCAAACGTCACCAGTATGCCTCTACTTGACTAGCTCATTAATCAAAGATGGTTATGTTTCCTAACCATAGACATGTGTTGTCATTTGATTAATGGGATCACATTATTAGGATAATGATGTGATTGACATGACCCATTCCATTAGCTTAGCACCCAATCTTTTAGTATGTTGCTATTTCTTTCTTCATGACTTATACATGTTCCTATGACTATGAGATTATGCAACTCCCGTTTGCCGGAGGAACACTTTGTGTGCTACCAAATGTCACAACGTAACTGGGTGATTATAAAGGAGCTCTACAGGTGTCTCCAAAGGTACATGTTGGGTTGGCATATTTCGAGATTAGGATTTGTCACTCCGATTGTCGGAGAGGTATCTCTGGGCCCTCTCGGTAATGCACATCACATAAGCCTTGCAAGCATTACAACTAATGAGTTAGTTGCAAGATGATGTATTATGAAACGAGTAAAGAGACTTGCCGGTAACGAGATTGAACTAGGTATTGAGATACCAACGATCGAATCTTGGGCAAGTAACATACCGATGACAAAGGGAACAACGTATGTTGTTATGCGGTCTGACCGATAAAGATCTTCGTAGAATATGTAGGAGCCAATATGAGCATCCAGGTTCCGCTATTGGTTATTGACCGGAGACGTGTCTCGGTCATGTCTACATTGTTCTCGAACCCGTAGGGTCCGCACGCTTAAGGTTTCGATGACAGTTATATTATGAGTTTATGAGTTTTGATGTACCGAAGTTAGTTTGAAGTCCCGGATATGATCACGGACATGACGAGGAGTCTCGAAATGGTCGAGACATAAAGATTGATATATTGGACGGCTATATTCGGACACCGGAAGTGTTCCGGATGATTTCGGAGAAAACCGGAGAGCCGGAGGGTTACCGGAACCCCCCGGGAGAAGTAATGGGCCATATGGGCCTTAGTGGAGAGAGAGAGAGGGGCAGCCAGGGTGGGCCGCGCGCCTCCTCCCCCCTGGTCCGAATTGGACTAGGAGAGGGGAGGGGGGCGGCGCCCCCCTTTCCTTCTCCCTCCCCACTTCCTTCCCCCTCCTAGTAGGAGTCCTACTCCTACTAGGAGGAGGACTCCTCCTTGGCGCGCCATAGGGGCCGGCCGGCCTCCTCCCCTTGATCCTTTATATACGGGGGCAGGGGGCACCCCTAGACACACAAGTTGATCCACGTGATCATATTCTTAGCCGTGTGTGGTGCCCCCTTCCACCATAATCCTCGATAATATTATAGCGGTGCTTAGGCGAAGCCCTGCGACGGTAGTACATCAAGATCGTCACCACGCCGTCGTGCTGACGGAACTCTACCCCGACACTTTGCTGGATCGGAGTCCGGGGATCGTCATCGAGCTGAACATGTGCTAAAACTCGGAGGTGCCGTAGTTTCGGTGCTTGATCGGTCGGGCCGTGAAGACGTACGACTACATCAACCGCGTTGTGCTAACGCTTCCGCTGTCGGTCTACAAGGGTACGTAGATCACACTCTCCCTCGTTGCTATGCATCACCATGATCTTGCGTGTGCGTAGGATTTTTTTTTGAAATTACCACGTTCCCCAACAGGAAAAGGCATGGGTTTATGAACCCAAGGCTCTCTTTCTTTACCATGTTTCCTAGCAACAAAGTCTTTCTTATCATAACGTTGATTCTTTGATTGTAGGTCATCAAGATCAACAACAGGTTCAATTTCTACATCATTATCATTACTAGGTTGAGCATTATTATGAACATCATCATTAACATTTTCATTAGGTTCATGTTCATTGCCAGATTGTGTTTTAGCATCAGACATAGAGATATCATTTGGATCATTAGGTGGTTCAGCAATAGGTTCACTAGAAGTTTGCACAGTTCTATCATTTTTCTTTTTCTTCTTTTTAGAAGAACTAGGTGCATCAATATTATTTCTCTGAGAATCTTGCTCAATTCTCTTAGGGTGGCCTTCAGGATACAAAGGTTCTTGGGTCATTCTACCAGTTCTAGTAGCCACTTTAACAACATAATTATTTTTCTTACTATTCATCTCATTGAGCAATTCTTTTTGAGCTTTAAGTACTTGTTCTACTTGAGTGGTAACCATAAAAGCATGTTTGCTGACAAGTTTAAGTTCACCTCTAATATTAGCCATATAATCACCCAAGTATTTAATCATATCAGCATCTTGTTTTAATTGTCTACCAAAATAAGCATTGAAGTCTTCTTGCTTAAACATAAAATTATCAAACTCATCCAAACATTGACTAGCAATTTTAGCAGGAGGGGTTTCAGCTTTATCATATCTATAGAGAGAATTTACCTTTACTACCTGTGTTGGGTTATCGAGGTCTGGATATTCTTCAATAAGTAAAGGATCAAGATCATATATTTCTTTGGCAGGCGGTAAATTAAGACCATGTATTTCTTCAATAGGAGGTAAATTCTTAACAGCTTCAGCTTTAATACCTTTTTCTTTCATAGATTTCTTTGCCTCTTGCATATCTTCGGGACTGAGAAATAGAACACCTCTCTTCTTCGGAGTTGGTTTAGGAATAGAATCATTAATTGGAGCAGGAGCTAGCTCAGGAGGTGCCCAATTAATTTCATTTGTCAACATATTATTCAATAAGATTTCAGCTTCATCCGGTGTTCTTTCCCTGAAAAGAGAACCAGCACAACTATCCAGGTAATCTCTGGAAGCATCGGTTAGTCCATTGTAAAAGATATCAAGTATTTCATTTTTCTTAAGAGGATGATCAAGCAAAGTATTAAGTAACTTGAGAAGCCTCCCCCAAGCTTGTGGGAGACTCTCTTCTTTAATTTGCACAAAGTTGTATATTTCCTTTAAAGCAGCTTGTTTCTTATGAGCAGGGAAATATTTAGCAGAGAAGCAATATATCATATCCTGGGGACTGCGCACACAACCAGGATCAAGAGAAAGGAAATATTTTAAGGATATAAAAATAGCAAGATCTCTCATCATTAGTGAGCAGGGTGGCTATATCATTTAATTTAGTAAGATGTGCCACAACAGTTTCAGATTCATAGCCATGAAAAGCATCAGATTCAACTAAAGTAATTATATCGGATCAACAGAGAATTCATAATCCTTATCAGTAACACAGATAGGTGAAGTAGCAAAAGCAGGGTCAGGTTTCATCCTAGCATTTAGAGATTGCTTATTCCATTTAGCTAATAACCTTTTGAGTTCATATCTATCTTTGCAAGCTAAAATAGATAAAGAAGCTTCTTGATCAAATAAATAACCCTCAGGAATAACAAGTGATTCTTCATCATCACTTTCATCATCATAATCAGATTCAATATTTTCAATCTCTCTAGCCCTAGCAAGTCGTCCCTCGAGAAAATCACCAAGTGGCACAATAGTATCAAGCATAGAAGTAGTTTCATCATAAGTGTCATGCATAGCAGAAGTGGCATCATCAATAACATGTGACATATCAGAACGAATAGCAGAAGCAGGTGTAGGTGTCGCAAGCTTACTCAAAACAGAAGGTGAATCAAGTGCAGACCTAGATGGCGGTTCCTTACCTCCCCTCGTAGTTAAGGGATAAATTATTGTCTTAGCGTCTTTCAAATTCTTCATAGTGTCCAGCAGATATAAATCCCAAGTGACTCAAAGAATAGAGCTATGCTCCCCGGCAATGGAGCCAGAAATTAGTCTTGATAACCCACAAGTATAGGGGATCGCAACAGCTTTCGAGGGTAGAGTATTCAACCCAAATTTATTGATTCGGAACAAGGGGAGCCAAAGAATATTCTCAAGTATTAGCAGCTGAGTTGTCAATTCAACCACACCTAGAAACTTAGTATCTGCAACAAAGGGTTTAGTAGCAAAGTAATATGATAGTGATGGTAACGATAACAAAAGAGTAACGAAAGCAAAGTAATGTTTTTGGTATTTTGTAGTGATTGTAATAATAGCAACGGGAAGTAAATAAACGTAAACCAGTATATGGAAAGCTCGTAGGCATCGGATCAATGATGGATAATTATGCCGGATGCGGTTCATCATGTAACAGTCATAACATAGGGTGACACAGAACTAGCTCCAATTCGTCAATGTAATGTAGGCATGTATTCCAAATATAGTCATATGTGCTTATGGAAAAGAACTTGCATGACATCTTTTGTCCTACCCTCCCGTGGCAGCGGGGTCCTAATGGAAACTAAGAGATATTAAGGCATCCTTTTAATAGAGAACCGGAACAAAGCATTAGCACATAGTGAATACTTGAACTCCTCAAACTACGGTCATCACCGGTAAGTATCCCGATTATTGTCACTTTGGGGTTAACGGATCATAACACATAATAGGTGATTATAGACTTGCAAGATAGGATCAAGAAATCTCATATATTGATGAAAACATAATAGGTTCAGATCTGAAATCATGGCACTCGGGCCCTAGTGACAAGCATTAAGCAAAGCAAAGTCATAGCAACATCAATCTCAGAACATAGTGGATACTAGGGATCAAACCCTAACAAAACTAACTCGATTACATGATAAATCTCATCCAACCCATCACCGTCCAGCAAGCGTACGATGGAATTACTCACGCACGGCGGTGAGCATCATGAAATTGGTGATGGAAGATGCTTGATGATGACGACGGCGACGAATCCCCCTCTCCGGAGTCCCGAACGGACTCCAGATCAGCCCTCCCGAGAGGTTTTAGGGCTTGGCGGCGGCTCCGTATCATAAAACGCGATGAATTCTTCTCTCTTATTTTTTTCTCCCCGAAAGCAAATATATAGAGTTGGAGTTGGAGTTGGAGTCGGGAGGTCTCCAGAGGCCCACGAGGTAGGGGGCGCCCCCCACCCTCGTGGAAAGGGTGTGGGCGAGGATTTTTTATTATTTATTGTAAGATATTCTGTGGAGTTTCAGGTCATTCTGAGAACTTTTGTTTTCTGCACATAAAACAACATCATAGCAATTCTGCTGAAAACATCGTCAGTCCGGGTTAGTTCCATTCAAATCATACAAGTTAGAGTCCAAAACAAGGGCAAAAGTGTTTGGAAAAGTAGATACGACGGAGACGTATCATCCACCTCCCCAACAACTGGCACCTGTCCGCCGATCGTGTGCCGATCCCGCCGGTCCCGGCGAGTGGTCGTGCGCGCCGTCAAGAGATCGAGCGCCACCACCGCCTCCTCCCCGACGACTTGTACTACAACGACAGGTACGCCCTAGACTCCTTCCTCTGGGATACCTGGCTCAGGGATGAGCACAACGTGCGGCGTGCCTCCTTCTTCGACGGCACGACGTCTGGGCCGCGGCGGCCACGTCGGGAGCGCGCAGCGCCTACTCCCCAAGAGCGCGGGCGTAGGCTGGTGCGCGGCCTCACTCCCACACCATCGCCGTCGCCTTCGCCATCTCCACCACCACCTCCTCACATGACAGCGGAGGAGGAGGCCCGTCTCATGGCGCGTGTCATGGAGGACTCCATGTACACGCATGATGAGCGGCAATGGGAGGGCCTGGAGGAGATGATGGCCCGCTCCGCCGCCGGCGAGGTAGCCATCCTCGAGCTGGAGATGGTGGCCGCGAAGGAGGCGATGGAGGAGGAGCCAGTGGCCGCGTTCCACCCGGGTTTGCTGGGCCAGGGGTGGGGCTGGTCCTGCACTGCACTGGAGATGGCCACCGCCGTGGGCGTGAACTGGTGCGCCACTCCGCCGCGGTCACCGGAGCGGGAGGCGTCACCACGGGAGGAGGTCGTGCAGGCACCTCCCGCCGTCCAGCCCGCCCCCGTCTACCACGCACCGCCAGCCCACCTCTGGACGCCGCCGACCTACGTGGACCTCGTCAGCGACGACTACACCGCCGGCGGCCATTGAAGACGGCGACGGCATCGACGGGCACGGGTAGGAGCGCGCTGGCGGTGGCCATTTTTTATTTTCTTTTTATGTTTAATTATGTCAAGTTGGACGTGAAACTGGGCCGTTTTGTGGCCGTGGCGACCCTAACTAAGTTTTATGTTTATTAAACTGTGCTTATTTAATTTTTTAGTCATTTTATTTACGTTTTTCTATTTTTAAATCATGTCCAACGCGGACGTGATTTGGGGAGCGGCCGCGCGGTGGGCGCACGCACGACCCAACGGACAAGACCGGACACGAGCGAACCCATCAGCGCCACAAAAGGGATAAAATCCGGCCAAACCGGACGTCCGTTTGGGGTCGCGCGGTGGAGTTGGCCTAAGAAAGTGAATCTTGTCTCATATCTGTTCAATGTATATGTGTTGGTTAATCAACGCGAGAAGTGAGGGACACGGGGAGTGTTAGAGCAACTCCAAAGGGCTGACCCATTTCGTCCGCCTGCGACCGTTTGGGTCGACGCGGACAAAAGTGGCGGCCCAACGCACCGACCCAAACCCAAATCACGTCTGTGTCGCGTCCGCGCCGACGCATTTGTGGCACAAATTTGCGCCCCAAATGCGTCGGCGCGAACGCCGAATGGACGCTTCGCGCGCCTTCTCGCTGTCCACTGCGTCCCCACTTGGCGGCCGTCCAACTACCCGCTGCCCACGCGATCAACTTAATTTATGACCACGGGCCCACGCGTCAGCGATGGCGCTCGTCCGTTTTTAAGCCGACCGTGTGGTGGGGCCGTCCTCATCCAAACTCGCCGTCCACATCTGCCAAGCTTTGCTCCCCCGTCGCCAGCAAACCCTAGCCACCACAACCACCGCGAGATGGGCCTCTTCTCCGGTGCCAGTGGCAGCAAGGCCAAGGGCAAGGCCCCTGCCACCCCTTTCCCCTCAAAGTTCCTCCCGCCTCCGCCGGTGCCGGCGCCTCACCGACAGAGGCAGCGCGTGAACGTGCTAGTGCACCAGGCGGAGTGGCACTGGCAGCACCGCCAGCATTTGCCATATCCTGACATGACCCTACCGCACGACTGGCTTCTGGATCCAGATAGGATCCCAGTGCCGGCGACGCCGCGGACGGCTCGGGCTCACGCGGAGGAGGTGCGGCGCCGGCGGGCGCTGCTGACGCCAGAGCAGCGCCGCGAGGCCGCCTACGCATCCGACTCGCCCAACTGGGCGATGTGGTTCGCCTTCGAGCACGAGGAGGCAAGGCGACGAGGCGTGCGCAAGGTCGACCGGAGCTCGCCGTCGTTGGCGCTCGTCGTCCGCGAGGAGGACCAGGCGGCGGAGGACGCCTACTAGGCGGCCCTTGCGGCCGTCTACCGGGAGAGCGAGGAGGACGAGCGGCGCAGGGCGGAGGCGGCGGAGGAAGAGGAGGCTCGGTACGAGGCGGCAATGGCGCAGGCACTTGCCCTCTCCACGGCGGACGACAGCGTGGTGCCGATGGTGGCCCGCCGTCCCCTATCAAGCCGCAGCCGAAGCCCGAGCCGGAGCCGTCCCCCATTGAGCGCTACTCCTGGACGGGAGTAGTGCGCGAGTGGGTACGCACGTCGTCGGTCTGGATGGGAGCGACCCCGGCGCAGGAGGCGGCGTACCTTGAGCACTGGCGCCAGATCCGGGTGGCTGAGGAGCACCGCGACCGCGAGTACCTCAAGATGCTCGAGCGCGACCTCGAGGAGGAGCAATGCGAGGGCAAGGAGGAGGCGCGCGAGGCCACGGCTGCACAAGCGGCCGCACACACCCCCGCACCGGCACTCCGTGCGCCCGACATGACGGCGCTCTGGAACACAGCGTTCGCCTGGGCCGGGCCGGTGCCGACGCTCATCGACCTCACGGACCCCGAGGACGACGACGACGACGCCTAGGGCAGCGCGCTGCCTCGTAGTTTAGGTTGTTTTTATTTATTTTTTAAATGCAAATGTGGACGTGTGGACTCTCGCCGGCCTTCGTGGCCGGCTTTAATGTTTAACTAATGTTGTTTCTCTTTTTTAATATGCATGCGTTTATTTTTTTAGCACCGTCAAAATGGGTCAGGCCAGTGTTGGGCGGACGCGCTGACCCAAACGCGGAAGCGGACATCCGTGTCCGGCTGGCCGACCCAAACGGACAAAAAGCGGATGAAATCGCCGTCCGTTTGGGTCGGACCGTTGGAGTTGCTCTTATTTACACATGGGGAGAAACCACTCATTTTGTGGCTGAAATAATGTCATTCCAACGCCGACACAAACCGTCCAGACGTGTTCTGTCATCCAACGCTGTCTTGTATCGGTCCGCAGGCGTGCATTTTCTCACAAACTAGAGACAAAGTGGGGGAGGGGGTGCGGGCGTCCGGACCGCTGCCACGTCCGCATCTGGCAACCATGTCACACCCAAAACCCTCTTCCATCGCCCGCGTGCTTTTCCGTTCGGCTCCAGCTGCCCGCATTCATGCCGCTGTGAGCGGCCACTCCACGTTAACGACGACCAGGGTGGACGGAACCTCTCAATGGCACCGACCGCGGCACGCCCAGCTGAACACGCGTCCTCATCTGCCATCATTAAAGTCGCGCATGTGCCCGGAGACCTACTCCGACCACACATCCGTTCACGAGCCGGACTACATTAAACACAACGTTGATTGTCTCTTCGCGTCCATCGTGTATTTAAACAAGGTCAGACGCCGGGCAAGAACTGCACCATACCTCCGCTTCCCATATTCTCCTCGCACCATATTCTCCACACTCTCCATGGCATCCGACGAGCAGCAAGAGGGGTTTTCCATCATAAAAACTGGCTGGGTGGCCCGCCGAGCCCGCCGGATACGAGCGAGGCAACTCACTGCTCCACCTCCCTCGTCGTCTTGATGAGCGGCCGTGACAAGATTCATGAAGTGAAGGTGCGGTCTCCGCCGAGGAAGAGTGGAATATGCAAGACAGATCGACCCACTTGGGACACCAGGCCTTGCTGTTCACATGCCCTACTCATCATCATCATCGGAGGAGTCCGCGACCTATCCGTCGCCGGTGGACATGAGGTCCACGATGGAAATGGAGGGACCGACACTGTCGTCGTCCCAGCGGCGCGACCAAACAGTGTTTGGCGGCACGTAGGACGCGAGGTGGTGGCGTACTGGTCTGCGATCGCCTGCGCATTTAGCATCGCGTCCGCGTCTGGCTAAGCCACCTGCGCGTTGCGAGCAGCAGCTTGAGCGCGGGCGTCCTTGTAGAGCGCCTACTGCTCGATGATGAAGTTGGGGTCCACCACTGCCTAGGTCGTCATGGCTTCCTCGCTCATTCGCTCACCGTTGACCTAGCCTTCCGCCAGCCGGTGCTGCTCGAGGAGGACCATTGCTCTTCATGTGCCTGCTGGAACAGTGACATAGGTGCCGACGCAGGCTGCTCCTTCGTCATGGTGGTGTTGAAGTGCGCATGCGCTTGCTCCTTGGTCAAGTCTGCATGCACCGGCACGGGCTTCAGTGTTGAGTCATTGTCGGAGCCCGTCTTCATCGTGCGGTCGTTCTCGTCAGATACCTCAGGGGAGTTGGCCAGCATACCGACCTCGATCCGCCTTGCACGCCGACTCTGCCAGGCGGCGACAAGGGTGGTGATCTCGTGCTTCATCTTCATCGACAGGCTCTCCCACACAGCGTTCCCACTCACAGTCATGGTGGATGTGGTGCACATAAGAAAGATGTGGGGTGGATGGGGTTGTTGTGGGCTATTCGCCAGGTGTGACCGTCTTTAAATAGTGGATGCCAGTGAGGCCAAGCGTCCCAATGCATCAACGTGCATGCGCCGGAGTTGGTTTCTCGGTCGACGAGCCTGTTTAATGGCGGCAGACGGAGGGATGAGCATTGAACGGGTGGGATAGACATCCGTCCCGTCCTGTACAATAAAAGTCTCTTTGGCATTGAACAGGTGTGGAGACCAGGGACGCGGCGCGGGCGGCGCCCTTGGCCGGCAGGTCGCTTCAATGTCGGCAACAGGTGAGAGGTCACGCCCGCTCTGGGCCGGCGTCAATGAGCGGCCGCTCTAGAGCGGCGTGAATGGCTTCTGCCGGGAAAGCGCGCGGGGTGCCCATGTTTTTGGTAGGCCAGGTTTGTCAGACGCGGCCGTGATAGTGGGTCTAGATGCCTGCAAAGCCCTCCCCCCAGTTTGCGGAAAAAAGAGCGTCTGAACCGGTCGGCGAACCGATGCAGGACCGCGTTGGATGGTAAAACACAGCCGGACCACGCTGTCCGAATCCTTGGAGGTGGTTTGAGGGACGACGTTGGAGATACCTTAAGCCGGACAATCTAGATCTAGTTTAACTAGGTAGTTGCTTATTGTTAGGGCTCTAGCTTGATTTCTTCTAGTTAACCGGACATGAGTCTTTTTGCCTCTCCTTTGTTCAATGAATCATATCATCCCTCTTGTTATCTCTCAATAAGAAAGTAATAAAATAAGATAATTTCTAAGTTGTTGTTTTAATGAAAAGTAGTAAATCGCTGAGATTTTTTCTATTGAATTTCATTTTTGCCCCAGTTTTAACTTTTGTGAAAGAAATTACCTCATTTATGAAATTTTCATCCATTCTATCTCATTTAGCGAAAATTATACCACATTTTACCCTTTCTAATTTCATACATTTCAAGTAAAAAGAATCAACATACACAAAGAGATATAGAAAAGATAGATCACTCAAAGTGATAGTAACAGTATAACATTTCTTGATGTTCCTATCCATTCTTGTAACATATTCTCTGTCTTCTATAAAAATATACCACGCAATTTGGATACTCTCAAAGAAACAAAGAAGACTCTAAAAGGCCGGTTGCTTTTTCCTCACCGAGATCCACATGATTAGCCTAGTAAATCACAACTAGTGGTCCCATGGAATAGTATCTCTACTTTTTTTTTGTTTGGCAGATATTGTGATTCTCATTCTCTCCACAAAAGAGAGCATGGAGAAGGGGAGAGAGCTTTGCGGATCATGTGTGTGTTTTGTGCCTTTTGCGTGTGCACAATTGGTTTGCACTAGGTTGTACTACATGCCTACATGTGATGGTGATATTACATTAAATCATCCAAAAGCATACATTTAAATATTTAATATTGGGGTGAGTAGTAAATCTGCTTTCGAAAACTACTGTACACATGACGTTTCGATGTTTGATCGTCATACGATGCAACATCCGCTGGTGCGCTGCATCTTGAATCCACTCAGGGACGGTCTAATCTTTTGTGTTGGGCATGGGTCGTGTAGGAAGTATCGTCTCTGTAGCAGGAGTCATATGCTTTCCGGTGTTATTTATATTGGTCTCACGTGCCGTGTATTGCTGAACGACAATTTGTTGTTCAACTCCGCTCCATTCAAGCCTTCACATTTCAAGCAATTTCATCAGTTCTATTGACGACTTTACCTAATTCTTAACCTACCAATTGTTGGCTGGGTTCGTTTCTTTTTGTTGACATAGGATAGGAGTAGTGTATATGGTAGGTGCTACCCACTTTCCTATATAATATTTTCTCCGCATATAGCCAAGTAATTTAGGGAACGAACAACCATCATCAATTAGTCTTCTCATTTCATCATCCGATGGATCTTCATCTCCCTCGTCACGTACGTCCCCAGAAATTTCCTTGGCCCTGGTTCCAGCGGCACGCCCCTCGGCCAGTTGTGACCGTTGGCTCATCTAGTTGCTCATGGTTTAAACTAGACAAAATTTGTCGCTGCCGTTCGGCGTGACCTTGACGTAGCAACACGCGCTAATTGAACCAAACAAATGTGTAATTTTAACGAGCGTTCTCTCAACTCGTATGGCTCGTGGGATGGTCTTGTTCCACAAGTTGCTATGTTCTGCCGAGGAAATATGGAACAGCTAGCTTGTTGTGCTTAGAGCAACTCTAGCAGACCCCGCATCCGGCCAGCACGGAAAACGCGTTTGCAGTTCGCGGAAAAACGGTTTTGTAGGCCGGGGCGGACGGCCGCAGATCCAGACCCCGCATAACAGACCCGTAAAAAAGAATAATCGCGGAATATGTTCTTTTACGGGTCGGCTTTGCGGGGTCTGATCGGGCGCAGCGCAGCTCCTCCCGACCCGGAAAACCTAAATTTGCACCATAATTTGATCCAACATAATGCATTTTTTTTTTGCTTTTTCAACAATATTGGATACATAGACATCACCAAATCTTTGCTAGAATAGTAAGACCAAAGAAAACAAGAAACACAAGTATGCATTTTAGAAGATTTCCAAGTTGTACTAATATCTTCTCCATGCATTCATTGTTGATCTGCGGATTCTTGATTTTGCATTCTTCTTTCTTCATCTTTGGTTCGAAAGAAGTAGACGTTGCTTTCCCTCCAGTTGCACATGCACCTGATTCATTGCCTTCGATTCTACTAAAGAGTGCACGAACATCTATTAATTTTTTTCTATCAACAAATCAATGTACTCGCCTTCCCAAAACCAAAATGAGTATCCATCTTCCTACACACAATGAGTGAGCATCTTCAAAATGAGCTACTGCAATTGAACCAAATAATGAGCCATCAAAATGAGCTACCGCAAGTGCACGTACCCCGTCGTTTTTGCATTTGAAGAACACCCATCCGGGGTGCTTCGTCGCATTCTATGAGCGGCATCGGCAAGCCACAAAGACGCTGCGCGAGCGCAGACCCCGGTGGACGGCCGGACGAATCCATGCACGCAAACCTTCGGCGGCGGCGGGCGGACGAAGCAGCACCTGCATGCGGCGATGCGCCCTTGCCTGGGCTGCGGGAGAGGCTCCCCGACCACTCCATCGCTTGGGGCAGCAACCGGCGTCCGGAAAAGCCAAATCCGGCGGCCCGCGATGAAGTGTCGCAGATCTGCAAATTCGGCGGCCCGCCGACGCAGGGGGGAAGGGAGGGGAGGCCTCGTGCGCGTGGCGGCCTTCCGGCGTGCTCCTGCCGGCTGCTTTCGCCGGAATCTTGGGCGGCGGCCAGCGGCGGCGCGAGGGGGGAGAGGAGAGGTAGTTGGTGGAAGAAAGCGCGGGATGAAATGTCCCTCCACCAACCGCTTCCGTTTATATGCAGGGCACCGCAGCCGCGAGGCGGAAACCCGCGTTTTCCCGGGTTGGGCTCGGGATATTGTCGCGCCCCCTAAATTTTTTGGCGGGCCGGGGCGGGATGTTGGGTCTGATCGGGCTGATTTTTCCGCCCCGACCCGCATTTTGTTGGTTATTTTACGGGTCGGGGCGGGATACGGGGTCTGCTAGAGTTGCTCTTATTCTGTTCCCTTGAACTTGGCCGCTCAATGGTCCAAGGGATGTCACGGAGCCTGTACGTGTGTGCATCACCGTGACTCTGTAAACTATAAAATACTTTATTCGTCTCAAAATAAGTGTCTCAACTTTGTACTAATTTTAGTACAAAATTATATTAAAATTAAGATATTTATTCTGAGACAGAGGGAGTACAACACAATGGATATATACAGATATACTAGTGGTATTTCAAACAGAAAGAGCAATACAATTAAATGGAGATACCCGAACGATGACTTGGTACTCACACGGTATGTTAGTCGTGAGCGATGTGCGACCCGCATTTTTGTCCCGAAACTACACTACCAGTCTAGCTAGCTAGTTTTACGTAGACATACTTGCATTCCGGTCTCCCGGAATACCACAATTTATACATGGCATATTTGGCACGGATAAGGTGAAGCGGGTGCGACACATGTATACGCCAGTATAGTGGCCAATGGATATGCATGACAATGACGCGTACATATCTAAATACTTAGCGCAGAAGGAACCAAGGGGTACGTACGTGTTGTTTACCGGTTCCGTATGCCATTTCAGCAGCCGGGGAGATGAGATGACCCATCAGGGCTCAGGCTATGCCTTTTCGTCATCTATCTCATCATCTGCACCGTTCGTCCACCATGATTCGCCAGGTTGGCGCAGCCGGCTCATATACCTATTGTTGCTCCATCCTTTTTCTGGCTGACGTCGAAACTTATGTTGCGTGCTGAACGCAGCTGAGGCACCTACTCCTAGTTGGCGATTGACATCTTCCAGCGCCTTCTTTCTTTAATCAATTATATAAGCTGCATTTGGTAAATAATCATAGGGGCTCAAGGCTAGCGCTCCCTGCTAGGCAGCTTAGGGCGTTATTATTACCTTGTGAAGCACGGAGGACCTACGCTGACGCCGGCCGCCGTAAAAGAAGAACGAAAATGGACGAGTCAGATTGCCTTTTCCTGAGAAAACACGTACGAAGAAATCGGCGGAGATGTACACGCTTGGAGAAGAAAGAAAGGCTTTTGTCATTGGCCACTATGACTAGACGACTGGAAGGACGAGGTTGGCAACGATGACAAGCCACCGTGGGCTGGCTTGCCGCGCGAACGCCCTGCTCCGGCCTTCCCTACCAAGTCACTGCTATATCCGAAACCGGGAGCCGGTTCTGCACTTTTGCTGGAGATTGATGCATGCCCTGCCTCTGCCGGGAGTAGTAGGAGTATTACCAATCACTATCAGCTGCGGTTTGACTTTCTTTTCTTTTTATGAAAAAACGCGCTTCGGTCTCTTTGACTCACTAGAGCTACTGTTTTCCATTCTTTCGAGGCTGCTGCCAATGCATGGGTGCTTCGATGAGGTGCTAAGCACATTAAATATGAGTTAATTGCAAAAAACAACCACATTTGAGGCTTTTTCTGCAGAAAACCATCTGGTCCGTAATCTTTTGCAAAAAGCACCGCGCATTCGGTAAACTTTTTGTAAAAAACAATGATCGCTTGATTTGCAGCCTCTGAGGGCGTTTCAGACAGGTGGGACCCAAAAGAGGTGGCGTGGCGTAACGGCGAGGCGGACGACGCCATTACTCGTCGAACCGACGTGGTCGGCTCGCCCGACCGTACCAGCTTTTTCACTATCTTGCCCGCACTCTCTCTTCGTCCTTCGTGCTCCCACTCATGGTGACGGCGAAATCCCGCGATGGAGGCGCTGCTGATGCTAGGTGCGGCGCTGATGGAGATCCGCCGGAGTTCTGTGGTAGCTCAAATCCATCTCAACCGCAGCTTCCTCCCCAACTGCCGCCGGCAACCCCATCAGTTGAATCTGCGGCGGCGGCCGCGTTCGCCCGAGCTGTGAAGGAAGATCCGATGGGCAGCCAAAACTGGGCATCCTCTTTCGGCGATGTCTGGTAAGTAATGCATGCGCGTTCTCCCCTTTTCCCCGATTGGGTTTGTAGTTTAGGTTTCTAGGGTTAGGGTTTTAGGGCTGATGTTCGTCCGGTTGGGTTATAGAGTTAGTGTTCTAGGTGTGCTGTTCCTGCGTTAGGGTTCTAGGGTTAACTGAAATTTTGTCTGAATATTTAACTGAACATTCATGTTTAGGGTATTGAAGTGTTAAGTTTACTGTTTTAGTTGAATTAGTAACCGAACACTTATTAATTGAACATTTTACTAAAGTGTTAAATTATCTGTTAATTGAACATTTGTTTGAATATTCAGCAAACTGAAGTGTTAAGTTTACTCATTTGTCTGAATATTTAGTTAATTGAAGTGTTAAGGTTTACTGTTTTAGTTGAATTAGTAATTAAACATTTGTTAATTGAACATTTTATTGAAGCGTTAACTCATCTATTAACTAAACATTTGTCCGAAGTATTAACTTATCTGTTAACTGAACTTGTAACTAAACATTTTACTGAAGTGTTAACTTATCTGTTAACTCAACATTTAACTGAACTTGTAACTAAACATTTAACTTAATTTGTAATTGCATTTATAAATATTCTTTTAACTGAACTTTGAATATAACATTTGAAGTAGCTTTGTACTGAATAGTTTACTGTAATTTTGTTTGTAGTTTGGATGATGAAGTCTGGGAAGTCAGATTTCATTTCTTTGACAGAGATAACTGGAAAAGAAATATAAGCCTGCCAGACATAACTTTCTGGAATCTAGTTGCACTTGTAAAGGTAGAAGGCTATTCTTTTAGAGATTATATGTATTATGTCAGAGATCCAGGTGTTGGGGTGTCAGGAATGGTAGAGTTAGCAGATGATGAAAGGGTGGAGGAGATGCTGGATGAGCTAGCTAGTAAAGGAAAAATTGTGGTTAATATTACAGTAATGAGAAGTGATGCTCCAACACCAGCTGATTTGAACAGAGGCAGTGTGTATGAAGATCAGGTTCCTTTGTCTGAAATAGGTGTGCCACTTGTGTATCAGATAGATACATCTGGAGTAATTTTTCCTAGTCCAGTGAAGCCACAACTAGAGCCAGTCCAGGTCATGCACATTGAACCAGAATTTGTAGTGGACAATGGTGAGGAGAGGCATGAGTATTTCATGGACATTGATCAGGAGCAAGAGAAAATAGAGCAACAAATGGAGGAGAATAGGAATAAAGAGATTGAGAAGTTTAGGAGCAATAAGAAAAGAAAAGAGAAATACAGAGTAGCTAAAAGGAAACTTCCAGAGTTGCTTGCTGAAGATTGTACTGACAGTGATACTGATAGTGAGATTCTAGCAGGTGAGGACATAATTGCTAGGCTATAGGCAATGAAGAAGCATAGAGATGATCCACTCAACCACTTTGAGGGTGACACTGATGTTGAAGAGCTATATGAACCAGATGAGGAGGAGGGAGTTGATGAGGAGGAGGCAACAAAGCAGGAGGCAGCAGAGCAGGAGGCAGCAGTGAATAGCAGCATAGGAGGAAGCACTACAGGAGGAAGCAGCACAGGAGTCAGTCAGAGAAAGGGGCCAACAACCAAATCTCATGCAAGTTTAGATCAAATTATAGAACAAGACTGGTACCCTTCCTCTGATGAGGAGAGCAACCCAGGTGACTTAAGCCAGGAAGACAATGATGGGGCTCAGCCACCAGCTTTTAAGATTCCAGGTGGCAGGAAGAGTAGGGCCAAGAAGAAGAAACCAATGGTTTGGTATGATGAGAAGAGAGAGAACCCACAGGAGCAATTTGTGAAGAAACTATGTTTCCTAGATGTGAGCTAATTCAGGAGGGCACTTCAAACATTCCACATCTCACAGAACAGAACCTATTCCTTTCATAGGAATTGTTCTGATAGGGTTATTGCAGCTTGCAGTAGTGCAGAATGTCCTCTTTTCATTGCAGCCTCTCAGATAGCACATGAGAAGACATTTTGCATAAAGAAAATGAACTTTTACCACAATTGTGCTACAGTAGGAGAGAGCACCAAAGTAACTGTCAAGTGGTTGGCACATGAGTGTGAGCAATAGTTGAGGGCAGACATTAACACACCAGTCCAATCCATAATTGAGAATTTGAAGCAGAAACATGGCATAGAAGTGTCCATTCATGGCCTACAGAGCAAGGAAAGTTGCTAAGAGTGTGGTCCAAGGAGATCCAAAGGTACAGTATACAAGGATAAGGGATTACCTCCAAGCTGTATTGGATACCAATCCAGGAAGTAGATGCAGTGTTACAACAAAGCATTTGAGGGCACATCCTAGCAAGAATCCTAGATTCCATGGATTGTTCATGTGCCTAAATGCATGCAAAGAGGGTTTCTTAAATGGCTGCATACCCTTCATAGGTACTTAAATGCTAATTGCTAGTACTAAAAATTTTATGTATAGCTCTGCACTACTTTGTTTCTAATGTGCTATGTGCTGTTGTAGGTGTTGATGGGTGTTTTATAAAGCTTACCACAGGGCAGCAAATCTTGGCTGCAACTGGAAGAGATGGTAATAACAACATTTTTCCTATTGCATTTGCAATAGTTGACAAAGAAGATACTGCAAGCTGGTCATGGTTTTTAACACAACTCAAGTATGCCATTGGTGGTGAGTCTGGGAAGTATGGCTACTACACTATCATATCTGATAGACAAAAGGTAAAACCAAAATCTGCTCCTCTACAATGCAAATGCTTAATATTGTCAACAAGTGCCTTGTTAGTTACACTTTAGTTGTTTTAAACAGGGTCTTCTTAAAGCCATAAATAATGTCTTTCCAAACTGCCCACAAAGATTCTGCCTTAGACATATTTATCAGAACTTTCAAACTGCTAATTTTAGAGGTGAAGAGTTAAAGAAATACATGGATCAGGCTAGCTATTCATATACTGAGCATGGATATGATATAGCAATGGATGACATGAAAAGAGAGTGTGAGGCAGCTTGGAAATGTCTTAGTAAGATTCCCAACATATATGGGCTAGACATGCCATGGACAATAATTGTAAAACTGACTTGTTGTCAACAATATTAGTGAAGTGTTTAACAAGATGATACTTGATGTCAGAGGCAAGCCAATTAAAACTATGGTTGATGGGGTCAAAACTAAGTTGCTAGTTAAGTTCAACACAAATAGGACTAAGACTGACACAACCAAGTGGCAGATATACCCAACATATGCTGAAAAGCTAGAAGAAGCAAAACATCATTCAAGATATTGTCAATCTATCAAAGCTGGACCTGATCTATACCAAGTTACAAGTGGAGAAAGTACATATGCAGTTAATTTGCAAGCATACACATGCGGTTGTAGGAAATGGGACATGACAGGGGTTCCTTGCAATCATGCAATTTCTACAATCAACAAGGCAAAATTACATCAAGAAGATTTTGTCAGTGATTTCTTCAAGAAACCCATGTACCAAGCAGCCTACAGTGCAATAGTCTATCATGTGCCTGGGCCTGATCTATGGCCAAAGACTGGTACCCCTGACATAGAGCCACCGGTTTTCAAAGAAAAGCCAGGAAAGAAACAAACTAAGAGGAGGAAGAGTAGGTTTGAGAAGCCAGCTCCCAAGGATACTTCTAGGATGGGTACAATCACTTGTAGCAATTGCAACCTGGCTGCGCATAGGTACACTAGCTGCCACAAGACTCTTAAGGCATCTCTGGCAATGAGAATGAACCAACATATGGTAACTTTGTGACTATCTTGTAATATTTCTATGTTTATGCAAGTTTCCAATCTTGTAATCTGTCTATGTTGTAATTCCAGGAAAATAGAAGAGTTGATGCATCAGCTAAGACAGCTCCAAGGGCACCAACAAGAGCCACAGCAGCGGCAACCAAAGCTCCATCAGCTCCTCCTGCTCCAAGGGCACCAACAAGAGCTGCACCAGCAGTACCCAGGGCAGCTCCATCAGCTCCTCCTCCTCCAAGGGCACCCACAAGAGATACACCAACTGCAAGCAAAGCTCCATCAGCTCTTCCTGCATCCAGGAGAGCTCCAAGGGCAGCTACTACTAGTGCATCTTCTGCTGGGCCCAGTTCCTCTACAGCTGCTGGGCCAAGTACCTGTACTACTGCTGCTGCTGCTAGGCAAAAGAAAAACTTCTTGCCTCCAAGACTAGCAGGTACTGGAAGAGTCAGAAAACCATCTTTTAAGATGTCTGAGTGGTTCAATTGTTCTAAGGGAAGTAGGTAAGTTTGTGGTGACCTACTGATGGTAAAAACATTATGAAGATCCTTGCCTATGTTGGCACAGTACTGTTTGGAACTCTGGAACTGGTGATGGTTAAACTATTTATGGCTGTGTTGAACTATTTATGGTTGTGTTTCAGACTTTTTTGTAAGATACCTATTTTATGGTTGTGTTGAAGACTATGATGCACTCATACCTATTTTATGGTTGTGTTGAAGACTATGATGCACTCATACCTATTTTATGGTTGTGTTGAAGACTATGATGCATGAGTGCTGGTTGTTATGATAATTGCTTCTCTATTTTTGTTGATGATGGTTCTTATGATGCTAGTTATGTTCAAGATTTGCATCCAGGAGTGCTGGTTGTTATGATGATTTGCTTCTCTGTTGTTGATGATGGTTCTTATGATGCTTGTTGTTGTGTTCAAGACTTTGATGCATGAGTGAGTTAGGTCATTTGGGCTGGACCGAGGTCGACAAAACACCAAATGAGTGAGTTAGGTCATTTGGGGTGGATCGAGGTCGACAAAACACCAAATGAGTGAGTTAGGTCATTTGGGGTGGATCAAGGTCGACAAAACCCAAAATGAGTGAGTTAGGTCATTTGGGGTGGATCAAGGTCGAAAAACACAAAATGAGTGAGTTAGGTCATTTGGGGTGGATCGAGGTCGAGAA
>NC_041384.1:657920461-657932422 GCF_002162155.2 Triticum dicoccoides
GACAAAACCACAAATGAGTGAGTTAGGTCATTTGGGGTGGATCAAGGTCGACAAAACCACGAACGAGCGAGTTAAGTCATTTGGGGTGGATCAAGGTCGACAAAACCCCAAATGAGTGAGTTAGGTCATTTGGGGTGGATCAAGGTCGACAAAACCACAAACGAGTGAGTTAGGTCATTTGGGGTGGATGAAGGTCGACAAAACCCCAAATGAGTGAGTTAGGTCATTTGGGGTGGACTGAGGTCGACAAAACCCTAAATGAGCGAGTTAGGTCATCTGGGGTGGATCGAGGTCGACAAAGCCACAAATGAGTAAGTTTGGGCCAAAACACAACTTACGTCTCACCTTAATTGGGCCAAAACTTTCCTCACACAACATTAATCATAAACAGTAACATAAATGAAAGAACAAATCAAATGACCCAACTTAGTACTTAAGATTCATAGTTCAAGGACATAACTTAGTCTTCATCACAAATAACCGAACTATAAAATTACCAGAGTTCAACAAAGTCAAAGTTAACACATTACAAGCTTTAGTCCAAAGCTATTACAAAAGACAATGACCCACATGGTCAGACAACAACTGAACTTAGTCTTCATCACAAATAGCCTTAATCTGGTGAAGCTTCCTCTTGTTACTATCACCTGCTGTCTTGAGCTCAACAATGCAGGAAGCAAGATTACTCTTATCCATGGTCAACTTCTCCTTCTCTTTCATCAGCTCAGCAATGCAACTGTCCACCTGATCCTTCTCTTTCTTCAAGTCAGCATAGCAAATCTCCAAAGTCCTCTTATCAGAGCTCATCTTTTCCTTCTCTTTCAGATGATTGAACTTAAAATTCCTAATGATAGTGGCTTGAGCTACATGAATTTCCTTTAACTAGTCAACAACAGCCTTCAATTTTTTGATCTCAGGATCCTTTGTCATGCTGCTTTCCACACTCACTGAAATGTTCTCAACATCATTTTTCTTGTTCACCTCAGGCTGGCTATCCTTATAATCCAAGAGGTTGTTCACATCTTCAACAAGCTTCTCATATGTCTCCTGCAACTCTTTTTTCTGCTGTGTGAGATTGTGTACAGTAGATGAATGCTCCAGGCATGCCATCCTATTGTTATGCTGGCTATGCTCATACATAAGCCACAACTTGTGAAGAGCATTCTGCAGATGATTTGGCCACTCCTCATCTACCCACTGCACTAATCCACAATTATTAGCACCCTGCAACAGAAAAAATCAGTTCAAACTTCAAGTCATTAGTTACAGATTCAGTTAAGTTAATGTACCACATTTAGTTAGCTTAATCCATCATATTCAGATCAGTTAAGTTAATGTACCATATTCAGTTAAGTTTGTCTACCACATTCAGTTAAGTCAATCTACCAAATGCAGTTAATGAAGAGTTGCTATGAACCATAGAAAAGTAATATGAACCCTAGAACAGAACATGAACAATAACTATAAACCCTAGAACATGAATAGTAACTATGAACCCTAGATGATGAATTGGACTGCTGCAAAGCTACGACTTCTTACTTACTTCAGTGGCACAGGCAATGAACCTCCTCCCAGTGCTTATCCCCTCAAATGCAACACATTTCCTCCCTGGATTCCCATGCTCGCACATCACCATCAAATCGTCAGCAGCACCCTCGAACAACGGTTCATCAATTGTAGCTGGGATCTGGGAAATCCAACAAAAACTTGTTCAACTCGAGCAGAACTCAGCAGAACTAGTAGAACACTAGAACACAAATGAGCGGCAGCCAAAAACAAACAGAGAACCAGAGAAAGAACTGACCTTGACAGGGGAGTCGGGAGTGAAGATGAACTGCGCGGCGGAGCCCTTAGTGCTTTCGCTCTCGCTCCAGGACACCATGGCGGCCGACGGTAACCGGAGAGGAAGAGGAGAAGGAGGGAGCGAGAGAGTGCGGGTGAGATAGTGAGATAGTGAGAGAGCTGGTGCGGTCGGGCGAGCCGACCGCGTCGGTTTGACCAGGTAGCGAGTAACGGCGCCGTCCGCCGCGCCGTTATGCCACGTCACCTGTTTTGGGTCCCTGATACGTCCATTTTGCATCATGCTTTTACATTGATATTTATTGCATTATGGCTGTTATTACACATTATGTCACAATAGTTATGCCTATTCTCTCTTATTTTACAAGGTTTACAAGAGGGAGAATGCCGGCAGCTGGGATCCTAGGCTGGAAAAGGAGCAAATATTAGAGACCTATTCTGCACAGCTCCAAAAGTCCTGAAGCTTCACGGAAGTTATTTCCAGAATATATAAAAATACTGAGCGAAGAAAGTTCCAGAGGGAGGCCACACCCTGGCCACGAGGGTGGGGGGCGTGCCCTACCCCCCTGGGCACGCTCCCTTCCTCGTGGGCCCCCTGGTGGCCCTCCGATGCCCATCTTCTGCTATATGAGGTCTTTCATCCGAGAAAAAAATCATAAGAAAGCTCACGGGACGAAACTCCGCCGCCACGAGGCGGAACCTTGGCGGAACCAATCTAGGGCTCCGGCGGAGCTGTTCTGCCGGGGAAACTTCCCTCTGGGAGGGGGAAATCATCACCATCGTTGTCACCAACGATCCTCTCATAGGGAGGGAGTCAATCTCCATCAACATCTTCACCAGCACCATCTCATCTCAAACCGTAGTTCACTCTTGTATCCAAACCTCAGATTGGTACCTGTGGGTTGCTAGTAGTGTTGATTACTCCTTGTAGTTGATGCTAGTTGGTTTACTTGGTGGAAGATCATATGTTCAGATCCATTGTGCATATTAATGCCCATCTGATTATGAACATGAATATGCTTTGTGAGTAGTTACGTTTGTTACTGAGGACATGAGAGAAGTCTTGCTATAAGTAGTCATGTGAATTTGGTATTCGTTCGATATTTTGATGAGATATATGTTGTCATCCCTCTAGTGGTGTCATGTGAACGTCGACTACATGACACTTCACCACTGCTTGGGCCTAGAGGGAGGCATTGGGAAGTAATAAGTAGATTATGGGTTGCTAGAGTGACAGAAGCTTAAACCCTAGTTTATGCGTTGCTATGTAAGGGGCTGATTTGGATCCATATGTTTCATGCTATGGTTAGGTTTACCTTAATACTCCTACTGTAGTTGCGGATGCTTGCAATGGGGGTTAATCATAAGTGGGATGCTTGTCCAAGTAAGGACAGTACCCAAGCACCGGTCCACCCACATATCAAATTATCAAAGTACCGAACGCAAATCATATGAACATGATGAAAACTAGTTTGACGATAATTCCCATGTGTCCTCGGGAGCGCTTTCCTTCATATAAGAGTTTGTCCAGGCTTGTCCTTTTCTAAAAAAGGATTGGGCCATCTTGTTGCACCTTATTTTATTTATTACTTGCTACTCATTACAAATTACCTTATCACAAAACTATCTGTTACCGATAATTTCAGTGCTTGTAGAGAATACCTTACTGAAAACTGCTTATCATTTCCTTCTGCTCCTCGTTGGGTTCGACACTCTTACTTATCGAAAAGTCTACGATAGATCCCCTACACTTGTGGGTCATCAAAACTCTTTTCTGGCACCATTTCCGGGGAGTGAAGCGCCTTTGGTAGGTGGAATTTGGTAAGGAAAAATTTATATAGTGTACTGAAATTTACTGTCACTTGTTATTATGGAACATAATCCTTTGAGGGGTTTGTTCGGGGTATCTTCACCTCGTCCGGAACCACAATTAGCTACCCCTCAACCTACTGAACCTACAGAAAATGTTTACTTTGAAATTCCTTCGGGTATGATAGAGAAACTGCTAGCTAATCCTCTTGCAGGAGATGGAACATTGCATCTTGGTTTACACTTAATCTATGTGGATGAAGTTTGTGGATTATTTAAGCTTGCAGGTATGCCTGAGGATGTTATCAAGAATAATGTATTCCCTTTATCTTTGAAGGGAGATGCATTGACATGGTATAGGCTATGTGATGATATGGTGTAACACTCTCGATGCGGCTATATCTCCCACGTGTCGAAGCACGACTTAGAGGCATAACCGCATTGAAAGCAATGTCGCAAGTGAGGTAATCTTCACACAACCCATGTAATACATAAGGGAAAGAGATACATAGTTGGCTTACAATCGCCACTTCACACAATTACATGAATAAAGCATTACATCATCCAAATACAATCAAGGTCCGACTACGGAACCAAAATAAAAGAAGAACCCCAAAAGCGACAAGGTCCCCCGATCGACCCCAACTGGGCTCCACTACTGATCAACTAGAACGAAACAACACAAAGGACAAGATCTTCATCGAGCTCCTCCTTGAGCTTGGCTGCGTCATCTGCACGGACTCATCGGCACCTGCAAGCTGGTTTTGAAGTATCTATGAGTCACGGGGACTCAGCAATCTCGCACCCTCGCGATCAAGACTATTTAAGCTTATGGGTAAGGTAAAGGTATGAGATGGAGCTGCAGGAAGAGACTAGCATATATGGTGGCTAACATACGCAAATGAGAGCGAGAAGAGAAGCCAAAGCACGATCGAGAAACTATGATCAAGAAGTGATCCTAGAGCAACCTACGTCAAACATAACTCCAACACCGTGTTCACTTGCCGGACTCTGCCGGAAAGAGACCATCACGGTTACAGACGCGGTTGATGCATTTTAATTAAGGTCAACTTCAGGTTTTCTACAACCGGACGTTAACAAATTCCCATCTGCCCATAACCACCGGCACGGCTTTCGAAAGTTCAAATCCCTGCAGGGGTGTCCCAACTTAGCCCATCACAAGCTCTCACGGTCAACGAAGGATAAACCTTCTCCTGAGACATTCCGATCAGACTCGGCATCTCGGTTCTACACGACAACTTCGACAAAGATAAAACAAGTCTAGCAACACCGCCCGAATGTGCCGACAAATCCCGATAGGAGCTGCACATATCTCGTTCTCAGGGCACACTCAGATGAGTTCTCCATACAACTAAAACCAAACCTCGAGTTTCCCCGAGGGGGCACTGCACAGGACTCTAGTTTGGACCAACACTCAGAGGAGCACTGGCCCGGGGGGGGGGGTAAAATAATGATGACTCAGGAGCGCGACTCCCAAGGGAAAAGAAAAGGCTAGGTGGCGAATGGTAAAACCAATGTTGGGCATTGCTGGAAGAGTCTTATTCAAGGTGAATTGTCAAGTGGTTCCCACTATTACCCAACCGCGTAAGGAACGCAAAATTCGGGAACATAACACCGATATGACGGAAACTAGGGCGGCAAGAGTGGAACGAAACACCAGGCATAAGGCCGAGCCTTCCACCCTTTACCAAGTATATAGATGCATTAATTAAATAAGATATATTGTGATATCCCAACAAGTAAACATGTTCCAAACAAGGAACAACATCTCCATGTTCCAACAAGGAACAAACTTCAATCTTCACCTGCAACTAACAACGCTATAAGAAGGGCTGAGCAAAGCGGTAACATAGCCAAACAACGGTTTGCTAGGACAAGGTGGGTTAGAGGCTTGGTTCAACAATATGGGAGGCATGATAAGCAAGTGGTAGGTATCGCAACATAGGCATAGCAAAAGAGCGACCAACTAGCAAGCAAAGATAGAAGTGATTTCGAGGGTATGGTCATCTTGCCTGAAATCCCGCAAGGAAGAAGAACGAGCCCATGAAGAAGACAACCTGCCACTCACAGGAAGAAGAATTGGATTGATAAGAACAAAGAGACGAGAAAGCTATTTCACTGGGAGAATAAATGAAGAACTTGGGTCATTTATGAGCACCATAAATAGCAACAATCCTTAGGGAAAGCTTTAGGTGAAATATAACCCAAGATAACTCCAACGAATAGGTTGATGGATTTAAAATACCTCATTCTTAACAACATGTGAATCATGAAACATGAACTCAAATAATCAAGAATGACATAATACCACCTCCAATGATACAGTAGAAAGAATTGCACTCCGGATTACAATATGAAGAAAGCTTGAGCTTCTTAGAAAAGAATGTCGATGAAAAACTTGGAGAAGGAATTAAATCCTTTATGAACCATCATGTAGAACCTTCATGAAGACTCCGGTAAACAAAAGAATGATCAAACGGAAAGAAAGATGAGAAGAGTAAGGTTGAAGCCTTGCAATGATTTAAATGAATCTCCACGGAGATGTAATTGAAAAAGGTTGGAACTCTGGGAAAAAGAGAAGATGAAACAATTGAAATCAGGAATTTGACGAGCCTTCGGAATAGGAAATTAATCACTTGGATGAAATAAGAATAAGGATTACATTATGCTTATCCTTCACCAATTAAATTGATGACAAACAACAGATTTGGCATACTACTTATTCTTGAAGAAAATATTAAGATAGATATCGCGCCAACTTGAGAAGGTCTTCAACGAACCACCGTAAGAATTGAAACAACGAATAAATTGATATGATAACCAAGGAAGAGAACTCTTGAACGAACCACCGTAAGAATTGAAAATGAATGAAGTAAAGGGGTGAATCACCGGGTAAGAATTGTGAAATGAAGGAAGATACTTGAGACAATCTAGATACATGGGAACGAACGGATCACAAACTGATTAGAGATCACTTGAACGATGCACCGGTAAGATTGGAGAATGACAACTGAAAGCTGAGAATGAATAAACCTGAATTGATGGACTCCGGATAATCAAACTGAGAAGACTCTTGAATTGCTTCGGATGGGTGAAAAGAATTCTCACGATCGAAAACAATTATGAGAGGATGGCATATGGCTAGCATCATGAATCTTTGAGAGAACGGATAAGATTGAGGAGAAACTCTTCTTCGGTCTTCAAAAGTTGGAAAAGACGATGAGTAACACCACCGTGAATTGTTGAGACACTCCGGAATAAAGAAGAATAGAAAAGTTGAACCAATGATGAAAACAATTTGGAAGATCTTGGAGAAAGACATTTGACTGATGATAAATCATTCTTACGTCAAACTTCAAAAAGAAATTTGAGGATAGCTCTGGGAAAATAAGAAGAGTCAGGTAAGATCCTGGGAAAAGACCTATGGGTTAGGGCCCACTCAAAAGAAACACCATTGAATGATTTGAAAGAGAGGTTGCACCGGTTGAATTAAATGACTTGAATGAGATAACAACCTCGAAAGATCTTGAATGAATGCAGAGTGGAAAACACGAATCTTCGAGATATTTTGAGCACTTCGGAACAATTAAATAGCGAGAAGTGAATGAATATGAGGTGCACCGGCATGAGAAGGTATTTGAAACGAGGAAAAAGGATATGATCAACACCAAAGCTTGATTTGAATCCACCGGAGAAGAAAAGAATGAAGAATGACGAACTTGAGGCTCCGTTAGTATCTTCATGAGAATCACCGAATAAGAACATTGAAGGAAAAGGATAGAGAGACTTCACATCAATAAGATGGATACTTGATCAAGAAATCTGAATCCTTCAAGAAAACAAGGGTGGGAGGGTGGGAAAACACTGTTGAGAATGAAACGAACACCGTTGAGAAGAAATGACAATTGATCTTGCTGATGTTGAAATGATCGGATCCACTTGAAGAGAAAACATGCTGGTGAAAAGGATTGACAAGACAATCTTGATGATCAAGAAGGATTGGTATCCACATCGGAGTATGAGAACACCATTTGGGGAAGGTATGGAATCAACACTTGACATTGAAGAAACTCGAATACCACAACTCAAAACAAAACAAAGGATTGGCTTGCAGAATAAGCCGGAACAAACATATGATAGAGATTTTGTCTGAAGTTTTCATGGTGGGGCCTACACGGGCTCGATCGTATAGCACCATCATGTACAAGGCAGTGCACATGACATACGAAGCGTCCCCGAGTCGGCATAGCCAAGGACTCTTTAAGACACAACGAGACCACTATAAAACCAACCGTGGATAGGCGGACCACTAGACGTCGAACCCCAATTTCATATCATACATCTGTTGGAAAGATATCCTAGGACCTACTTGAATTCCCACTTATAAACTCCCGAAACTTTCCCAGTTATGCAATCAGGTGTTGGGGATACAGGGGAAGCATAATATCTCACCCAAAACTAGCAAATCCTACATCCAGCTGTATCCATCCTTCAACACATAACCAAGAAACCTTCGGAAATCATCTACCTCAACCTTCGAAAAGCATCTGTTATACGAGTTATGGCAATACTCCCGAACTCCCGCCCTAGTACTGGGTGGCGTCGAGGTTATCTTACCAACAACTGCATAAAAGAGATTTTCGATGTCGGTGAAACTAATCTCAGGTATTCAGAACTGCAACGATAAAATTGTGACGACAACACCTCGGAGCTCAACTCCCCGGGACACTGCCACAACCCCTAAATGACAGGAGGCACCAAGAACAATGTTCTCGTCACAAATCGATCGGAACGATTCCAAGATACCCGCGTGATCCTAAATTTGTTTAGTGAAATTTGAGAAGAGAAGAGTCAAAACTCTACGTCAGGATGCCTTACCGGAGTGATGAAGGGACTGGGGAGTAAAAAGAATTCTTAAACTCTCCGATATATAATTCCTTAATGACTCAAAACAATTTTCTAGACTCAACTCGTCAGCTAATTCGATCAAGCAGTGGGGGCTCCTAAGGTCGGGGAAGACTCTGATACCAACTTGTAACACTCTCGATGCGGCTATATCTCCCACGTGTCGAAGCACGACTTAGAGGCATAACCACATTGAAAGCAATGTCGCAAGTGAGGTAATCTTCACACAACCCATGTAATACATAAGGGAAAGAGATACATAGTTGGCTTACAATCGCCACTTCACACAATTACATGAATAAAGCATTACATCATCCAAATACAATCAAGGTCCGATTACGGAACCAAAATAAAAGAAGAACCCCAAAAGCGACAAGGTCCCCCGATCGACCCCAACTGGGCTCCACTACTGATCAACTAGAACGAAACAACACAAAGGACAAGATCTTCATCGAGCTCCTCCTTGAGCTTGGCTGCGTCATCTGCACAGACTCATCGGCACCTGCAAGCTGGTTTTGAAGTATCTGTGAGTCACGGGGACTCAGCAATCTCGCACCCTCGCGATCAAGACTATTTAAGCTTATGGGTAAGGTAAAGGTATGAGGTGGAGCTGCAGCAAGCGACTAGCATATATGGTGGCTAACATATGCAAATGAGAGCGAGAAGAGAAGCCAAAGCACGATCGAGAAACTATGATCAAGAAGTGATCCTAGAGCAACCTACGTCAAACATAACTCCAACACCGTGTTCACTTCCCGGACTCCGCCGGAAAGAGACCATCACGGTTACACACGCGGTTGATGCATTTTAATTAAGGTCAACTTCAGGTTTTCTACAACTGGACGTTAACAAATTCCCATCTGCCCATAACCGCGGACACGGCTTTCAAAAGTTCAAATCCCTGCGGGGGTATCCCAACTTAGCCCATCACAAGCTCTCACGGTCAATGAAGGATAAACCTTCTCCCGAGACACTCCGATCAGACTCGGCATCCCGGTTCTACAAGACAACTTCGACAAAGATAAAACAAGTCCAGCAACACCGCCCGAATGTGCCGACAAATCCCGATAGGAGCTGCACATATCTCGTTCTCAGGGCACACTCAGATGAGCTCTCCATACAACTAAAACCAAACCTCGAGTTTCCCCGAGGGGGCACTGCACAGGACTCTAGTTTGGACCAACACTCAGAGGAGCACTGGCCCCCCCGGGGGGGGGGGGTAAAATAATGATGACTCTCAGGAGCGCGACTCCCAAGGGAAAAGAAAAGGCTAGGTGGCGAATGGTAAAACCAATGTTGGGCATTGCTGGAAGAGTCTTATTCAAGGCGAACTGTCAAGGGGTTCCCATTATTACCCAATCGCGCAAGGAACACAAAATCCGGGAACATAACACCGATATGACGGAAACTAGGGCCGCAAGAGTGGAACAAAACAGCAGGCATAAGGCCGAGCCTTCCACCCTTTACCAAGTATATAGATGCATTAATTAAATAAGATATATTGTGATATCCCAACAAGTAAACATGTTCCAAACAAGGAACAACATCTCCATGTTCCAACAAGGAACAAACTTCAATCTTCACCTGCAAATAACAATGCTATAAGAGGGGCTGAGCAAAGCGGTAACATAGCCAAACAACGGTTTGCTAGGACAAGGTGGGTTAGAGGCTTGGTTCAACAATATGGGAGGCATGATAAGCAAGTGGTAGGTATCGCAGCATAGGCATAGCAAAAGAGCGAGCAACTAGCAAGCAAAGATTGAAGTGATTTCGAGGGTATGGTCATCTTGCCTGAAATCCCGCAAGGAAGAAGAACGAGCCCATGAAGAAGACAAACGGACGTAGATGAACGAGTACTCACAAACGCGACGTTACCGGAACCAACCCGAAGAAGCAAACACCGGAAAGAAGCACACAACAAGTAAACAAACCACACATGAACATGATATGATATGCGGGATGCGGTATGCGGTGCATATGCATGATTTGCAAAGGAATGATTGAACCTGGCCTCAACTTGGAAATCCAAGAGTGCCACTGGAAAGGTGGGGTCATTTCAGTTGAAATCGATATAAAGATCACCGGAATCGGATGCACGGTTTGGAAATGGCAAGCAAAACAAATATGGCACCGGTCTGCGATAATCAGCAAGTAGCCATCTAAATGCACCAAGATAAATATGCTACGGCACTCAAACATGACAACAAAATACATGGTAGGGATCCACTCAAGATGCTTGACAAAAGATGAACACTGAGCTACGGCCAATTCATCCATTAACAGGTTCAAACAAGCATGGCAAAAGAGCAAATGATAAACAGGTTTCAGACTTTGTGAAATTAACACAAGTCTGGAATTTAACATCAGGTAGCACACTTTAGAGCATGAAAACTCCATGCTACAGGAACTTAACATGGTAAAGCAAGGCATGGAATGAAGCTACTCAAAGCACTTAACAAAAGTCCCTTAGTGACCTTGAGCCAAAAGGGATCCGAAAATACAATTGCAAGCATGTGAGCATGCAAATCTGTTAACGAGTAGGCATGTTCACGAGCTCGATGCACTCACTACAGAGCAAAGCATGACAAACTAAGAATACACCCATCAAGAATACATATTATAGAAGCCATACATTGCAAGAACAACAACATAGCATGCACGGATCAACAACAACATCCTCGGCAAAATCGCTAACAAGTAAACAATCTGCCAGGATTCACGAAATAGCAAAAGTAGAGCTCGATTGACTCAAGCTAGGTTGCTCCATAAATGAAAACAAAGACATGGATGGATAGAGCACCACAATGTTAACAAATCAACCTTACTGATCATCCTCAAAAGAGGCACGGAGCACTAGGAAACAACATGAACATATGGCATATTGACAAAAACAAATCAAGGACTTAGAGAAATTCTAAGTCCCTGAAATCAGCATTAACGAATGCACTACTTTGCAAGCTTGTGCTAGTCACCACAAATATCACAAAAATACATGGTAAGCACCTCTGTAAAGATGGCAAAGCATATAACAAAACACATGTAGAACTCAGGAGCATATCATGCACACATTAATCATGGCAAAAAAGACAAATAGCTATTTGATGCAGCAGATCTGATAATTTTACCACATAGCCCTCTTCCAACAGCATTTCGGGCATCAAGATGATCTCAAATGAAAATGATGCAATGCGTTGGAATGATGTACTCTCTGAGACGAACATTTCGATATGCTACACGCTTAAAACGGAGATACGGATGCAAAGTTATGACATGATGAACATAGGCATTTGAATCTGGAAATCTCGGGGACTTGGTGGAATTCTCACCCCACGGAAAAAATCAACGCGGCGTGGAGAATGAGGATGGCGGTGGATCTGGCCGGAACATCGCCGGAGGAGGAGAGGACGGCGGCCGGAGAGGACGGGG
>NC_041384.1:657933001-657975152 GCF_002162155.2 Triticum dicoccoides
CGGTCGAAGCACGGCAGGGAGGCGAGGCGCCTCGGGCGCATGAAGTTTGCCGGCGGCGTCGGGCGGCTGCGCCAGGGCGGTGGCGGTGAAGTCCGGCGAGTAGCGGGGCCGGCCGACGTTGGAGAAGATGGCGGAGCGACGCGGGTCGGGCGGCGGCGAGATCCGGGCTCGCGCAGGCCCCGGATGGGCTCCGCGGGCCGCGGTGGCGGTGGGACGGCGGCGTGCCACGTGGCGAGAGGCCATTGGCGCGGACGGCGTCGGCGAGTTTGTCCGGCCGGGTTCGGACATGTCCGGCGCGGCGCGAGGGAAATTTAGGGTTAGGGGAAAGGGAAGACCCGGGATTTTCGTGGGGGATCTTTATATAGGGGTAGAAGGAGCTAGGAGAGTCCAAATGGGGTGCGGTTTTTGGCCACGCGATCGTGATCGAACGTCCGAGATGATGGAGAGGGTTTAGGTGGGTTTTGGGCCAAAATGGAAGGGTGTTGGGCTGCAACACACACGAGGCCTTTTCGGTCCCTCGGTTCACCGTTGGAGTATCAGACGAAGTCCAAATGGCACGAAACTTGATAGGCGGTCTACAGGTAGTAAACCAAGGCCGCATGACAAGTCTCGGTCCAATCCGGAAATGTTTAACACCCGCACACGAAAAGAGGTAGAAAGGGACACCGGGTGACATAGGAGCGTCGGATTGCAAAATGGACAACGGGGAAAATGCTCGGATGGATGAGACGAACATGTATGCAAAAGAAATGCACATGATGAAATGATATGAGATGCATGACACGCAAGCAAAGACAAGGCAACAACATTGAATAACTGGACGACACCTGGCACATCGGTCTCGGGGCGTCACATATGGGATCATGGGACTATAAGCGATTGAAATTGGAATTTCACCAGAAGTTTTATCCTATGCATCTTGTTCATCATGATCGTAATTATATATATAATTTTTGGCCTCGCGAAGGAGAAAGCATCGCTCAAGCTTGGGGGAATCTTAAGTCAATGTTATATTCATGCCCCAATCATGAGCTCTCAAGAGAAATGATTATTCAAAATGTTATGCTCGTCTTTCTCTCAGTAATCGCTCCATCCTCGATACTTCTTGTACTGGATCTTTTATGATGAAGACTATTGAATTAAAATGGGATTTATTGGAAAGAATTAAACGTGACTCTGAAGATTGGGACCTCGACGAAGGTAAGGAGTCAGGTATAACACCTATGTTTGATTGTGTTAAATCTTTTATGGATACCGATGCATTTCGTGAATTTAGCACTAAATATGGACTTGACTCTGAGATAGTAGCTTCCTTTTGTGAATCATTTGCTGCTCATGTTGATCTCCCTAAGGAGAAGTTGTTTAAATATAATCCTCCCATTGAAGTAAAAGTAGTTGCACCTATTAAAGTTGAAGAAAAGACTATCACTTATAATGATCTTGTTGTTCCTACTGCTTATGTTGAGAAACTACCTTTCCTTGTTAGAATAAAGGATCATGCTAAAGTTTCAACTGTAGTCAACAAAAGTAATATTAGGACACAAAAACCCCCTGAGCAAGTTAAAGTTGAACCTAATATTGCTATGGTCAAAGATATCTTGGCCAATAATATTGATGAGCATGTTATTTACTTCTATGATGAGACTGCTAGAATTGCTAGACCTGATACTAAAAATAAAAATAGACCTATTGTAGGCATGCCTGTTATTTCTGTTAAAATAGGAGATCATTGCTATCATGGCTTATGTGAATGGGTGCTAGTGCAAGTGCAATACCTCATTCCTTATACAAAGAAATTATGCATGATATTGCACCTGCTGAGATAGAAGATATCGATGTTACCATTAAGCTTGCCAATAGAGATACTATTTCACCAATTGGGATTATTAGAGATGTTGAAGTCTTGTGTGGGAAGGTTAAATATCCTGCTGATTTTCTTATTCTTGGTTCCCCACAAGATAGCTTTTGTCTCATTATATTTGGTAGACCCTTCTTGAATACTGTTAATGCTAAGATAGACTACAATAAGGATGTTGTTTCTGTTGGTTTAGGGGATATGTCTCATGAGTTTAATTTTGCTAAGTTTCGTAGACAACCCCGTGATGAGGAATTGCCTAGTAAAGATGAAATTATTGGTCTTGCTTCTATTGTTGTGCCTCCTACTGATCCTTTAGAACAATATTTGCTAGACCATGAAAATGATATTTCATGAATGAAAGAAGGGAAATAGATGAGGTATTCTTTAAACAGGGACCTATTCTGAAACACAACTTGCCTGTTGAAATCCTAGGGGATCCTCCTCCACCCAAGGGTGATCCCGTGTTTGAGCTTAAACCATTGCCTGATACTCTTAAATATGCTTATCTTGATGAAAAGAAGATATATCCTGTTATTATTAGTGCTAACCTTCCAGAGCATGAGGAAGAGAGATTATTGAAAACTCTGAAGAAGCACCGCGCTGCTATTGGATATACTCTTGATGAACTTAAGGGCATTAGTCCCACTCTATGTCAACACAAAATAAATTTGGAGAAAGACGCCAAACCAGTTATTGATCACCAACGACGGATGAATCCTAAGATGAAAGAAGTGGTAAGAAAAGAAATATTAAAGCTCCTTGAAGCAGGTATAATTTATCCCATTGCTGATAGTCAGTGGGTAAGTCCTGTCCATTGTGTCCTTAAGAAAGGAGGTATTACTATCGTTCCTAATGATAAAGATGAATTGATTCCACAAAGAATTATTACAGGTTATAGGATGGTAATTGATTTTTGCAAATTAAATAAAGCTACTAAAAAGATCATTACCCTTTGCCTTTCATTATCCAAATGCTAGAAAGATTATCCAAACATACACATTTTTGCTTTCTAGATGGTTACTTTGGCTTCTCTCAAATACCTGTGTGAGCTGATGATCAAGCAAAGACCACTTTTACTTGCCCTTTCGGTACTTTTGCTTATAGACATATGCCTTTTGGTTTATGTAATGCACCTGCTACCTTTCAAAGATGCATGATGGCTATATTCTCTGACTTTTGTGAAAAGATTTGTGAGCTTTTCATGGATGATTTCTTTGTTTATGGATCCTCTTTTGATGATTGCTTGAGCAACCTTGATCGAGTTTTGCAGAGATGTGAAGAAACTAATCTTGTCTTGAACTGGGAGAAGTGGCACTTTATGGTTAATGAAGGTATTGTCTTGGGGCATAAAATTTCTGAAAGAGGTATTGAAGTTGATAAAGCTAAAGTTGATGCTATTGAAAAGATGCCGTGTCCCAAGGACATCAAAGGTATAAGAAGCTTCCTTGGTCATGCCAGTTTTTATAGGAGGTTTATTAAGGACTTCTCAAAAATTTCTCGGCCTCTGACTAACCTATTACAAAAAGATATTCCTTTCATCTTTGATGATGATTTTGTAGAAGCATTTGAAATACTTAAGAAAGCTTTGATTTCTGCACCTATTGTTCAGCCACCTGATTGGAATTTACCCTTTGAAATTATGTGTGATGCTAGCGATTATGCTTTAGATGTTATTCTAGGACAAAAAGTTGATAAGAAGCTGGATGTTATCCAATATGCTAGTAAAACTCTAGATAGGGCCCAGAGAAATTATGCTACTACTGAAAAATAATTTTAGCAGTTGTTTTTGCTTGTGATAAGTTCAGACCTTATATTGTTGATTCTAAAGTAACTATTCACACTAATCATGCTGCTATTAAATACCTTATGGAAAAGAAAGATGCTAAACCTAGACTTATTAGATGGGTTCTCTTGCTACAAGAATTTGATTTGCATATTATTGATAGAAAGGGAGCTGAGAACCCCGTTGCAGACAACTTGTCTAGGTTAGAGAATGTTCTTGATGACCCACTTCCTATTGATGATAGCTTTCCTGATGAATAATTAAGTGTCATAAATGCTTCTTGTACTGCTCCATGGTATGCTGATTATGCTAATTACATTGTTGCCAAATTTATACCACCTAGTTTCACATACCAGCAAAAGAAAAAGTTCTTCTACGATTTAAGACATTACTTTTGGGATGACCCACATCTTTATAAAGAAGGAGTAGATGGTATTATTAGACATTGTGTACCTAAGCATGAACAGGAACAGACTCTACGCAAGTGTCACTCCGAGGCTTATGGAGGGCACCACGCTGGAGATAGAAATGCGCATAAGGTATTGCAATCTAGTTTTTATTGGCCTACTGATACGTCTCCAACGTATCTATAATTTTTGATTGCTTTATATAGTGTTTTGGACATTATTGGGCTTTATTATCCACTTTTATATTATTTTTGGGACTAACCTATTAACCGGAGGCCCAGCCCAGAAATGTTGTTTTTTTGCCTATTTTAGGGTTTCGAAGAAAAGGAATATCAAACGGAGTCCAAACGGAATGAAACCTTCAGGAACGTGATTTTCTCACGGAACATGATCCAGGAGACTTGGACCCCATGTCAAGAAACAAAGGAGGCGTCCACGAGGTAGGGGGCGCGCCTACCCCCCAGGCGCGCCCTCCACCCTCGTGGGCCCCCTGTTGCTCCACCGACGTACTCCTTCTTCCTATATATACCTACGTACCCCCAAACGATCAGATACGGAGCCAAAACCCTAATTCCACCGCCGTAACTTCATGTATCCACGAGATCCCATCTTGGGGCCTGTTCCAGAGCTCCATCGGAGGGGGCATCCATCACGGAGGGCTTCTACATCAACACCATAGCCTCTCCGATGAAGTGTGAGTAGTTTACCTCAGACCTTCGGGTCCATAGTTATTAGCTAGATGGATTCTTCTCTCTTTTTGGATCACAATACAATGTTCTCCCCCTCTCTTGTGGAGATCTATTCGATGTAATCTTCTTTTTCCGGTGTGTTTGTTGAGACCAATGAATTGTGGGTTTATGATCAAGATTATCTATGAATAATATTTGAATCTTCTCTGAATTCTTTTATGTATGATTGGTTATCTTTGCAAGTCTCTTCGAATTATCAGTTTGGTTTGGACTACTAGATTGATCTTTCTTGCAATGGGAGAAGTGCTTAGCTTTGGGTTCAATCTTGCGGTGTCCTTTCCCAGTGACAGTAGGGGCAGCAAGGCACGTATTGTATTGTTGTCATCGAGGATAACAAGATGGTTTTTTTTATCATATTGCATGAATTTATCCCTCTACATCATGTCATCTTGCTTAAGGCGTTACTCTGTTTTCATGAACTTAATACTCTAGATGCATGCTGGATAGCGGTCGATGAGTGGAGTAATAGTAGTAGATGTAGGCAGGAGTCGGTCTACTTGTCTCGGACGTGATGCCTATATACATGATCATACCTAGATATTCTCATAACTATGCTCAATTCTGTCAATTGCTCAACAGTAATTCATTCACCCGCCGTAAAATACTTATGCTCTTGAGAGAAGCCACTAGTGAAACCTATGGCCCCCGGGTCTATCTTCATCATATTAATCTTCCAATACTTATTTATTTTCTTTGCCTTTATTTTACTTTGCATCTTTGTCACAAAAATACCAAAAAATATTATCTTATCATATCTATCAGATCTCACTCTCGTAAGTGACCGTGAAGGGATTGACAACCCCTTATCGTGTTGGTTGCGAGGAGTTATTCGTTTTGTGCAGGTACTAGGGACGCGTGCGCAATCTCCTACTGGATTGATACCTTGGTTCTCAAAAACTGAGAGAAATACTTATGCTACTTTATTGCATCATCCTTTCCTCTTCAGGGAAATCCAACACAGTGCTCAGGAGGTAGCAAGAAGAATTTCTGGCGCCGTTGCCGGGGAGGTTCGCGCAAGTCAAGATTTGATTCCCGACAATGAGCCATTTCTGGCGTCGTTGAGTCAACATACCAAGTACCCATCACATACCCTTATCTCCCGCATTACATTATTTGCCAGTTGCCTCTCGTTTTCCTCTCCCCCACTTCACCCTTGCTGTTTTATTCGCCATCTCTCTCTATCCTCCCTCTCTTTCTCTATTTGCCTCTTTTTGCCCACTTGCTTTTTGTTTGCTTGTGTGTTGGATTGCTTGCTTGTCACGATGGCTCAAGATAACACTAAATTGTGTGACTTTACCAATACCAACGACAATGATTTTATTAGCACTCCGATTGCTCCTCTTACCGATGCTGAATCTTGTGAAATTAATGCCACTTTGCTGAATCTTGTCATGAAAGATCCGTTCTCCGGCCTTCCTAGTGAAGATGCCACTACCCATCTAAATAGCTTCGTTGATTTGTGTGATATGAAAAAGAATAAAGATGTGGATAATGATATTGTTAAATTGAAGGTATTTCCTTTTTCACTTAGAGATCATGCTAAAGCTTGGTTTTCATCTTTGCCTAAAAATAGTATTGATTCTTGGAACAAGTGCAAAGATGCTTTTATCTCTAAGTATTTTCCTCCCACTAAGATCATCTCCCTTAGAAACGATATTATGAATTTTAAGAAACTTGATCATGAACATGTTGCACAAGCTTGGGAGAGGATGAAATTAATGATACATAATTGCCCTACTCATGGTTTGAATTTGTGGATGATTATACAAAAGTTTTATGCCGGATTGAATTTTGCTTCTAGAGATCTTTTAGATTCGGTCGCGGGAGGCACTTTTATGGAAATCACTTTAGGATAAGCTACTAAACTCCTAGATAATATTATGGTTAATTATTCTCAATGGCATACTGAAAGATCTACTAATAAAAAGGTGCATGCCATAGAAGAAATTAATGTTTTGAGTGGAAAGAAGGATGAACTTATGAAATTATTTGCTAGTAAGAGTGTTTCTTCTGATCCTAATGATATGCCCTTGTCTACTTTGATTGAGAACAATAATGAATCTATGGATGTGAATTTTGTTGGTAGGAATAATTTTGGTAACAACGCGTATAGAGGAAATTTTAATCCTAGGCCTTATCCTAGTAATCCCTCTAATAATTATGGTAATTCCTACAACAATTCTTATGGAAATTATAATAAGATTCCCTCTGATTTTGAATCTAATATTAAAGAATTTATTACTTCACAAAAGAATTTCAATGCTTTGATGAAGAAAAATTGCTTAAGATTGATGATTTGGCTAGGAACGTTGATAGAATTTCTCTTGATGTTGATTCTTTGAAACTTAGATCTATTCCACCTAAGCATGATATCAATGAGTCTCTCAGAGCCATGAGAATTTCCATTGATGAGTGCAAAGAAAGAACCGCTAGGATGCGTGCTAAGAAAGATGCCTTTATAAGAGCGTGTTCTTCTAGTTCCTATGAAAATGAAGATGAAGATCTAAAAGTTATTGATGTGTCCCTATTAAATCTTTGTTTTGCAATATTAATCTTGATAATGATGGGACTGATTATGATCCACCTTTATCTAGAAGGCGTTCCAAAAATTCGGAGTTTTTAGATCTTGATGCTAAATTTGATAAAAGTGGGATTGAAGAAATTAAAACCCTAGATGTTGCTAAACCCACTATTATGGATTTCAAGGAATTTAATTATGAAAATTGCTCTTTGATTGATTGTATTTCCTTGTTGGAATCCATGCTAAATTCTCCTCATGCTTATAGTCAAAATAAAGCATTTACTAAACATATCGTTGATGCCTTGATGCAATCTTATGAAGAAAAACTTGAGTTGGAAGTTTCTATCCCTAGAAAACTTTATGATGAGTGGGAACCTACTACTAAAATTAAAATTAAAGATCTCGAGTTCTATGCTTTGTGTGATTTGGGTGCTAGTGTTTCCACGATTCCAAAGGCTTTGTGTGATTTGTTAGGTTTCCGTGATTTTGATGATTGCTCTCTAAACTTGCACCTTGCGGATTCCACTATTAAGAAACCTATGGGAATAATTAATGATGTTCTTATTGTTGCAAACAGGAATTATGTGCCCGTAGATTTTATCGTTCTTGATATAGATTGCAATCCTTCATGTCCTATTATTCTTGGTAGACCTTCCCTTAGAACGATTGGTGCAATTATTGATATGAAGGAAGGAAATATTAGATTCCAATTTACTTTAAGGAAAGGCATGGAACACTTTCCTAGAAAGAAAATTAAATTACCTTATGAATCTATTATGAGAGCCACTTATGGATTGCCTACCAAAGATGGCAATACCTAGATCTATCCTTACTTTTTATGCCTAGCTAGGGGCGTTAAACGATAGTGCTTGTTGGGAGGCAACCCGATTTTATTTTGATTCCTTGCTTTTTGCTCCTATTTAGTAATAAATAATTTATCTAGCCTCTGTTTTGGTTGTGTTTTTTGTGTTTAATTAGTGTTTGTGCCAAGTAGAACTGTTGGGAAGACTTGGGGAAAGTCTCAATATCTTGCTGTAAAAAACAGAAACTTTAGTGCTCACGAGAACTACTGCCATTTTTATTTGGAAAGCGATATTTAGTTAATTATTTTTTCAGATGATTAATAGATAAATTCCTCACGTTCAGAAATTTATTTTAGAATTTTTGGGGTTCCATATCTTGCGCTAGCTACAGATTACTACAGACTGTTCTGTTTTTGACAGATTCTGTTTTTCGTGTGTTGTTTGCTTATTTTGATGTATCTATGGCTAGTAAAATAGTTTATAAACCATAGAGAAGTTGGAATAAAGTATATGTAACACCAATATAAATAAAGAATGAGTTCATTACAGTACCTTGAAGTGGTCTTTTGTGTTCTTTCGCTAACGGAGCTCACGAGATTTTCTACTTTAAGTTTTGTGTTGTGAAGTTTTCAAGTTTTGGGTAAAGATTTGATGGATTATGGAACAAGGAGTGGAAAGACCCTAAGCTTGGGGATGCCCCGTAAGGCATCCCCTCTTTCGTCTACTTCTATCGGTAACTTTACTTGGAGCTATATTTTTATTCACCACATGATATGTATTTTGCTTGGAGCGTCTTGTATTATTTGAGTCTCCATTGTTTAGTTTACCACAATCATCCTTGCTGTACACACCTTTTGAGAGAGCCATACATGATTTGGAATTTGTTAGAATACTCTATGTTCTTCGCTTATACCTTTTGAGTTATATAGTTTTGCTCTAGTACTTCACTTATATCTTTTAGAGCACGGTGGTGGATTTGTTTTATAGAAACTATTGATCTCTCATGCTTCACTTAGATTATTTTGAGAGTCTTAAATAGCATGGTAATTTTCTTAAATAATCCTAATATGCTTGGTATTCAAGTATAGTAAAAACTTTCTTATGAGTGTGTTGAATGCTAGGAGAAGTTTGATGCTTGATAATTGTTTTGAGATATGAAGATGGTGATATTAAAGTTGTGCTAGTTGAGTAGTTGTGAATTTGAGAAATACTTGTGTTAAAGTTTGTGATTCCCGTAGCATGCACGTATGGTGAACCGTTATGTGATGAAGTCGGAGCATGATTTATTTATTGATTGTCTTCCTTATGAGTGGCGGTCAGGGACGAGCGATGGTCTTTTCCTACCAATCTATCCCCCTAGGAGCATGCGCGTAATACTTTGCTTTAATAACTTGTAGATTTTTGCAATAAGTATATGAGTTCTTTATGACTAATGTTGAGTCCATGGATTATACGCACTTTTCTTCCTTCCATCATTGCTAGCCTCTCTAATACCGCGCACCTTTCGCCGGTATCATACACCCACCATATACCTTCCTCAAAACAGCCACCATACCTACCTATTATGGCATTTCCATAACTATTCCGAGATAGATTGCCATGCAACTTTCCACCGTTCTGTTTATTATGACACACTCCATTATTGTCATATTGCTTAGCATGATCATGTAGTTGACATCGTATTTGTGGCAAAGCCACCATTCATAATTCTTTCATTCATGTCACTCATGAGTCATTGCATATCCCGGTACACCGCCGGAGGCATTCACATAGAGTCATATTTTGTTCTAAGTATCGAGTTGTAATTGTTGAGTTGTAAGAAAATAAAAGTGTGATGATCATCATTATTAGAGCATTGTCCCAAGTGAGGAAAGGATGATGGAGACTATGATTCCCCCACAAGTCGGGATGAGACTCCGGACGAAAAAAGGCCATCAAAAAAATAGAAAAGGCCCAAATAAAAAATGAGAGAAAAAGAGAGAAGGGACAATGTTACTATCCTTTTACCAGACTTGTGCTTCAAAGTAGCACCATGATATTCATGATAGAGAGTCTCTCATTTCGTCACTTTCATATACTAGTGGGAATTTTTCATTATAGAACTTGGCTTGTATATTCCAATGATGGGCTTCCTCAAAATCCCCTAGGTCTTCATGAGCAAGCAAGTTGGATGCACACCCACTTAGTTTCTTTTCTTGAGCTTTCATATACTTATATCTCTAGTGCATCCATTGCATGGCAATCCCTACTCACTCACATTGATATCTATTGATGGGCATCTCCATAGCCCGTTGATACACCTAGTTAATGTCACACTATCTTCTCCCTTTTTGTCTTCTCCACAACCACCATTCTATTCCACCTATAGTGCTATATCCGTGGCTCACACTCATGTATTGCGTGAAGATTGAAAAAGTTTTGAGAACGTCAAAAGTATGAAACAATTGCTTGGCTTGTCATCAGGGTTGTGCATGATTTAAATACTTTGTGTGGTGAAGATAAGCATAGCCAGACTATATGATTTTGTAGGGATAACTTTCTTTGGCCATGTTATTTTGAGAAGACATGATTGCTTTGTTAGTATGCTTGAAGTATTATTATTTTTATGTCAATATAAGACTTTTCTTTTGAATCTTACGGATCTGAATATTCCTACCACAATTAAGAAGTATTACATTAAAATTATGCTAAGTAGCATTCCACATAAAAAAATCTGTTTTTATCATTTACCTACTTGAGGACGAGCAGGAATTAAGCTTGGGGATGCTTGATACGTCTCCAACGTATCTATAATTTTTGATTGCTCCATGCTATATTATCTACTGTTTTGGACATTATTGTGCTTTATTATCCACTTTTATATTATGTTTGGGACTAACCTATTAACCGGAGACCCAGCCCAGAATTGCTGTTTTTTTTGCCTATTTTAGGGTTTCGAAGAAAAGGAATATCAAACGGAGTCCAAACGGAATGAAACCTTCGGGAACGTGATTTTCTCACCGAACATGGTCCAGGAGACTTGGACCCCACGTCAAGAAACAAAGGAGGAGGCCACGAGGTAGCGCGCCCTCCACCCTCGTGGGCCCCCTGTTGCTCCACCGGCGTACTCCTTCCTCCTACATATACCTACGTACCCCCAAACGATCAGATACGGAGGCAAAACCCTAATTCCATCGCCGTAACTTCCTGTATCCACGAGATCCCATCTTGGGGCCTGTTCCGGAGCTCCGCCGGAGGGGGCATCCATCACGGAGGGCTTCTACATCAACACCATAGCCTCTCCGATGAAGTGTGAGTAGTTTACCTCGGACCTTCAGGTCCATAGTTATTAGCTAGATGGCTTCTTCTCTCTTTTTGGATCTCAATACAATGTTCTCCCCCTCTCTTGTGGAGATCTATTTGATGTAATCTTCTTTTTGCGGTGTGTTTGTTGAGACCAATGAATTGTGGGTTTATGATCAAGATTATCTATGAACAATATTTGAATCTTCTCTGAATTCTTTTATGTATGATTGGTTATCTTTGCAAGTCTCTTCGAATTATCAGTTTGCTTTGGCCTACTAGATTGATCTTTCTTGCAATGGGAGAAGTGCTTAGCTTTGGGTTCAATCTTGCGGTGTCCTTTCCCAGTGACAGTAGGGGCAGCAAGGCACGTATTGCATTGTTGCCATCGAGGATAATAAGATGGGGTTTTTATCATATTGCATGAATTTATCCCTCTACAACATGTCATCTTGCTTAAGGCGTTACTCTATTTTCATGAACTTAATACTCGAGATGCATGCTGGATAGCGGTCGATGAGTGGAGTAACAGTAGTAGATGCAGGCAGGAGTCGGTCTACTTGTCTCGGACGTGATGCCTATATAAATTATCATACCTAGATATTCGCATAACTATGCTCAATTCTGTCAATTGCTCAACAGTAATTCGTTCACCCACTGTAAAATACTTATGCTCTTGAGAGAAGCCACTAGTGAAACCTATGGCCCCCGGGTCTATCTTCATCATATTAATCTTCCAATACTTATTTATTTTCTTTGCCTTTATTTTACTTTGCATCTTTATCACAAAAATACCAAAAAATATTATCTTATCATATCTATCAGATGTCACTCTCGTAAGTGACCGTGAATGGATTGACAACTCCTTATCGCGTTGGTTGCGAGGAGTTATTTGTTTTGTGTAGGTACTAGGGACGCGCGCGCGACCTCCTACTGGATTGATACCTTGGTTCTCAAAAACTGAGGGAAATACTTACGCTACTTTGCTGCATCATCCTTTCCTCTTCGGGGAAATCCAACGTAGTGCTCAAGAGGTAGCACCTACTCTCTTCAAGGATGCCCGTAAGTTTGTCTTATCTTGTGATGAATGTCAAAGAATCAGTAATATTAGTAGACGTAAAGAAATGCCTATGAATTATTCACTTCTTATTGAAACATTTGATGTTTGGGGCTTTGATTATATGGGACCTTTTCCTTCCTCTAATGGGTATACACATATTTTAGTTGCTGTTGATTACGTTACTAAGTGGGTAGAAGCTATTCCAACTAGTAGTGCTGATCATAACACCTCTATTAAGATGCTTAATGAAGTTATTTTCCCGAGGTTTGGAGTCCCTAGATATTTAATGACCGATGGTGGTTCACACTTTATTCATGGTGCCTTTCGTAAAATGCTTGCTAAGTATGATGTTAATCATAGAATTGCATCTCCTTATCACCCACAGTCTAGTGGTCAAGTAGAATCGAGTAACAGAGAGCTCAAATTAATTTTGCAAACGACTGTTAATAAAATCTAGAAAGAATTGGTCCAAAAAACTTGATGATGCATTATGGGCTTATAGAACTGCATATAAAAATCCTATGGGTATGTCTCCTTATAAAATGGTTTATGGTAAAGCTTGTCACTTACCTCTCGAACTAGAACATAAGGCATATTCGGCTATTAAAGACCTCAATTATGATTTCAAACTTGCCGGTGAGAAGAGGTTATTGGACATTGGCTCACTTGATGAATGGAGAACCCAAGCCTATGAAAATGCCAAGTTGTTTAAAGAAAAAGTTAAAAGATGGCATGACAAAAGGATACAAAAGCGTGAGTTTAATATAGGTGATTATGTGTTGCTATACAACTCTCGTTTAAGATTTTTTGCAGGCAAACTTCTCTCTAAATGGGAAGGTCCTTACGTTATCGAGGAGGTCTATCGTTCCGGTGCCATAAAAATCAACAACTTCGAAGGCACAAATCTGAAGGTGTGATGACCCACAAGTATAGGGGATCTATCGTAGTCCTTTTTATAAGTAAGAGTGTCGAACCCAACGAGGAGCAGAAGGAAATGATAAGCGGTTTCCAGCAAGGTATTCTCTGCAAGTACTGAAATAAGTGGTAACAGATAGTTTTGTGATAGGATAATTTGTAACGAGCAACAAGTAACAAAAGCAAATAAAGTGCAGCAAGGTGGCCCAATCCTTTTTGTAGCAAAGGACAAGCCTGGACAAACTCTTATATAGAGAAAAGCGCTCCCGAGGACACATGGGAATATCGCCAAGCTAGTTTTCATCACGCTCATATGATTCGCGTTCGGTACTTTGATAATCTGGTATGTGGGTGGACCGGTGCTTGGGTACTGCCCTTACTTGGACAAGCATCCCACTTATTATTAACCTCTATTGCAAGCATCCGCAACTACAACAAAAGTATTAAGGTAAACCTAACCATAGCATGAAACATATGGATCCAAATCAGCCCCTTACGAAGCAACGCATAAACTAGGGTTTAAGCTTCTGTCACTCTAGCAACCCATCATCTACTTATTACTCCCCAATGCCTTCCTCTAGGCCCAAACAATGGTGAAGTGTCATGTAGTCGACGTTCACATAACACCACTAGAGGAGAGACAACATACATCTCATCAAAATATCGAACGAATACCAAATTCACATGACTACTAATAGCAATACTTCTCCCATGTCCTCAGGAACAAAAGTAACTACTCACAAAGCATAAACATGTTCATAATCATAGGGGTATTAATATGCATATAGGATCGGAACATATGATCTTCCACCAATTAAACCAACTAGCATCAACTACAAGGAGTAATTAACACTACTAGCAACCTACTAGCACCAATCCCGGAGTTGGAGACAAGAATTGGATACAGGAGATGAACTAGGGTTTTGAGAGGAGATGGTGCTAATGAAGATGTTAATGGAGATTGCCCTCTCCCGATGAGAGGAGCGTTGGTGATGACGATGGCGATGATTTCCCCCTCTGGGAGGGAAGTTTCCCCGGCAGAACAGCTCCGCCAGAGCCCTAGATTGGTTCCGCCAAGGTTCCGCCTCGTGGCGGCGGAGTTTCGTCCGAGAAGATGGCTTCTTATTTTTTTCCATTGAAAGACTTCATATAACAGAAGATGGTCATCGGAGGGCCACCAGGGGGCCCACGAGGTAGGGGGCGCACCCAGGGGGGTAGGGCGCGCCCCCACCCTCGTGGGCAGGGTGTGCCTCCCTGGTGAAGTTCTTGCTCTCAGTATTTTTTATATATTTGGAAAACGTCTTCCGTGGAGTTTCAGGACTTTTGGAGCTGTGCAGAATAGGTCTCTAATATTTGCTCCGTTTCCAGCCCAGAATCCCAGCTGCCGGCATTCTCCCTCTTTATGTAAACCTTGTAAAATAAGAGAGAATAGGCATAAGTATTGTGACATAATGTGTAATAACAGCCCATAATGCAACAAATATCGATATAAAAGCATGATGCAAAATGGACGTATCAAGGTGGTGAACGGTCAAAGAATCAAACATTATATCTCAGGTAATCCCTTAAATGTTGAAACTAATATTATTGAAACCGTAACCCCGGAGGAATACATAAGTGACACTTTCTGAAACATTTCAGACTCCGAAAAGGAATAGGTACGTGGTACGGTAAGTAAACCGACTCCAAAACAGTTCTAATGCATTTTTTCTCCGTTTTGGAATATTTAAGAAAATAGGAAAATAAGAAGCAGACCGGAAAGGACACGAGGCTTCCACGAGGGTGGAGGGCGCGCCCTACCCCCCTGAGCGTGCCCCCTGCCTCGTGGGCACCTCGTGTGCTCTCTGGACTCCGTTTTCTTGCATGATACTCCTTTTGGTCGGTAAAAATTCATTATATAATCTCCTGAAGGTTTTGACCACCGTATCACGCAAATATCTCATGTCTTTGTTTCGAGCTGTTTTTTTGACAGATCTAGATCGCCATGGCGTCTTCAAGTGCCCCCAAGGACAAGTTCTTCGAGAAGGTGATCAACCCCTACCTCGCGGAAGTGCCGCAACACCCTCAAACCATTGAGATGCGTGAGGGGTTGTTGCACATCCACGATGTGGAGGGACCGAGGAGGACCGGAAGCGTGGAGACAAGGCTCGAGGCGATGGAGCAACAAGTTTTCAAGTGTCAGGAGATGGTGGAGCGTGGACTCGACCCCAATCACATAATGATCATGGAGTTCACCAACAACCACAAGCTGGACGCCAAGGACATTGGGGAGGCCATCTTCAAGCTTCACGAGAAAATCGAGCGCCTCCAAGCCCAGATCTATGACCTGCAAAACCAAAACTGTGAGTATGAATATAGATTCAAGAGGATGAGTTTGGCTGTAGATTTGAGGATTCCGGAGACTCGATCATCCTTCTATGATGGTGAGCCTATTCCTTGGAAGATGGACGACAAGCCTACATCATCAACAATTTCTTCATCACCACCTCAGAGGAAGGAGACATAATCACATGGGTATGGGCACTCCCCTTGGTAACTGCCAAGCTTGGGGGAGTGCCCCGGTATCGTATCACCATCGCAACTTTTATCTTTACTATTTTTCTTAGTTCGATCCTTTTGGTAATATCTTGATCTAGTAGAATAAAGTTTTAGTATGATCTAGTTGTGAGTTTTGCTTTATGATCCTTCTATGTAATCGAGTCCATGAGCTATATATAATAAAGATTAGTGTTGAGTCAAGGGCTTGATTACCTTGCTATGATCTTGAGGTAATAAAATAAAAGAGAATAAATAAAAAGAAATAAAGAGATCATATGGATCTTATGGAGAGTAATGAGCTCACATATAAAGAGTATGATGAATAAAAGTTCTTGAGAGTTAACAGACATAGTTTTGGTCATCGTTGCAATTAATAGGAAGTAATAGAGAAAGAGAGGTCTTCACATAGAAATATACTATCTTGGACATCTTTTATGATTGTGAGCACTCATTAAAGTATGATATGCTAAAGAGTTGACGTTGGACAAGGAAGACAACGTAATGGGTTATGTTTTCTTACATCTGAGATAAATTATATTGTCATGGATCACCCAACATGTTGAGCTTACCTTTCCCTCTCATGCTAGCAAGTTCTTTGCACCAAGTAGAAATACTACTTGTGCTTCCAAATATCCCTAAACCCAGTTTTGCCATGAGAGTCCATCATACCTACCTATGGATTGAGTAAGATCCTTCAAGTAAGTTGTCATCGGTGCATGCAATAAAAATTGCCTTCTAAATATGTATGACTTATTAATATGGAGAAAATAAGCTTTATACGATCTTGTGATATGGAAGAAATAAAAGCGAAGGACTGCATAATAAAGTTCCATATCACAAGTGGCAATATAAAGTGACATTCTTTCGCATTCAGATTTCGTGCATCCAACCATAAAAGAGCATGCCAACCTCTGCTTTCCTCTACGAAGGGCCTATCTTTTATTCTTATCTTATACTTCATGCAAAGAGTCAGGGTGATATTCACCTTTCCTTTTTACATTTTATCCTTTGGCAAGCACAATATGTTGGAAAGATCCTGATATATATAGCTAATTGGATGTGAGTTTTCATGAACTATTATTGTTGACGTTACCCTTTAGGTAAAGAGTTGGGAGGCAAAACTATAAGCCCCTATCTTCCTCTGTGTCTGATTAAAACTCCATACCCATAAATATTGCGTGAGTGTTAGCAATTATGAAAGACTAAAAGATGGTTGAGTATGTGGACTTGCTGAAAAGCTCTTATAATGAATCTTTCCTATGTTATGATAAATTGCAATTGCCTCAATGACTGAGATTATAGTTTGTTGGTTATCACTGAAATTGTGATTGAATTATTACTTTAGCATAAGAAATCATATGAATATATATATATATATATATATATATATATATATATATATATATATATTGCTGCTCTAAGAATGATCATGATGCCCTCATGTCCGTATTTTATTTTTATCGACACCTCTATCTCTAAACATGTGGACATATTTTTCGATTTTGGCTTTCGCTTGAGGACAAGCGGGTCTAAGCTTGGGGGAGTTGATACGTCCATTTTGCATCATGCTTTTATATCGATATTTATTGCATTATGGGCTGTTATTACACATTATGTCACAATACTTATGTCTATTCTCTCTTATTTTACAAGGTTTACATGAAGGGGGAGAAGAATACCGACAGCTGGGATTCTTGGGCTGGAAAAGGAGCAAATATTAGAGACCTATTCTGCATAGCTCCAAAAGTCCTGAAACTTCACGGAAGTTATTTCCAGAATCCTATATACCTAAGAAGTTCATCCCCACTTAAGTGATTTATATTGACATGCAGCATGTACACATCAGCAAGCTACATCACACCCATGCATTCCCACTGCAAGGCGCAAGCTCACCTCCTCGGTGTGAACTGACCATTTCTTTCCCCTAAATTTAAGCCATGCATTATTGTAGCAATCCGATTCAATGAGCCATGAACAGAGCATGTTTGGCCTTGTCCGTTTCTCCTCCCTAGCCGCCGCTTCTCATTCTCCTCTCAGCCACCCCCTTCCCCTTCCCTTCCCCTCCACTTTCCTCACTCTTGCGCTTCCATCCTCACCGGGGCTAAATATGCTCACTGCATCGTCGAGATGGCGACCCGGAACCCCAAATAATCTTTCCCAATCTTTTCCAGCTGCTCCGGATCCTCCTTCCACCCCTAGCCTCCCCACGCCGGTGTTCAGAGCCGCTCCTTCCTGTCGTTCCTCCACTCTGGGTCCTCCTTGCGGCGGCGGCATTAGACACACCGGACGCGGCCATCCCCGCCGTGGCCCCAATTTGTCTGGCATCCAACATGGTGGCCTCGGGAAGGAGCAGACCGCCGGTATTCCCCCGCCTCCTCGCCGTCGCTATGGCCGTCTAGCCATCACCGCACAACCATGTTCGGGTTTGATTCAGAATTTTAGAGGCAGGTGCTTCCGATGTCATGCAGTACAGTGAAAAGGGCGTTCATCTCTTTTTTTAGGGGGGAAAGAAAGGACGTTCCTCTGGGTTGTTGTACTTGGGAGATTCTTCCTGACTGGCCTGAACCAATGCACGTCTTGGCCAGTCTTGAGCTGAAATTCAATCTACCAGGAGACGGCTGAACGGGCTCCTTTCCGCAATCGGCAATCTACCATTGGTGGAGAATGGCGCCGGCAAACCAACAATGTAGGTGTGTACAACAGTACAAGCTGAATGTTTTTGTACCAGTCTGTTGTTCTTGATCTGTACAAGCTGAATTTTGTTTTCACATTGTGTGTCGTAGGAAGCAAGCCCGTCTCTTGGTTCTAGAAGAAGATCCGAGGCGACACACTTTTGCTGAGCGACCACATAGCCAAAGAGACGAACAAGTTGAATCATAAGGTGCAAACCCATCCCAAAGTGATCCAATAAGTAGTAGGCATGGACACACCTAAAATGAAATTTGGCTTTATGCCAAATGAAACAAATCACCTAAGGTTCTAAATATATAACTAAACTAGATTCTCATGTGTGATATTTGTTGTCCCATGAGATAATTTGTTATTTGTAACCACTCTATATCATTCGTGGTAATGTGTCATTCAATCTAGACCCCGATAGAAGAAGATCTAACATATCGGTTTGCATAATAGTGATTTATGCTTTTTCATGGATGGAACGAAGAAAGGATTAAGACATGGTGACTCAATATCGCTCATGTTATTCAATATAGTGGCGGATATGTTGGCTGCCATGATTGAGCGAGCCAAGGCTGATGGCCAAATTGATGTAGTGAACCATCTTATGGATGGTGGTCTCTCTATTTTTCAATATGCTGATGATACGATTCTCTTCATGGATCATGACCTAGAAAAGGCGAGAAATCTGAAATTAATTTTGTCAGCTTTTGAGCAACTCTCGGGTCTTAAGATCAACTTCCATAAAAGCGAATTGTATTGTTTTGGCGAGGCTCAAGACGAGGCCCATTTGTATGCTGGCCTATTCGGCTGCGGTTTGGGCCAGTTTCCTATCACATATTTGGGGATACCGATACACTATCGGAGACTCACAAATGCTGAATGGAAACACGTCGAGGAGAGACTACAAAAAAGACTAAGCAGTTGGAAAGGCAAATTGCTATCTCTGGGTGGAAGATTGGTACTCATTAATTCAGTACTAAGAAGTATGGTACTATACATGATTTCCTTCTTCCAATTGCCAAAAGGAGTTTTACACAGATTGGATTACTTTCGAGCAAGATTCTTTTGGCAAGGAGATAGCGAGAGAAAGAAATATAGACTGGCTAAATGGAGTGTGGTTTGCCGTCCCAAAGACCAAGGCGGATTGGGCATTCATGACCTTGAGGTTAAGAATAGGGCCCTCCTTGGCAAATGGTTGTTTAAGTTATTGACGGAAGATGGTGTATGGCAAACTCTCCTAAAGAGAAAATATGTGGGTTCAAAGGCGATATCCTAGGTGTACTGGAAGCCTGGGGACTCTCACTTTTGGGTTGGCTTAATGGCGACGAAGAAATATTTCTTCCGCTATGGCTCTTTCTCGATTAAGGATGGCTCGGAAATTAGATTCTGGGAGGATAAGTGGCTAGGCAATGCTTCACTCTGGGAACAATACCCAGCTCTGTATAATATTGTGCGCCACAAGGGTGATACTATCACCACAGTTACGGAATCATTTCCGCCAAACGTGTCGTTCAAAAGAGATTTAATTGGACCTAGACTCCAATCGTGGAACACCCTGCTCCAACGGTTATCCACGGTGCAATTGTCACAAGGGTCCGATAAATTTCGTTGGAACCTACAAGGGAATGGTCAATTCTCAGTGGAGTCCACAGAGCCTTGCTCCAATCCGATGTGTCAGTTGATAATAATAAAAAGATCTGTAAGATGAAAATACCTCTTAAGAATAAAATCTTTGCATGTCTTCATCGCGGAGTCATTCTTACTAAAGATAACCTTGTTAAGAGGAATTGGCATGGAAATACACAATATGTCTTTTGTCAGCATGATGAGACAATAAAACATTTGTTCTTTCAATGTAAATTGGCTCGTTATATATGGTCAGTCATCCAAATAGCTTCTGGCTTGTACCCTCCTTGTAGTGTTGCTAATATATTTGGCAACTGGTTACATGGGATCGAACACAAGTTTAGAACTCTTCTCAGGGTGGGAGCGCTCGCCGTTATTTGGTCACTTTGGCTATGTAGAAATGATAAGGTTTTTAACGAGAAAAGTACATCTCTTATGCAGGTTATCTACAGATGTACCGGCTTCGTTTATGGTCGTCTCTACAGCGTATGGAGAATCGCGACCTTTTTATGGAGGTCTGTACACGATTGGAGGCTACGGCGAGCGATACTTTTACCCAACATGGGTGGCAACATGATCTCAGGATTGGCCCTCCTACGTCTTAGGCGTTATACAAACACTAGATGTTTCTTAGTATTTCGCCTTCTTTTTTTGTTCTGTGTGTGGACTTCTTTTGGCTGTGTGCATCTTGGTATGCAGAGGTCGGGTGTAATGCTTAAACCTTTTAAGTAATAAGGCACCTTTTATCGAAAAAATATTAATGTAGTTCATACAGGATAGAAGTAAGGTGCCTGGTAAGTATGTGTACAGTTAGCTTATGTGGGATCACTTTTTTACCCGATTATGTGTGATCGCTTAATCAAAATTCTAGAAAATAACAAATATTATATCATTTTCTAGTTTGCTTAAATTAATGTGTTTGTCTCATGGACTCGCATCTATGACTTGTGCTGGATGGGGAGAATCAAGATTCCTTGCCGCCACCGCTGTGCTGCTATGGCTGCCTGCTCGGTGAAGCTGTATCCCTCTATGGGTATGTCTTTCTTGCTTAGCAGATACTTTCACTCCCCTAGCATGATGTGTTTATTAATCCTCAATCCATAGCCTTTTGCTTCCTACCTGTTTATAGTTTTGCTTTAATTGGAGGAAGCTAACGTATTTTTCCGTTCACAATCAATTGACCGCAACATCAAAAAATGTTTGATTTTTTTCTAAGTATAAGCGGCAGGATGCACTACTGTTCATCTTGAAAGTGGATGCACGGTAAATGATGCCTGAGCCATTATTCTCTCTCTCTCATCTTGATCTTCTATCTCTAGATTGTCAGTCGGGATTGTTGTATACTTTTTTTTGGGAAAAGGGATGGTTGTATACTTAGATGGGTAAGTTGTGAAAGTGCTAGAATTGTACTCTTCGTCATATACCGATCGCAGGCAAGCCTAATTTTTTTCGTTTGGGGCATTCAAAGAGCCTTATGCTAATTCCTTACTTTTGTTGCGGTTACTTTATGCTCAAGTATATGCCATCAAAACACCCTTTTCAGTTAGATTTATGACGATTTCAAATTATAATGTGCGGGAAATAATTTGCAGTACAGGAAGCCATCAGAAAACATACTATGACAAATTCAGCATAATATTCTATTTTTACAACAAAACCTTTATAGCTAAGAGTTTCGCAGCACCGCGCCGGGTATCATCTAGTATATAAAAATACTGAGCGAAGAAAGTTCCAGAGGGGGGCCACCCCTGGCCACGAGGGTGGGGGGCGCGCCCTACCTCCCTGAGCCGATATCGGAAAATTGTGATTGAATTGTTACTTTAGCATAAGAAATCATATGACAATATGTATATGGGTTGTTCTAAGAATGATCATGATGCCCTCGTGTCCGTATTTTATTTTATCGACACCTCTATCTCTAAACATGTGGACATATTTTTTGATATCGGCTTCCGCTTGAGGACAAGCGAGGTCTAATCTTGGGGGAGTTGATACGTCCATTTTGCATCATGCTTTTATATCGATATTTATTGTATTATGAGCTGTTATTACACATTATGTCACAATACTTATGCCTATTCTCTCTTATTTTACAAGGTTTGCACGAAGAGGGAAAATGCCGGCAGCTGGAATTCTGGACTGGAAAAGGAGCAAATATTAGAGACCTATTCTGCACAGCTCCAAAAATCCTGAAACTTCACGGAACTTATTTCCAAAATATATAAAAAATACTAAGCGAAAAAAGTTCCAGAGGGAGGCCACACCCTGGCCACGAGGGTGGGGGCGTGCCCTACCCCCCTGGGCACGCCCCCTGCCTTGTGGGCCCCCTAGTGGCCTGTTGGGGAACGTAGTAATTTCAAAATTTTCCTACGCACACGCAAGATCATGGTGATGCATAGCAACGAGAGGGGAGAGTATGATCTACGTACCCTTGTAGATCGCAACGGAAGCGTTGACATAACGTAGAGGAAGTAGTCGTACGTCTTCTCCGATCCGACCGATCCAAGCACAGTTACTCCGGCACCTCTGAGTTCTTTAGCACACGTACAGCTCGATGACGCTCCCCGGGCTCCGATCCAGCAAAGCTTCGGGGATGAGTTCCGTCAGCACGACGGCGTGGTGACGATGATGATGTTCTACCGACGTAGGGCTTCGCCTAAGCACTACAACAATATGATCGAGGTGGAATATGGTGGCAGGGGGCACCGCACACGGCTAAGGAACGATCACGTGGATCAACTTGTGTGTGTTCTAGGGTGCCCCCTGCTGTTGGGGAACGTAGCAGAAATTCAAAATTTTCCTACGTGTCACCAAGATCTATCTATGGAGAAACCAGCAACGAGGGGAAGGAGAGTGCATCTAAATACCCTTGTAGATCGCTAAGTGGAAGCGTTCAAGAGAACGGGGTTGAAGGAGTCGTACTCGTCGTGATCCAAATCATCGGAGATCCTAGTGCCGAACGGACGGCACCTCCGCGTTCAACACACGTACAGCCCGGTGACGTCTCCCATGCCTTGATCCAGCAAGGAAAGAGGGAGAGGTTGAGGAAGACTCCATCCAGCAGCAGCAGGACGGTGTGGTGGTGGTGGAGGAGCGTGGCAATCCTGCAGGGCTTCGCCAAGCACCTACGGGAGAGGAGGAGGTGTCACGGGAGGGAGGGAGGCGCCAGGGCTTCAGGTGTGGCTGCCCTCCCTCCCCTCCACTATATATAGGGGCAAGGGAGAGGGGGGAGGCGCAGCCTTGCCCCTTCCTCCAAGGAAGGGGTGCGGCCAAGGGGGGGAGGAGTGCCTCCCAAGTCAAGTGGAGGCCCTCCCCCTTAGGGTTTCCCCCTCCCATGCGCATGGGCCTTGGGGGGGCTGGTGCCCCTGGCCCATTAAGGCTAGGGCGCCCCCCTACAGCCCATGCTACTGTATTGGACGTGGTGGAACAATTTCCGGACCTCCGGACCCCTCCGGAATCCTCCGGAACCTTCTGGAAGCTTCCCGGTACAATACCGAAAAAACCCGAACTTTTTCCGGAACCCGAACAACAACTTTCCATATATAAATCTTTACCTCCGGACCATTCCGGAACTCCTCGTGACGTCCGGGATCTCATTCCGGACTCCGAACAACATTCGGTAACCACATACAAACTTCCTTTATAACCCTAGCGTCATCGAACCTTAAGTGTGTAGACCCTACGGGTTCGGGAGACATGTAGACATGACCAAGACGTTCTCCGGTCAATAACCAATAGCGGGATCTGGATACCCATGTTGGCTCCCACATGTTCCACGATGATCTCATCGGATGAACCACGATGTCAAGGACTCAATCGATCCCGTATACAATTCCCTTTGTCTAGCGGTATTTTACTTGCCCGAGATTCGATCGTCGGTATACCGATACCTTGTTCAATCTCGTTACCGGCAAGTCTCTTTACTCGTTCCGTAACACATCATCCCGTGATCAACCCCTTGGTCACATTGTGCACATTCTGATGATGTCCTACCGAGTGGGCCCAGAGATACCTCTCCGTTTACACAGAGTGACAAATCCCAGTCTCGATTCGTGCCAACCCAATAGACACTTTCGGAGATACCTGTAATGCACCTTTATAGCCACCCAGTTACGTTGTGACGTTTGGTACACCCAAAGCATTCCTACGGTATTCGGGAGTTGCACAATCTCATGGTCTAAGGAAAAGATACTTGACATTAGAAAAGCTTTAGCATACGAACTACACGATCTTTGTGCTAGGCTTAGGATTGGGTCTTGTCCATCACATCATTCTCCTAATGATGTGATCCCGTTATCAATGACATCCAATGTCCATGGTCTGGAAACCATAACCATCTATTGATCAACGAGCTAGTCAACTAGAGGCTTACTAGGGACGTGGTGTTGTCTATGTATCCACACATGTATCTGAGTTTCCTATCAATACAATTATAGCATGGATAATAAATGACTATCATGAACAAGGAAATATAATAATAACTAATTTATTATTGCCTCTAGGGCATATTTCCAACAGTCTCCCACTTGCACTAGAGTCAATAATCTAGTTCACATCACCATGTGATTAACACTGACAGGTCACATCACCATGTGACCAACATCCAAAGAGTTTACTAGTGTCACTAAACTAGTTCACATCATCATGTGATTAAGACTCAATGAGATATGGGGTTTGGTCATGTTCTGCTTGTGAGAGAGGTTTTAGTCAACGGGTCTGCAACATTCAGATCCGTATGTACTTCGCAAATCTCTAGGTCATATTGTAAATGCTGCTACCATTCTCCACTTGGAGCTATTCCAAATGGTTGTTCCACTATACGTATCCGGTTCGCTACTCAGAGTCATTCGGATAGGTGTTAAAGCTTGCATCAACGTAACCCTTTACGCCGAACTCTTTATCACCTCCATAACCGAGAAACCTATCCTTATTCCTTTAAGGATAATTTTGACCGCTATCTGGTGATCCACTCCTTGATCACCTTTGTACTCTCTTGCCAGGCAAGTGGCAAGGCACACATCAGGTGCGGTACTTAGCATAGCATACTGTAGAGCCTACGTCTAAAGCATAGGGGACGACCTTCGTCCTTTCTCTCTTTTCTGCCGTGGTCGAGCTTTAAGTCTTAACTTCGTACCTTACAACTCAGGCAAGAACTCCTTCTTTGACTAATCCATCTTGAACACCTTCAAGATCATGTCAAGGTATATGCTCATTTGAAAGTACCATTAAGCGTTTTTGATCTATCCTCATAGGTCTTGATGCTCAATGTTTAAGTAGCTTAATCCAGATTTTCTATTGAAAAACACCTTTCAAATAACCCTATATGCTTTCCAGAAATTCTACATCATTTCTGATCAACAATATGTCAACAACATATACTCATCAGAAATTCTATAGTGCTCCCACTCACTTCTTTGGAAATACAAGTTTCTCATAAACTTTGTATAAACCCAAAATCTTTTGATCATCTCATCAAAGTGTACATTCCAACTCCGAGATGCTTACTCCAGTCCTTAGAAGGATCGCTGGAGCTAGCATACCTTTTAGCATCCTTAGAATCGACAAAACCTTTCTGATTGTATCACATACAACCTTTCCTTACGAAAACTGGTAAGGAAACTCGTTTTGACATCCGTCTGCCAGATTTCATAAATGCAGCTAATGCTAACATGATTCCGACGGACTTAAGCATCGCTACGGATGAGAAAATCTCATCGTAGTCAACTCTTTGAACTTGTGAAAAACTCTTCGCCACAAGTCGAGCTTCATAGATGGTGACATTACCATCCACGTCCGTCTTCTTCTTAAAGATCCATTTATCTCAATGGCTTGCCGATCATCGGGCAAGTCTACCAAAGTCCATGCTTTGTTCTGATACATGGATCCTATCTCGGATTTCATGGCTTCTAACCATTTGTCGGAATTTGGGCCCACCATCGCTTCTCCATAGCTCGTAGGTTCATTGTTGTCTAGCAACATGACCTTCAAGACAGGATTACTGTACCACTCTTAAGTAGTACGTATCCTTGTCACCCTACGAGGTACGGTAGTGACTTGATCCGAAACTTCATGATCACTATCATAAGCTTCTACTTCAGTTGGTGTAGGTGCCACAGGAACAACTTCCTATGCCCTACTACACACTAGTTGAAGTGACGGTTCAATAACCTCATCAAGTCTCCACCATCCTCCCACTCAATTCTTCGAGACAAACCTTTTCTCGAGAAAGGACCCGATTCAAGAAACAATCCCTATTGCTTCTGATCTGAATTAGGAGGTATACCCAACTGTTTTGGGTGTCCTATGAAGATGCATTTTATCCGCTTTGGGTTCGAGCTTATCAACCTGAAACTTTTTCACATAAGCGTCACAGCCCCAAACCTTTAAGAAATGACAGCATAGGTTTCTCTAAACCGGTGTCATCTCAACGGAATTACGTGGTACCCTATTAAAGTGAGTGCGGGTGTCTCTAATGCCTAACCCATGAACGATAGTGGTAATTCGATAAGAGACATCATGGTACCCACCATATCCAATAGGGTGCAACTATGATGTTCGGACACACCATCACACTATGGTGTTCCAGGCGGTATTAATTGTAAAACAATTTCCACAATGTCTTAATTGCGTGCCAAAACTCGTAACTCAGATATTCATCTCTATGATCATATCATAGACATTTTATCCTTTTGTCACAATGATCTTCTACTTCACTCTGAAATTACTTGAACCATTCAATAATTCAGACCTGTGTTTCATCAAGAAAATATTCTCAACATCTACTCGAATCATCTGTGAAGTAAGAACATAACGATATTCACTGCATGCCTCAGCACTCATTGGACTGCACACATCAAAATGTGTTACTTCCAACGAGTTGCTATCTTGTTCCGTCTTACTAAAACGAGGCTTTCAGTCATCTTGCCCATGTGGTATGATTTGCATGTCTCAAGTGATTCAAAATCAAGTGAGTTCAAACGGTCCATTTGCATGGAGTTTCTTCATGCATATACACCAATAGACATGGTTCGCATGTCTCAAACTTTTCAAAAATGAGTGAGTCCAAAGATCCATCAACATGGAGCTTCTTCATGCATTTTATACCGATATGACTTACGTGGCAGTGCCACAAGTAGGTGGTACTATCATTACTATCTTTTGGCATGAACATGTGTATCACTACGATCGAGATTTCAATGAACCATTCATTTTAGGTGCAAGACCATTGAAGGTATTATTCAAATAAATAGAGTAACCATTATTCTCTTTAAATGAATAACCGTATTGCGATAGTCATAATCCAATCATGTCTATGCTCAATGCAAACACCAAATAACAATTATTCAGGTTTTAACACCAATCTCGATGGTAGAGGAAGCGTGCGATGCTTGATCATATCAACATTGGAAACACTTCCAACACATATCATCAGCTCACCTTTAGCTAGTCTCCGTTTATTCCGTAGCTTTTATTTCGAGTTACTAACACTTAGCAACCGAACCGGTATCTAATACCCTGGTGCTACTAGGAGTACTAGTAAAGTACACATCAACACAATGTATATCCAATATACTTCTATCGACCTTGCTAGCCTTCTCATCTACCAAGTATCTAGGGTAATTCTGCTCAAGTGGCTGTTCCCTTTATTACAGGAGCACTTAGTCTCGGGTTTGGGTTCAACCTTGGGTTTCTTCACTAGAGCAGCAGCTGAATTGCCGTTTCATGAAGTATCCCTTTGTTCCCTTGCCCTTCTTGAAACTAGTGGTTTCACCAACCATCAACAATTGATGCTCCTTCTTGATTTCTACTTTCACGGTGTCAAACATCGTGAATATTTCAAGGATCATCTTATCTATCCCTGATATGTTATAGTACATCACGAAGCTCTAGCAGCTTGGTGGCAATGACTTTGGGGAAACATCACTATCTCATCTGGAAGATCAACTCCCACTCGATTCAAGTGATTGTTGCACTCAAACAATCTGAGCACAAGCTCAACGATTGAGCTTTTCTCCCTTAGTTTGCAGGCTAAGAAAATCGTTGGAGGTCTTATACCTCTTGACGTGGGCACGAGACTGACATCCCAATTTCAGCCCTCGAAACATCTCATATGTTCCGCGACGTTTCGAAAATGTCTTTGGTGCCTCAACTCTAAACCGTTTAACTGAACTATCACGTAGCTATCAAAACGTGTATGTCCGATGTTCGCAACATCCACATACGACGTTTGGGGTTCAGCACACTGAGCGGTGCATTAAGGACATAAGCTTTCTACTGATCGCATAATCGCTACTATCAACTTTCAACTATATTTTCTCTAGGAACATATCTAAACAGTGGAACTAAAGCGCGAGCTTACGACATAATTTGCAAAAGGTCTTTTGACTATGTTCAGGATAATTAAGTTCATCTTATGAACTCCCACTCAGATAGACATCCCTCTGGTCATCTAAGTGATTACATGATCCGAGTCAACTAGGCCGTGTCCGATCATCACGTGAGACGGACTAGTCATCATCGGTGAACATCTTCATGTTGATCGTATCTACTATACGACTCATGCTCGACCTTTCGGTCTCTGTGTTCCGAGGCCATGTCTGTACATGCTAGGCTCGTCAAGTTAACCCTAAGTGTTTTGCGTGTGTAAATCTGTCTTACACCCATTGTATGTGAACGTAAGAATCCATCACACCCGATCATCACGTGGTGCTTAGAAGCGACGAACTTTAGCAACGGTGTACAGTTAGGGGAGAACACTTCTTGAAATTGTTGTAAGGGATCATCTTATTTACTACCGTCGTTCTAAGTAAACAAGATGCATAAACATGATAAACATCACATGCAATCAAATAGTGACATGATATGGCCAATATCATTTTGCTCCTTTTGATCTCCATCTTTGGGGCTCCATGATCATCATCGTCACCAGCATGACACCATGATCTCCATCATCGTGTCTTCATGAAGTTGTCTCGCCAACTATTACTTCTACTACTATGGCTACCGGTTAGCAATAAAGTAAAGTAATTACATGGCGTTGTTCAATGACACGCAGGTCATACAATAAATAAAGACAACTCCTATGGCTCCTGCCGGTTGTCATACTCATCGACATGCAAGTCGTGAATCCTATTACAAGAACATGATCAATCTCATACATCACATTCTTCTTGGCCATATCACATCACAAAGCATACCCTGCAAAAACAAGTTAGACGTCCTCTAATTGTTGTTTCCATGTTTTACGTGGCTGCTATGGGTTTCTAGCAAGAACATTTCTTACCTACGCAAAACCACAACGTGATATGCCAATTGCTATTTACCCTTCATAAGGACCCTTTTCATCGAATCCGTTCCGACTAAAGTGGGAGAGACTGGCACCTGCTAGCCACCTTATGCACCAAGTGCATGTCAGTCGGTGGAACCTGTCTCACGTAAGAGTACGTGTAAGGTCGGTCTGGGCCGCTTCATCCCACAATACTATCGAAACAAGATTGGACTAGTAACGGTAAGCATATTGAACAAAATCAACGCCCACAACTACTTTGTGTTCTACTCGTGCAAAGAATCTACGCAATAGACCTAGCTCATGATGCCACTGTTGGGGAACATAGCAGAAATTCAAAATTTTCCTACGTGTCACCAAGATCTATCTATGGAGAAACCAGCAACGAGGGGAAGGAGAGTGCATCTAAATACCCTTGTAGATCGCTAAGCGGAAGCGTTCAAGAGAACGGGGTTGAAGGAGTCTTACTCGTCGTGATCCAAATCACCGGAGATCCTAGTGCCGAACGGACGGCACCTCCGCGTTCAACACACGTACAGCCCGGTGACGTCTCCCATGCCTTGATCCAGCAAGGAGAGAGGGAGAGGTTGAGGATGACTCCATCCAGCAGCAGCAGGACGGCGTGGTGGTGGTGGAGGAGCGTGGCAATCCTGTAGGGCTTCGCCAAGCACCTACGGGGGAGGAGGAGGTGTCACGGGAGGGAGGGAGGCGCCAGGGCTTCAGGTGTGGTTGCCCTCCCTCCCCTCCACTATATATAGGGGCAAGGGAGAGGGGGGAGGCGCAGCCTTGCCCCTTCCTCCAAGGAAGGGGTGCGGCCAAGGGGGGGAGGAGTGCCTCCCAAGTCAAGTGGAGGCCCTCCCCCTTAGGGTTTCCCCCTCCCATGCGCATGGGCCTTGGGGGGGCTGGTGCCCCTGGCCCATTAAGGCTAGGGCGCCCCCCTACAGCCCATGCTACTGTATTGGACGTGGTGGAACAATTTCCGGACCTTCGGACCCCTCTGGAATCCTCCGGAACCTTCTGGAAGCTTCCCGATACAATACCGAAAAAACCCGAACTTTTTCCGGAACCCGAACAACAACTTTCCATATATAAATCTTTACCTCCGGACCATTCCGGAACTCCTCGTGACGTCCGGGATCTCATCCGGGACTCCGAACAACATTCGGTAACCACATACAAACTTCCTTTATAACCCTAGCGTCATCGAACCTTAAGTGTGTAGACCCTACGGGTTCGGGAGACATGTAGACATGACCGAGACGTTCTCCGGTCAATAACCAACAGCGGGATCTGGATACCCATGTTGGCTCCCACATGTTCCACGATGATCTCATCGGATGAACCACGATGTCAAGGACTCAATCGATCCCGTATACAATTCCCTTTGTCTAGCGGTATTTTACTTGCCCGAGATTCGATCGTCGGTATACCGATACCTTGTTCAATCTCGTTACCGGCAAGTCTCTTTACTCGTTCCGTAACACATCATCCCGTGATCAACCCCTTGGTCACATTGTGCACATTCTGATGATGTCCTACCGAGTGGGCCCAGAGATACCTCTCCGTTTACACGGAGTGACAAATCCCAGTCTCGATTCGTGCCAACCCAACAGACACTTTCGGAGATACCTGTAATGCACCTTTATAGCCACCCAGTTACGTTGTGACGTTTGGTACACCCAAACCATTCCTACGGTATCCGGGAGTTGCACAATCTCATGGTCTAAGGAAAAGATACTTGACATTAGAAAAGCTTTAGCATACGAACTACACGATCTTTGTGCTAGGCTTAGGATTGGGTCTTGTCCATCACATCATTCTCCTAATGATGTGATCCCGTTATCAATGACATCCAATGTCCATGGTCGGGAAACCGTAACCATCTATTGATCAACGAGCTAGTCAACTAGAGGCTTACTAGGGACATGGTGTTGTCTATGTATCCACACATGTATCTGAGTTTCCTATCAATACAATTATAGCATGGATAATAAACGACTATCATGAACAAGGAAATATAATAATAACTAATTTATTATTGCCTCTAGGGCATATTTCCAACACCTGCCCCCGTATATAAAGGAGGGAGGGGAAGGTGCGGCCGGCCCCCAAGGGGTGCGCCAGGAGGAGTCCTACTCCCACCAGGAGTAGGACTCCCCTCCACTTGCCTTGTTGGATAAGGAAAAGAGGGAGGGAGAAGAGGAAAGGGGGGCGCCCCCCCCTTCCTTGTCCTATTCGGACTAGGGGGGAGGGGCGCGCGGCCTGCCCTGGCCGGCCCCTCTCTTCTCCCTTATGGCCCATGTAGGCCCATAAACCCCTCGGGGGGGGGGTCCAGTAACCCCCCGGTACTCCGGTAAAATGCCGATTTTCACCCGGAACAATTCCGATGTCCAAATATAGGCTTCCAATATAGCAATCTTTATGTCTCGACCATTTCGAGACTCCTCGTCATGTCCGTGATCATATCCGGGACTCCGAACTAACTTCGGTACATCAAAATGCATAAACTCATAATAACTGTCATCATAACGTTAAGCGTGCGGACCCTACGGTTCGAGAACAATGTAGACATGACTAAGACAGATCTCCGGTCAATAACCAATAGCGGGACCTGGATGCCCATATTGGCTCCTACATATTCTACGAAGATCTTTATCGATCAGACCGCATAACAACATACGTTGTTCCCTTTGTCATCGGTATGTTACTTGCCCGAGATTCGATCGTCGGTATCCAATACCTAGTTCAATCTCGTTACCGGCACGTCTCTTTACTCGTTCCGTAATACATCATCTTGCAACTAACTCATTAGTTGTAATGCTTGCAAGGCTTATGTGATGTGCATTACCGAGAGGGCCCAGAGATACCTCTCCGACAATCGGAGTGACAAATCCTAATCTCGAAATACGCCAACCCAACATCTACCTTTGGAGACACTTGTAGAGCACCTTTATAATCACCCATTTACGTTGTGACGTTTGGTTGCACACAAAGTGTTCCTCTGGCAAACAGGAGTTGCATAATCTCATAGTCATAGGAATATGTATAAGTCATGAAGAAAGCAATAGCAACATACTAAACGATCGGGTGCTAAGCTAATGGAATGGGTCATGTCAATCAGATCATTCAACTAATGATGTGATCCCATTAATCAAATAACAACTCTTTGTCCATGGTTAGGAAACATAACCATCTTTGATTAACGAGCTAGTCAAGTAGAGGCATACTAGTGACACTCTGTTTGTCTATGTATTCACACATGTATTATGTTTCCGGTTAATACAATTCTAGCATGAACAATAAACATTTATCATGAAATAAGGAAATAAATAATAACTTTATTATTGCCTCTAGGGCATATTTCCTTCAGTCTCCCACTTGCACTAGAGTCAATAATCTAGTTCACATCGCTATGTGATTAACACCAATAGTTCACATCTTTATGTGATTGGTTCACATCTCCATGTGACTAACACCCAAAGGGTTTACTAGATTCAATAATCTAGTTCACATCACTATATGATTAACACCCAAAGAGTGATCATGTTTTGCCTGTGAGAGAAATTTAGTCAACGGGCCTGCCAAATTCAGATCCGTATGTATTTTGCAAAATTCTATGTCTACAATGCTCTGCACGGAGCTACTCTAGCTAATTGCTCCCACTTTCAATATGTATCCAGATTGAGACTTAGAATCATCTGGATCAGTGTCAAAAACTTGCATCGACGTAACCCTTTACGATAACCTTTTTGTCACGTCCATAATCAAGAAACATATCCTTATTTCACTAAGGATAATTCTGACCGCTGTCCAGTGATCTACTCCTAGATCACTATTATACTCCCTTGCCAAATCAGTGCAGGGTATACAATAGATCTGGTACACAGCATGACATACTTTATAGAACCTATCGCCAAGGCATAGGGAATGACTTTCATTCTCTTTCTATCTTCTGCCGTGATCGGGCTTTGAGTCTTACTCAACTTCACACCTTGTAATACAGGCAAGAACTCTTTCTTTGACTGCTCCATTTTGAACTACTTCAAAATCTTGTCAAGGTATGTATTTATTGAAAAAACTTATCAAGCGTCTTGATCTATCTCGATAGATCTTGAAGCTCAATATGTAAGCAGCTTCATCGAAGTCTTTCTTTGAAAAACTCCTTTCAAACACTCCTTTATGCTTTACAGAAAAATTCTACATTATTTCCGATCAACAATATGTCATTCACATATACTTATCAGAAATGTTGTAGTTCTCCCACTCACTTTCTTGTAAATACAGGCTTCACCGCAAGTCTGTATAAGACTATATGCTTTGATCAACTCATCAAAGCGTATATTCCAACTCCGAGATGCTTGCACCAGTCCACAGATGGAACGCTGGAGTTTGCACATTTTGTTAACACCTTTAGGATTGACAAAAACTTCTAGTTGCATCATATACAACTCTTCTTTAAGAAATCCATTAAGGATTGCAGTTTTGTTATCCATTTGCCAGATTTCATAAAATGCGGCAATTGCTAACATGATTCGGACAGACTTAAGCATAGATACGAATGAGAAACTCTCATCGTAGTCAACACCTTGAACTTGTCGAAAACTTTTGCGACAATTCTAGCTTTGTAGATAGTAACACTACTATCAGTGTCCGTCTTCCTCTTGAAGATCCATTTATTTTTTATGGCTTGTCGATCAACGGGCAAATCCATCAAAGTCCATACTTTGTTCTCATACATGGATCATATCTCAGATTTCATGGCCTCAAACCATTTCGCGGAATCTGGGCTCATCATCGCTTCCTCATAGTTCGCAAGTTCGTCATGGTCTAGTAACATGACTTCCAGAACAGGATTACTGTACCACTCTGGTGCGGGTCTTACTCTGGTTTACCTATGAGATTCGATAGTAACTTGATCTGAAGTTACATGATCATCATCATTAGTTTCCTCACTAATTGGTGTAGTAGTCACAAGAACAGATTTCTGTGATGAACTACTTTCCAATAAGGGAGAAGGTACAAATACCTTATCAAGTTTTCTACTTTCCTCCCACTCACTTCTTTCGAGAGAAACTCCTTCTCTAGAAAGTTTCCAAATTTAGCAACAAAAGTCTTGCCTTCGGATCTGTGATAGAAGGTGTATCCAATAGTTTCCTTTGGATATCCTATGAAGACACATTTCTCCGATTTGGGTTTGAGCTTATCAGGTTGAAACTTTTTCACATAAGCATTGCAACCTCAAACTTTAAGAAACGACAGCTTAGGTTTCTTGCCAAACCATAGTTCATACGGTGTCGTCTCAACGGATTTAGATGGTGCCCTATTTAACGTGAATGCAACTGTCTCTAATGCATAACCCCAAAACGATAGTGGTAGATCGGTAAGAGACATCATAGATCGCACCATATCTAATAAAGTACGGTTATGTCATTCGGACACACCATTACATTGTGGTGTTCCAGGTGGCGTGAGTAGTGAAACTATTCCACATTGTTTTAATTAAAGACCAAACTCGTAACTCAAATATTTGTCTCCGTGATCAGATCGTAGAAACTTTATTTTCTTGTCACGATGATTTTTCACTTCACTCTGAAATTCTTTGAACTTTTCAAATGTTTCAGACTTATGTTTCATCAAGTAGATATACCCATATATGCTTAAGTCATCTGTGAAGGTTAGAAAATAATGATATCTCCTGTAAGCCTTAATATTCATCGGACCACATACATCAGTATGTATGATTTCCAACAAATTTGTTGCTTGCTTCATTGTTCCGGAGAACGGCGTTTTAGTCATCTTGCCCATGAGGCATGGTTCGCAAGCATCAACTGATTCGTAATCAAGTGATTCCAAAAGCCCATCAGCATGGAGTTTCATCATGCGCTTTACACCAATCTGACCTAAACGGCAGTGCCACAAATAAGTTGCACTATCATTATTAACTTTGCATCTTTTGGTTTCAATATTATGAATATGTGTATCACTACGATCGAGATCCAACGAACCATTTTCATTGGGTGTGTAACCATATAAGGTTTTATTCATGTAAACAGAACAACAATTTATTCTTTTACTTAAATGAATAACCGTATTACAATAAACATGATCAAATCATATTAATGCTCAACGCAAACACCAAATAACACTTATTTAGGTTCAACACTAATCCCGAAAGTATAGGGAGTGTGCGATGATGATCATATCAATTTTGGAACCACTTCCAACACACATCGTTACTTCACCCTTAACTAGTCTCTGTTTATTCTCCAACTCCCATTTCGAGTTACTAATCTTAGCAACTGAACTAGTATCAAATACTGAGGGGTTGCTATAAACACTAGTAAAGTACACATCAATAACATGTATATCAAATATACTTATGTTCACTTTGCCATCCTTTTTATCCGCCAATCACTTGGGGTAGTTCTGCTTCCAGTGACCAGTCCCTTTGCATTAGAAGTACTTAGTCTCAGGCTTAGGATCAGACTTGGGCTTCTTCACTTGAGCAGCAACTTGCTTGCCGTTCTTCTTGAAGTTCCCCTTCTTCCCTTTTCCCTTTTCTTGAAACTAGTGGTCTTCTCAACCATCAACACTTGATGTTTTTCTTGATTTCTACCTTCGTTGATTTCAGCATCACGAAGAGCTTGGGAGTTGTTTCCGTTATCCCTTGCATATTATAGTTCATCACGAAGTTCTACTAACTTGGTGATGGTGACTAGAGAATTCTTTCAATCACTATCTTATCTGGAAGATTAACTCCCACTTGATTCAAGCGATTGTAGTACCCAGACAATCTGAGCACATGCTCACTAGTTGAGCGATTCTCCTCCATCTTTTAGCTATAGAACTTGTTGGAGACTTCATATCTCTCAACTCGGGTATTTGCTTGAAATATTAACTTCAACTCCTGGAACATCTCATATGGTCTATGACGTTCAAAACGTCTTTGAAGTCCCGATTCTAAGCCATTAAGCATGGTGCACTAAACTATCAAGTAGTCATCATATCGAGCTAGCCAAACATTCATAACGTCTGCATCTGCTCCTGCAATAGATCTGTCACCTAGCGGTACATCAAGGACATAATTTTTCTGTGCAGCAATGAGGATAAACCTCAGATCAGGGATCCAATCCGCATCATTGCTACTAACATCTTTCAACACAATTTTCTCTAGGAACATATCAAAATAAACACAGGGAAGCAACAACGCGAGCTATTGATCTACAACATAATTTGCAAAATACTACCAGGACTAAGTTCATGATAAATTTAAGTTCAATTTAATCATATTACTTAAGAACTCCCACTTAGATAGACATCCCTCTAATCCTCTAAGTGATCACGTGATCCAAATCAACTAAACCATAACCGATCATCACGTGAGATGGAGTAGTTTTCAGTGGTGAACATCATTATGTTGATCATATCTACTATATGATTCACGCTCGACCTTTCGGTCTCCGTGTTCCGAGGCCATATCTGCATATGCTAGGCTCGTCAAGTTTAACCTGAGTATTCTGCGTGTGCAAAACTGGCTTGCACCCGTTGTAGATGGACGTAGAGCTTATCACACCCGATCATCACGTGGTGTCTGGGCACGACGAACTTTGACAACGGTGCATACTCAGGGAGAACACTTCTTGATAATTTAGTGAGAGATCATCTTATAATGCTACCGTCAATCAAAGCAAGATAAGATGCATAAAGGATAAACATCACATGCAATCAATATAAGTGATATGATATGGCCATCATCATCTTGTGCTTGTGATCTCCATCTTCGAAGCACCGTCATGATCACCATCGTCACCGGCGCGACGCCTTGATCTCCATCGTAGCATCGTTGTCGTCTCGCCAATCTTATGCTTCCATGACTATCGCTACCGCTTAGTGATAAAGTAAAGCATTACATCGCGATTGCATTGCATACAATAAAGCGACAACCATATGGCTCCTGCCAGTTGCCGATAACTCGGTTACAAAACATGATCATCTCATACAATAAAATTCAGCATCATGTCTTGACCATATCATATCACAACATGCCCTGCAAAAACAAGTTAGACGTCCTCTACTTTGTTGTTGCAAGTTTTACGTGGCTGCTACGGGCTTAAGCAAGAACCAATCTCACCTACGCATCAAAACCACAACGATAGTTTGTCAATTTGACTCCGTTTTAACCTTCGCAAGGACCGGGCGTAGCCACACTCGGTTCAACTAAAGTTGGAGAGACTGTCACCCACAAGCCACCTATGTGCAAAGCACGTCGGGAGAACCGGTCTCGCGTAAGCGTACGCGTAATGTCGGTCCGGGTCGTCTCGTTCAACAATACCGCCGAACCAAAGTATGACATGCTGGTAGGCAGTATGACTTATATCGCCCACAACTCACTTGTGTTCTACTCGTGCAAATAACATCAAACCATAAAACCTAGGCTCGGATGCCACTGTTGGGGAACGTAGTAATTTCAAAATTTTCCTACGCACACGCAAGATCATGGTGATGCATAGCAATGAGAGGGGAGAGTATGATCTACGTACCCTTGTAGATCGCAACGGAAGCGTTGACATAACATAGAGGAAGTAGTCGTACGTCTTCTCCGATCCGACCGATCCAAGCACCGTTACTCCGGCACCTCCGAGTTGTTTAGCACACGTACAGCTCGATGACGCTCCCCGGGCTCCGATCCAGCAAAGCTTCGGGGATGAGTTCCGTCAGCACGACGGCGTGGTGACGATGATGATGTTCTACCGATGCAGGGCTTCGCCTAAGCACTACAACGATATGATCGAGGTGGAATATGGTGGCAGGGGGCACCGCACACGGCTAAGGAACGATCACGTGGATCAACTTGTATGTGTTCTAGGGTGCCCCCTGCCCCCGTATATAAAGGAGGGAGGGGAAGGTGCGGCCGGCCCCCAAGGGGTGCGCCAGGAGGAGTCCTACTCCCACCGGGAGTAGGACTCCCCTCCACTTGCCTTGTTGGATAAGGAAAAGAGGGAGGGAGAAGAGGAAAGGGGGGCGCCGCCCCCCCCCCTTCCTTGTCCTATTCAGACTAGGGGGGAGGGGCGCGCGGCCTGCCCTGGCAGGCCCCTCTCTTCTCCCTTATGGCCCATGTAGGCCCATAAACCCCCGGGGGGGTTCCGGTAACCCCCCGGTACTCCGGTAAAATGCCGATTTTCACCTGGAACAATTCCGATGTCCAAATATAGGCTTCCAATATATCAATCTTTATGTCTCGACCATTTCGAGACTCCTCGTCATGTCCGTGATCATATCCGGGACTCCGAACTAACTTCGGTACATCAAAATGCATAAACTCATAATAACTGTCATCGTAACGTTAAGCGTGCGGACCCTACGGTTCGAGAACAATGTAGACATGACTGAGACAGATCTCTGGTCAATAACCAATAGCGGGACCTGGATGCCCATATTGGCTCCTACGTATTCTACGAAGATCTTTATCGGTCAGACCGCATAACAACATACAATTGTTCCCTTTGTCATCGGTATGTTACTTGCCCGAGATTCGATCGTCGGTATCCAATACCTAGTTCAATCTCGTTGCCGGCAAGTCTCTTTACTCGTTCCGTAATACATCATCTTGCAACTAACTCATTAGTTGTAATGCTTGCAAGGCTTATGTGATGTGCATTACCGAGAGGGCCCAGAGATACCTCTCCGACAATCGGAGTGACAAATCCTAATCTCGAAATATGCCAACCCAACATCTACCTTTGGAGACACTTGTAGAGCACCTTTATAATCACCCATTTACGTTGTGACGTTTGGTTGCACACAAAGTGTTCCTCCGGCAAACGGGAGTTGCATAATCTCATAGTCATAGGAACATGTATAAGTCATGAAGAAAGCAATAGCAACATACTAAACGATCGGGTGCTAAGCTAATGGAATGGGTCATGTCAATCAGATCATTCAACTAATGATGTGATCCCGTTAATCAAATAACAACTCTTTGTCCATGGTTAGGAAACATAACCATCTTTGATTAACGAGCTAGTCAAGTAGAGGCATACTAGTGACACTCTGTTTGTCTATGTATTCACACATGTATTATGTTTCCGGTTAATACAATTCTAGCATGAACAATAAACATTTATCATGAAATAAGGAAATAAATAATAACTTTATTATTGCCTCTAGGGCATATTTCCTTCATGGCCCTCCGATGCCCATCTTCTGCTATATGAGGTCTTTCGTCCGAGAAAAAATCATAAGAAAGCTCACGGGACGAAACTCCGTCGCCACGAGGCGGAACCAATCTAGGGCTCCGACGGAGCTGTTCTGCCGAGGAAACTTCCCTCTGGGAGGGGGAAATCATCACCAACGATCCTCTCATAGGGAGGGAGTCAATCTCCATCAACATCTTCACCAGCACCATCTCATCTCAAACCCTAGTTCATCTCTTGTATCCAATCTTTGTATCCAAACCTCATATTGGTACCTGTGGGTTGCTAGTATTGCTGATTACTCCTTGTAGTTGATGCTAGTTGGTTTACTTGGTGGAAGATCATATGTTCAGATCCATTATGCATATTAATACCCCTCTGATTATGAACGTGAATATGCTTTGTGAGTAGTTACGTTTGTTCCTGAGGACATGGGAAAAGTCTTGCTATAAGTAGTCATGTGAATTTGGTATTCGTTCGATATTTTGATGAGATGTATGTTGTCATCCCTCTAGTGGTGTCATGTGAACGTCGACTACATGGCACTTCACCATTGTTTGGGCCTAGAGGGAGGCATTGGAAAGTAATAAGTAGATGATGGGTTGCTAGAGTGACAGAAGCTTAAACCCTAGTTTATGCGTTGCTTCGTAAGGGGCTGATTTGGATCCATATGTTTCATACTATGGTTAGGTTTACCTTAATACTTTTGTTGTAGTTGTGGATGCTTGCAATAGAGGTTAATTATAAGTGGGATGCTTGTCCAAGTAAGGGCAGTACCCAAGCACCGGTCCACCCACATACCAGATTATCAAAGTACCGAACGCGAATCATATGATGGAGGTTGATGGGATAGAAGGCTGGATTTAGTGCGTAGGTTGATGGAGGTCAATCTGTCTAATAAGTCACAAATGTATTCCGATGAAAACTTTCAGTTTCAGGCGTGTTCTCAGTTAAATCTATATATGTGGACTTCATTAATAATGGACGAATCCCTAGTCTATTCATCTATGGAAAATTAAGGTGCCTTAAAAAATGTGTTTTGCGCATAAGGAAGTGATTCTGCCCAAGGGTGGAGCGGCAATGTTTGCATAATTCATCTAATTTCACCATGAAATGCGTGACCAGACAATTCACATTCAACTTCAAACATGACTTGGTTGAGTATCGTGGACTCACATAGGAAACCAATAGTTCTGTCTTCTCATTTTCTTTCAATTTATTTGCTACAATTTTAGTTCCATTTGGTTGTAAACCATGTGATTTATTTATTTATTTAGATGTAAACTATGTGACCTATTTCGATGTAGACTATGTGACTTATTTGTTCATTTCAATCAAGATTGTATGGCCAAAATGATAAATTAATTAAAAAACAGCTAGGGAGGGCTAAATGGACCGCCCCATTGTATGCACTGCCCATAGAATGACGGATATGGGGTAGACGTCTGTGCATTTGGCCACCTAAACGGACAAAAGAAGAACATACTTTGTGTTTGTTTGAGTCAACCCGTTGGAGTTGCCCTGACGACCGCTTGCTTTTTTCCCACGAAGATCCAAATGTTTAGCTTATTATAAATCTCAACTGGTGGTCCCTTGGAATAGTATCTCTCCTTTTCCTTGGTTGGCAGCCATTGTGATTCTCGTTTTCTCCACAAGAGAGAGCATGAAAAACGGGAGAGCTTTCTGGAGAATGTGTGTGTTTGTGCCTTTTGCGTCAGGGCCGGCTCTATGTTTTTCGGGGCCCTTGGCCAAGTTGAAAAAAGAGCCCTTATAGGTAATATATATGTACGCATATCCAATCATATTTTGTTATTTTGAGACATATAACATATAAAAAATTGATAATCACGCAGACTATGTCATATCAGGAAAGGAAGACTAACAAAGTAGCAAAATATTAAATATGAGAAACAATATTTCCCTGCTAGTTTGATTACCTTAAATAGATCCAAATTCTAATTAATAGACAATAATGCTTCAATTCTTCACGAAATCCTAAAGTTTTTTTTGTTTCCTTTTCGCAGCACCGGACTTAGGTTTCGTCATTGTAACACCTAAATCCTAAAGCTGCAAAAAAATCAATAGATCAATACGACTAGAAAGATGATGAAACTGAAAAGATAAATACGTTTATGCCAAGAAAGCAAGAAAATCAACCGTACCAAGAAAATCAAGACGGGAATCACGGAATCAAGGATTAAAGGGCCACCTGATTGCAGCAGCCGGCGGCCGGCCGGCCGGGCGTCCGTGCGAGTCTTCGAGAGACAGAGAGAGCAGTAGGCGGAGGCCGACGAGTCCCCGAGGCGACCAGGACCAGACGCAGATGCCGAGATGTGATTCAATCGATCGATGTAGTATGCCAGGCGTCGTGCCTTTTCCTCTCCCATAGTTGGGCTGGGCCTGTACTGATTCATTTTTTTCAGCAAAATAGATGTATAGTCTTATATGTAT